>NC_049171.1:658162-987243 GCF_009769625.2 Cygnus olor
TCTTGCACCCTGCAGGGGGGATGCCCTACTCTTCAAACAACAGCCCTGCAGTAACAGAATCCTCTCAGCCACCACTAACACCACCGCTGCAAAGTTCCCCAAATGACACTAGCCACCTGCCCATCACTAGGACCACCACTTTTTTTTTTTAACCAACTTCTTCCCCAGCTGTTTACCTTGTTTCTTCTTGGCTTTAATCTCTATTTGTAAATAGCTGAGGGCAAACCATGTTTTATGAATTATCTGTAACTTCCCATCATATCAGGATCGCAGTCGGCTGGGAACTTGGACATGCTACTACAAAAACACTGGTAATATCGAGGTTTCACACATTCTAGAATCCAATTTACCATCTTAATTTATCTTCAGATTTAGATGGAAAAACAGTCTGGTGTGCCTTTAGTTTCTAATGCTTTCAACCACTTAACATTTCCTGCTAGTACAGAAGCGTATCCGCAGTCAGCAGCCAACGTCCTGCTCCACGTTCAGCTCCATCCACACCTCTCCTGGGAGCTGCCAGCACCGCAATCCATTTTGTTTTACTTTCTAAATGGGCACAGTGCATGACTCACCAGGATTTGCACTGCTGTGGACATTGTCTGTCTGATTGTAAGTGCAGCTGATGATCCAAAAAAAGGCAGGCACGTAAATAAGTGCTCTTCATCTGGACAGAACATCTCAGTAGATGAGTCACCTCAGCAACCTTCCTGGCCCCCAGTACTCATGGTTTTGGTTTCCTTCCAAGCTGTTAAGTCATATAGCAACTTTCCTTCCCTTCTCACTGATCATCTAATTGCTGAGGCATCCAAGACACGTTTCTTCTCTGCCTTATTCCAGAAGGTTTGAGAGAAGCTATCAGTTCGATCCCACCAATATGCCAGAAGTGCTTTGCTGTTTTGAGTGCATCTGCAAAGAGTAACCAAGACACTTCCTTGTGCAGAATTCCTGCTTTCCCGCACAACAAATCTTTAATTTTATTTTTTTCAAAATTTCTTCTTTAGTAAACCCTCAGCCTTTACATCTGTAGACTTATCAGTGGAGGATACTTACCTTGTTCCCTAAGTCTACCAGTAAATATTTTAAACAGTTTTTGCTGCTTCGTCATGTACAGAATAACTAATTTGTTTAAAAGAAATAATTGCCACCAATTATCGTATATATTTAAGGAATCTATGAAGCTTTTAAACAATTATAATTCAGTGTCTGGTTACAATGACATCACAGTGGATCCCCTTCTTTTTGAATGGTTAAGATTTGCATTTTTGGGTTTCCTGTCCTCTGAACACCTATAAAATCCGCTGTCAGAGGTGGACTACTGAACTACATACAAATCATTATCAGTTCCAGAATTGTTTCTGTAACTTTCACCACAACTTTCTAGATAATAGATGTTAATAAATTTTGCAACTCGAAAAGGAAGCAAGAGCTGGACAGATCAGGTGAATATTATGGAAGTCTTTCTTTCTCTACGCACAGCACTAGCTGGTAGGCATGTTTTCTGCAGCTACTGCAGTGGTAAATCCAAAACTGCATTCCTCAGTGGTGCTAAGTTTATAATTAGCTGTCATTAAAACAGTTTTGCATGACTAAAATAGCATTTACCTACCAGCAAGCACACCTGGATTCTCCAGCTTCCAGAGAAAGCTCAAAAAAATTAACAAAACAAAACAAAACTTCAATTTTCTCAGAGGCTGGAATGCTTGCTCTCTTTTGTAACATACAAGGTTGAATGAGACCCTGCTCTGTGCTGTACACTCTTTAAAGCATTTAAAAGTTAAAATACTTTTCCTCTTACCCACCGAACCACTCTCCCCACAACACTCACCCTCAGTTAGAACCAAATGCACACCCAAACACCCAAGGTTTGGCTATTTGTATCTGATACATCAGTTGAGGACTGTCCTGGATTCTACATTTTTATTTAGTAAGCAGTCATGTTCCCATCCAATTGAGTTATAAATAAAAAAATGTATGAACAAAACCTAACATACGCAGCAATGCCCACGTAAGTATGCACAAGCCTGTCAGTACAAGCCGTTCTCAGCGCTAGAACTCAGCTACCTGTTCCCTGGGATCCAGAAGGCAGTGTCAGCATGGCGCTGCTCTGCGCAGGCTTGGGCACAGCTCTGCAGCTGCTCGCTGCTGCTGGGGATTCAGCTCCATGCCCGGGAGGTTGCGGAAATGCTGTGAAGGGACCTCCCGCAAAAGCATGGCAAGTGCTGAGCATCCATGTTCTTACCCAAGCTTAGCCACAACTGGCCTGCGTCCTCTGGGTCACCTCGAACAAGACAAGCAGGTTTGAGGCACGCACATCAATGCAAATGGACTGGCCACTTTCTGCTGGGAAACTGTTATTGATGATAACACTGAAAAAAAGTGTCAAACGTGCCAAAGATGGCAAAATTACCAGTAGATGCAACTGCACGTTTTAAATGTTTAAACCCATTGCATCTCTACTGTGCGTTGCCAGATACTTTTCATTCCACAATGGGCTGCAGATCCCGTCTTTGTCCACCTGCCTACTAAAGACTATACCCATTAAAAAAATAAGACTTGCATCATGAAATCAAAAAGCTTGAAAGTATAAAATACACCACCAAACGTTGTCTTTCTACCGTGTTCTCACTACCTACACGCCATTTCTTTATAAATCATATCCACCTCTAACACAAGGGTCTAGTAAACGACCGTTACAAAGGGCTCAGGAACTTGTAGGCAATAAACACTGAATTTGAAACTTGATTAGCAAGAACTCTTGCTTGAAGACAAAGATTCCAAGGTATGCTTTTGGGTTTTTTGCTCTCTTCTCCTCTTCCCCCCAGCACAGGCTGGGCAACCCAAGCCCCCCCGACCCTGCGAGTCTCAGCACTGCGTCCCTGCTTGGCTCGTGTCTAGGGGAATGAATAAAATGTGCTTGAGATGTTTTATGACTTTAAGTAGTCTAGTGGGAAATTAAATGAATCAGAAATGTAAGAGAGCAATTTTGAGAGCAAAATCTTATTAACAGCTACTTACGGTATTGCTTGACTGTAGCTTGGTAGATAAAAGGGCCTGTCTTTTGTTTTACATTTGATTAGTGCCCACTGTAATGCCTTCCCAACGGAAGTCAGAGATGTTATCACTATAGAAACATCTGACCTTTGTTTGCTTTATTGATAGCTCTTCCAAACCATCTCAGTGAAGGGTGTTTATAACTAAGAAATACACCATTATTTATAGGAAGATGACTGCTTACTTCAGCTATCGTTTGAAACTACAGCCACCAAACCTTACACCCTGCTGTAACTTGGCCATTTCAACATTTACCTGAAATTTATGGATGACAGAGACTACTTATATTTAGCAGCCTAAACAAGATGCAAGCAAACAGAATGAACAATGGGCCAACCGAACAACTTGATTTCCAGATCTGCTGCACATACATAACTTTAATGATCAGTGTTTTGGAAGCGTTGGAAGTATTTTTCCTCCCCAAAACAGGCCCCAACTAGCAGTGTGTTCATTCAGCAAAACCCCTCTGTTAAACAAATGGTTTCTACCGGAATTTCTGTTATATACTACGTAGTTTAGCATATCCAAAAATTAAAGTCATTTTAGAGTTTCAGGAAAAAGGACCTCATGAAAATACTTGTTATTAATGCTTTTTCTGGGTTTCAGGGCTCCAAAGCTCTGAAAATGTACCGCACAAGTCTGAACTAGATCTTGCTGGGTTGAGAACCTACAGAAAAAAATATGTAAATATGTATGTATGTACTTATATGTATTATGTATCAGCGAACCAGGTAATTCCTTCTGATCTGGTCAGCAGGCCACTCAAAATATTGTTGTTGAGCAAATGCATATATAGATATGTATTAAAAAACCACTGGATTTATATACTTCAGGCAATGACAGTCTACTAGCAGTTCAGATAAGATGTTCCAGAAGATATAAAGTTCTGGAACCTATACCATTTTAAAAAAGGACAATATTTAAGTATGAATTTTCCTATCTTCTCCTTCCAACTACTGACCAGCACTTAGCCCCCTTTTCTAAATTAAACAGTCATATTATAAGGATTCTTGCTCATGGAGATAATTACTAATTATAATCCAAATATCATTTGAACTTCTCTTTGAATAAGTAAAAAAGCCCCTGGATTTTTTGCAATAAGATGTTTGTGTTTTTTTTTTTAATCTAGAATTGTCATTTATTTCTTAGTGATATGGTTTAGTGGAGGACTTGTTAGTGTTAGGTCAGAGTTGACTAGGTGATCCTGGAGGTCTCTTCCAATGTAGATGATTCTGTAATTCTGTAACAAATAGTCCTCTATCTAAATGTTATGTCTCAAATGATTTTAGATGTTTTAGTTCAGAGTTTTTAATGCATATATTCACAATTATCAGGGACAATGACAATAACAGACATCTCTTTAAAGAAATACTGTTTAAAGATGACACTTGGGTAAAGGTCCTTCCTAAGCACAAGATTTGTGCTAATTATTTAGCCTTTCTGGGGAGGAAAGGTATTGCAACCTTTAGGCATTTTTAAGCTAGAAGAGAGGAAAACTTAGTGAAAGTAGGACTGTGATAAAGAGGGAAGAAAACAATGTGTTAGGACCTTGAAGAAGACTTATCTTGTATGCTTTAAACACCGCTGAATACAATGACCACCAATCTATAACTGAGTAACATTATTCATAACAAAAATAGTGCAATTTACTTATCTATACCCTTTGACTATTTGAAAACCTTTAGAAGTCCAGATGTGCAGTTCTATTATAAAAACAACTTTAACTTCCAGAATATATTAGTACAGCGGTTGTTATGTCAGCATGACAAATAAATGTCAATTACCCAAGAGGAATGCTCCTTCATCTGATGCTGGTTGCTGTGAGGACCATTGGCATGGCCACGCCAAAAACAGTTTTGACAGAGCTGGTAGTTGTGGCACTGCTGGCATCGGTACCGGAAACCATCATGCTCTCGCACCGGCAATATGAACATTCCACAGGATGGAAGACTTGGTGGAGATGAGGAAGGAAGAAAAAAAAAGAAGTAAACCTTAAGAAAGCCTCAACCATCAGATTTCACTGGAAATCAAAAAAAAAAAACAGCACCCAGGTTCTTAATCACTAAAACAATTTCTTATGCTGATCAGGTCATGGATTCTGAGTCCAGAGAAGTTATTTTGGCACAATTAACGATAAATCTAAGTTAATGATAATGTATCGGTACCATCTGATAAATTCAGTATTTCTTCTCCAGCTCTCTCCCTCTTTGGATATACTTAAACCCGGAAACTCCATGCAAGTTCAACAACATAAAAGAACGCAAGTAGAAAGGGAAAGCAAAAAGTCATATTCACAAAGGTTCGTTTCTGTCTAGGGGATCACTTTGCCCTCAAGTCAGCTGAAAGTGTTTTCCACACAAAAGGCAATTCAGACCACCACAAGCTTCTGCTCTGAATCCCTTCTCACTGAGGAAAATTCCCTCACTCTTCACTGACTGTGAGCTCCATCTCCTGTACCACCATAGCCTAAACTGAAGAAATCCCCAACAAACCTCTAAATCGTAACATCTCAAGAAGGTAAAGTTAAACTAGGTATGATATACAGAAGTCACCAACACAATCAGGCTGAACAAAAAAAGAGAAGAGATGGCTTCTTCCTCTCCCTTTTTTAACCCACAAACAAATGATCACAGACTTCCTCCATTTACTAGAGAAGTCTTGGGTCAGAATAAACAAAGAGGAATATGAGAATGAGGTAAGGGAGGTATCTTACTATGTCAAACACAACTTAAAGTTGAGGCACAGAAAACAGAATGGAAGAATGAAGGTGAATCACAGAAGCAAGAAGTTCAGCATCACCATGGGGCAAGAGCATAAGTAGTTACAGATGGGTATAAATAACTGCTGTGGAGAAGATGACAGGAAAAAAGAGCAGCCTACTAGCCAGTCAGCTGAAATTCTTGGATACGTCTCTTGAAAACTACTTCATGATGTAAGAGGAATAACTGAGAAGAGTCCCAAGGTTTGATCTATGATAAAAGTTACGACTAGCTGTTCCAACTGAGACTTGGTGCAATACTGCACAGGGCAATCAAGTTAATGGAGAGAGGTACAGCTTCTACAGAAATCACAGAATCGGAGAATGATTTGGGTTGGAAGGGAGCTTTAAAGATCATCTGCTTCCAATCCCCTGCCATGAATGGGGACTGCTTCCGCTACATCAGGAAAGTTTGGGCAGTTGAACATTGCAGAAGTGCCTGCTACATCAAGAGTGGATGTGTATGCCCTAATTGCTGAAAACCCTTGGGTAACAATTAAAGGAAAGACAGCTTGAGCATTAACCTGGTCAGCAATGGCATAAGTCAAGACGATCAGTGGATGATGCTTTATTGCAGCACATAGAAACAATGTAAAAAGAAAACGATGGGATCATGATAGGCAATTTCGATGATACAAATGTCCCTTGGGAATGGAAGTTCAGGTAGAAGAACTGATGACCATGTTTTTAATCAAAAGGTAGAGAAACCAATGAAAAGGAAGAGTTGTAGATTTATTTCAAACAGTAGAGACAGGGCAATTTCCTGAATTTTAGGAAGTGGAGAAGGGAGAACATGACTTCAGTGCAGTAGTTTTCAGTAAATTCATATGAGAATTAGTAGATGAAGCAATTGAACGGGAAAAGTGAGTTAGACTTGTCAGTTCCTTAAAGAAATGATGCTAAAGAAACAAGCGTAAATTATCTTCGGGCAGAGGAAAGAGTAGACTGTAGTAAAAGAACAACTTCACTAAAATATGATCTCCTCAATAACCTGAAATTCAAAAGGAAGCCTACAGAAGTGATAACCGGGACAAATTATTAGGAAGTGTTAAAAGAATAATACAAATATTCAGAGACAAAACCAGGAAAAAAAAGAATAAGGAAAAAGCTAACAAGGGATTTTAAAGGGACATAACAAGAATTGCAATTATCATCCTTAAGAGGAGCTGAAATTATACATACATAACCACTGACCTCCCATGTTATCTTAACTTGATCTTAACTTGTAGAATACATACTGGAACAAATACTAAAGCAAATTACTGTAAGCACCTGAAGAACAACAGAGAAATGAGCCATGAACAACATTTGCCACATCAACTTAGTGTCTTTCTGTGACAGAGCAATTGACCTTGAAAATAGGAAACAAGCACCAAACGTCACCAATTTCTCATTTTATTTCAGTAATTTACTTACAACATTGGTCTCCCTATTTGCATAACAGAAGGAAATAGATGAAAGGACTTTAACTGGGATGTGAATTTCACTGGAAAAGACCAAAGAGCAGTTAATTGCCAAAATGGTAAGATCTAATGAGCAGGATTCTAAAGGGCTTTATTCCAGGTCAAGTACTGGTCAATTTTCATAAACATACTGAATGATTGTCAAAAGTGCTCAATTTGGGGCATCACATTTCAATGAAGATGTGGGTTAACTAGATGTATGAGAGAAAACAATAAAATGGCCTGAACAAGACCTAGGAGACAGCTCAGCTAGGAGTAGGCTGTGAGAAGGCATCAAACATGCAAGAGGTACTTACAAAATAGCAATACATTCTCCAGAGCCAGTGGCCAAAACCCAGGTAGTTAAGGGTTTAAACTGCAATTAGAAAAAAATCATGCTAGAATATTAGGAAAAACTTTCTCACCCTAAGAATATTTAACCCTGATCTCAAATCAGCTTCTGGTCCACACAGGTGGTGAAACTTTGAAGATTTTAAGGAGCAAAAAGGCAAATCTTTCAAGAATGTTTGCATACATTTGAGTTTGCCTTTGGAAAGGGAGATGGATAAAGTCACCAGTTCCCAAAGCTTTTTTGTACCCACTCTGTGCTCATGCCCCAAAACCCCTCTGCCTGTGGCAGGGTTTCTGTCTCCTGTGAGGCTAGAGCACTGGCTCACTGCCTTAACGAAGACCATACACTGGCACCAGCCGATTGCAGCAAGTTCTGTCCACCTCATCTTATCTCATCTTCCTATTCAAAAAGGTCTGTCTTACCTTCTCTGACACGATGCATGTAGAAGAAATTACTATTGATAGAGAAAGGACAGAAGTACTACAGAGTCCCGAACCAAAGAATCAAAAACTTGAAACTGATACGTTTAAGGAAAGCAGTAATAGCATTCTGATGAATAAACACAAGGCAAAGTAACAGCGATAACAGCAATTATGTGTACTGCAAGAAGCAAGCCCCCAAAAACCATGAGTAAAGAGAAAATTGGAACAGTCAGTATCAGAGATTATTAGATCATGGACAAGGTGCCTGGCCACTGGGATAGAAAGTAAAAAGTGCACTTTGTGTTTGTTTTTTTTTTTTTTCTTCCTGAAAGTGACATGCTGTAGCCATGGATAGGAACTAAATAAATGAAGTGGAACTGCATGCTTCTTCCCAGCTGTCTTCCTGCTGTCCTCCCTTCCTAGGTTACTGCCAGATGGTATGTCATGATCAGATGAGGATGCTACTCTCCTTTTCTATCTTTTGTTCATTTCTGAATGCCAATAAAATATGATGTTGCAAACATTATTTCTCTTCTCTCCTGTTCGGATAGCTTCCCATACTTCCATCCACATAAATCCATCTGCACTGAAGTTGCCTTGAAGAGTTCCACTGACAGTGTTTTTCACACCACTGACCTGCCTAATTCCAGGTCGTACTTGAACCACCGGGACCCCCCCTGCCTATGGACTGCAAGACCTCATGTCCAAACCCATTTTTCTTCTCTCCTTCCTGCCTCTGAAATGCTTGTTCTTATCATAAACTGCTTGTACTTTTATTTTCTCTGTCTCAGTGATCTGAACATTTTTTGCTGTTGACACCTTTTCTTATGAAGGTGTGCCTCTACTCGAAGCTCCCTGCCACATATGTGAGTGGGAGTTGGAAGCTTCTTTCCACTCTTCACTGCTTCCAAGACTTCAGTCATTCCCTTTCCTGGTTGCCAGTACTCCAGATTCAAACTTCCTACTGGACCTTCCTTGACAGAGACAACCTGCTCCTTCCTCCTCCTCCAGCAGAGCAGTTCCCCATGGAAAGGGCAGGAAGGACAGGGGAGGCCAGCAGCTAGAGAGGCAGGACCATGAATCCAGTTCTCCTGTGTGGCTTTTCCTCCCTTTCCTGACAAATGATCATGTTTGTATTCAGCAAGTTGTTGATTTCGCTCGTTTTTCTTCAGCCGGTACAGTCAGTGACTGCCCTCTGCCTGCAGGATACGTCCTGGTACCTCCTGTGCCCCCTGACCCACCCCAGCACCACCGGCTCTGCTCAGGCTCCTACACTGCCGAGTGCCCCTGAAAGAAATCTCGTCACCAAACTCACCCACCACAGCTGGGTCCTCTTCTCCTTCCAACTCTGCCAGCCTCCAAAATTCTTCTCCTGTAAGCAATCTCTAACTCTCAGCTGCAGCCTATTTTTGCCATCAATATTCAATCCTGCAATCATCAATCCTCAAGTCAGTATTCAAATCTCTTTTCATTCCCATTTCTTCTCTGATCAGGACATGTTAAATTCTTCCAAACTGAAAACTGGAAGAACCTGATGTGACCTTTCTTCTCCTCCTCTCCTTCCCTCCTTTATCTCAGATATTTCCCATTTGCTCTCTTCTACGAGTCCCTAATTTAAGTTCTTCTTGTGCCATCTTGTGAATTACCTGACACTCCTCAGAGACGTGCCTTTTTTTTTCCTCCCTTCTCTTTCTGTGGTCTGTTCCCCTTACACTCCAACATCAAAATATATGCAATATTTAGGTTTTCAGATTCTAAGGACACAAAAATTTGTCTGCATTTTCGTCTCTAACTCCAAGTTCCTTCCATCACTAAGCTTACTGCAGCATGCATACTCACTGTCTGATGTCCTCCCTCTGCCTCTCATTTCCACAGAAGCCACTCCAGTCAAAATCCCTCTTACTGCTTCCCACCCAAATGGGAACTGTTACTCCACCATTTTGAGCTGCAAACCCCAAATCCTTGTCTTGAAATCTGTGTATTCATCTTTCTTCTTAGATTTTCATTGCTTACCCCAAAACCAGTCTTTGCTCTTTCTGAGCAATGCCTTTCCCATAGGGACATACAACAGGGCTTCCAAAATACAACAGTAATGTACACATTAGACTACTAAAATGAAATAACGAAGAAGTTTCAGAGAAAAAAAATGGGGATCCATAGTTTGGATATACTATTTTAAATTATCATAATTTTAAAGACACACGAGACAAGTACGATAGATGCAGGACTGACTGAAGACTGGTCTGGAACTGGGAAGCACAGCAAAGTTGTCTACGTACTTGAGAGTATTTCTACAGCAAGAAGGGTATCAAGAACAAAACGTAGATAGAAACAAGGAAGAGAAAAGAACAGAGCCTTTATTAAATTGCGTAGGAGTAATTTCCAGAGACTAGCAGTTAAAGGAAAAAGAAAATATGACAATTGTAAAATACAAGAAAAATCAAAGAGGAGATAATAAAAGTAGAAAGCTAAAGCAGGCTGCAGATGAAATAATTCAATATTTTTGTATTAAAATATTTCAGAGAAGACCTGGAAAAATGCGTTGTTCAAAAACTCTGGCTAAGACAGAATTAATGTTGAAGGAGAAATGCTTTGAAGAACTTGCCATGACTATAATACAAACTTTTATTTAAACATCTGTCTTTATACTACTCTTTTTCATGTGGTACTAATAGCTACATCTGTAAACAAGACATACTGCTACAAGATTTTGCTTTGTCCTAGTGGACAGGCCAGGAATATTGACGTGTGCATCCAGAACTTCTAATAGCTATTGCTCCCATGTAAAACACTTACCAACAATACTGTTAGCCACATGATAAAAATGTAATCATCTACTCAATTGAGCCATATATACCCCAAAAAGCCTATTACTCCAACTCTGCACTCCTTACAAAGCTGTATGTAGTACCAGCACAAAAATCATGTCTAATATATAATGTAAAAGCCAAGCTCCAAGTTCCAACTCTGAGTTTTATATTTTTCCACGGAAACGATTAAGATGAGTGGGAAGAAAAAGTCTTCCAGCAGATTAACATCCTTGTCTAACTCCATGGAGAGAGGCCTGCTTAGGGGGCAGTTTAGAGCAGGAATCGTTACCTTGCTACTGACTGAACAGGGAACCTGACCTCCTTGGTCTAAATTAACAATTGTGAATACACCCAAATTCTTTGGCCCTGCACTCTGCTGCTGTGACAAGTTTTCCTGTGCAATGACGTGTGACCCATGATACAGTAGGTGCATAAACAACATCAAAATCAAATGCAAAGCATCTTCCAAGACACTTTCTGACAAGTAACCCAGTACACACAAATGTATCCTCCACAGAATGGATGCAAGAGGGGAAAGGCATGTAAAGAGAGGACAAAGCATTGTAAGGTTTTGGGAGGATGGGGAGGCTGTTTGGTTGTGTGGGGTTTTTTTTGGTTTGTTTGTTCTCCTCCCCTCTTGAGCCTTATAAACTTCAGCAAAATTAGCTGGGAAATTCTAGTCTGAATGTGAGTTATAAGAGGAATGATAAAAAAAACTCAAGCTTTGCCAAGACTTTAAATAAAACTTAAACTCTGGGACTAAACACATCCTGCTCCACTCACTGCTGCAGAACCCTGCTTTTCAACGTGGGTCCTACGGACCCTGCAGATCGGAGAGGCTCCTTGCCTGGGCTCAGCAGCTCATGATGAACAGCAACAGTTTAGCATGTGCCATGCAGCAGCCAAGGTCGGAGAACATTTTGAAGCAATCTACATTCCACAGGAAAGATTAGGGACCAGCAAAAGAGAAGAGACTGAAAAGCATCACGGAATTTTTATCCAGAAAAGAAATGATGGGCTTTCAAAGTCCCAGACTGCTCCCAGCGGGACACGCTCCAGGTGCACGGTCAGAGGACAGCCAGGCAAAGCCGTACAAAGGCTGCTGAGCAGGCAGCTGAGCACCTTCCTCCACTCTGCAGAAATGCTACACAGAATGACTGACTTACGCTACCGAAGCTACCACAGGCATGAGTTGACATAGCAGGGCAGCACGGATTGAAGTATCCTTGCAGGAGCTCCTTTTGGAAGCGTGTTCCCCACGTTCCTCGCTAGTACGTACAGCAGCGCTGCGCCTCACGAAGGAGGATCGGTCTTAATTATAACAAAGCCAATGGCAGCTTGTAGCTTCCTCTCCTTTCTCTGAGGCAACCATCTGGAGAACTGAAATAGTTCACAACTGGTCTTTAAGGAACAGGGTTCACAATCGGAATAGTTCCTAAACGACAGCTTACAGGTCGGGCAGCACAGGAATCACCTGTCCCTGCTATGGGAGATTGCAGTGCTGCAGGGCCTTCCTAAGCCTTTCATTCACCTGCTGACAAACACATGGCGATGCAGGCCTCTCCAAAAATGTCTAGATCCTCTACAGCAAAAACTGAAAAAATTTTGGCTCCCAAGTAATCAGAAAAACATTGTCGCGTAATCACAATAAGGAAATAAGGGAGGTGAGGTCCCTGCTAGTTTAGTAGGGAGTAGTCTAGTTCCCAAGACTACAGAGCAGCAAATGAGACTAAAACGAAAGCATGAAATTCTCATTGGAACTTCTTTACTACTACTAGGATGTTTCTGAGGGGTTTGACTGGGACATCTGTAAACTTATATTACGTTTCTTAAATTCACAGCAGGCTGGGGAAGCATAGAAAGAAGGTGCAAAAGACTGAGGCAGTTCTCTGCTGCAGGAAAGGAGTCACAGAATCATGGAAGTTTTGCTGTGCTTGACCAAAGGTAGAGAAATGGAAAGGCAGCCCACCGAGACACTGACAATACTCGCGAGTCACTGGCCTCCTCCCATCTGGAAGTGCGGAGGGAAAGAAAGGGAAAGGGGCCACATATCAGACACCAACACCAGGAGGTGCCAGAGCTCTGCAAGAACCAAGTGGGACCTGGTCACCCTGCACTCACCCTCCTTAAGGAAAATAATACTGTTACAGGGAAGTTCGAAGATGATTCATATACTTCAACATCCTTGTCAAACATGAGCCGTATCTGGTATATTTTCTTAGGAAATCACCTTGCTCCCTTCAAAAGATGTGAAAAATAAAAGGAAAAAATGGCATAATCCCTGCAATTTTTATGGATTTTCTAGCTTATTTGTTCATTTGTTTCTCTTCCTAAAAGGAAGCTGAAAATTGACTCCACTGCTAGATTCTATCTTCCCTTGTGAAAAGTAAGACTAAATGATCTACCCAAGGTAATGCTGCTTAGCAATTGCTAAACACAACTGTGTCAAGCACAAGGGAAGGGCAGCAATTCTCAATCCCATTCAGAAATTATTTTGAGCTTCATGGGAAGGCTAACGTTTTATCTGTCAGAGAAGGCAGCCAAACTTGAGTTATAATACCTGACTGAAGAACAACCTGATGAAGTTAAAATAAAATAAACAATGTTACGGAACATTCTCTAATTTGGAAACTCCTGAACAGGAACTGCGTTCTCTGTATGCACACATACATTTGTTTTTCTGAACTGCTGTACTTAGGTAAGATACAATCCTCACCCTACAGAGCCTATGAGATAGCAAAGTACTTCTACAAACGTTAATATGAGCTTAAGATACCACAAATGGCAAATTTAAAAGCTGAATATCTTTTCAGTATTTTCCTCTTTAGGCATGGAAGAGGAAAAAGAACATAGCCTGAAGACTTCTTCCACTTGCATTTACAAAGGATCCTTTTTCTACAAGAGCAAAACTAAATGGATTAGAAGGCCTGCACAGAAGCATGTTGTTATTATGATGCATTCGCATGCAAATTGAGATGATGGCTCTCCAAAATAATGCGCTGGCCTATTTATTTAGAACAGTTTCAAAGCAATCAAAGGAATTTGTCTGATGCACTGAGAAAGAAGATTTTTTCCCCTTACCTGTAGATGTTATTTCTCCAGTAAAACAAGCTCACCTCACAGCTTAATCGACTTTTACTTATAGCAGAGCTGAAAAGACAACCGAGAAAATTGCAGGATATTTTCTTAAGGCTGTCAGCTGGGGTGTTCAGGTGCTTCTGAAGTAACTCGGCAGTGATTGCCACGGTAATTAATGAGAATGTTTACAAACTGTGAAGGAGACAGACATCTGGCTAGGAAGCAGCAGCACTGACAAGGGGCAATCGTGAGAAAACTAACATGTAGTGGAAATCAACAACGATTCTAGAACAAGACTACTGATCAGGTCATATGAGGAAACACGTTTGAGACTGTAGTAGTAAAGAGACAAACTTAAAGGATGGATGTTTAAGTACTGAGTCCATTTTAACAGAGACATAATTTAAGGACTGGAGGTGGAAGACAAGAAGGTTATCACCTAAATGAAGGACTTCAGGGAACTATTTAACAGGATTTTCTTTGTAATCATATCTAGAATCACAAAATTATTGAATAGCTGGGGCCAGAAGGCACCTGTGGAAATCTGCTCAAAGCAGGGTCAGCTGGAGCAGGCTTCTCAGGCCCCTGTCCATGGGTCTCCATGGATGGAGTCTCCACAGCCTGGGCAACCTGATGCAGTATTATAACACACTTATGTCAAGATTTTATTTTATTTTATTTTAAAGTTTAAACAGAATTTCCTGTATTTCGGTTTGCGCTCATTGCCTCTTGCCCTGCCACTGGATACCACTGAGAAAAGCACAGTTGTTTTCTTTACTGTTTCTCACCAGTTCTTTACACATGCTGCTAAGATCCCTCTGAGCCTTCTCAAGGCTAACCAGTCCCACCTCTCCCTGCCTCTCCTCACACGAAGTCTGCTGCAGTCCCGTCATCCTCTTTGGGGCCCTCTGCTGGACTCAATAAGCCCACATCTCCCTAGCACTGGAGAGCCCATCGCTGGACACAATATTCCAGATTTGGCCTCCCCAGCACCGAAGAGAGGGCGATGACCACGTCCTGCAACCCGATGGCAGCGCTCTTCCCAACGCAGCCCAGCACGGTATTGACTGTCCTGCTGCAGGCTGTATTGCTGCCTCACGTCTAAGTCGAAGCCCACCAGGAGCACTTCTGTGACGTCTCCCAGTGAAGGTGGCTGGATTGTGAGCTGCATATTGGAGAGCAGGCCACAACGACAGGAACGGGAGGTGTCGGAGAACAGAGGAATACAGACACTAATCTCTAAGGATGATACCTGTTCTACCTAGTTATTCCTTCCAGGTACTTGCAAGAAAAAAAGATCAGACTACTGGATTATCTCCAGATCTTTCCACCACTTCACCGGTGTCCTGACATTGCAGTTGGACCAGATGATCTCTGAGGGTCCCTTCCAACTGAACTGTTCTATTATTTTTAAACATTTTATCCTTTCCTAAGCTCTGTGCAATTCTACCCCGACCTGTTTTTATATCAACTTGTTTAATGCCTGTTTCCTTACCATATTTATTCCACTCTTCGTGCTTCACTTGAAGCACGAGTTTGTAAAGATAAGAGGATAATGGAAAAAAAGCAAACAGTGGCTGCTGCTCTTCTATTAATGCAGTACCACAGACTACCTAAAATTTTATCGAAATAAACCATCTCAACTCTTTCAGAAGTTTTCTCATAAGATCTATTTCCATGAAATTACTCCCCTCAAAATCTTTTAAAGATCGCCTTTTTTTTTTTTTTAATTAGACCCACAATTGTCAGAAAATGTTTGTAAACATACAGAGCAATTGGGAAAATCAACTTCTCTTCTGATATAAAAAAAATAAAAAGCCCGTTGAGCATCGCAGCTCTGTTCTTATTCAGTGCTGTACAAATGCAGATTAAAATCACAACCAGATATGCTTTGCAAGGGGATCAAGAAAAGACAAGAAAACAAACACCAAAAGAGAGCATATCAAAATCACAGCAATACTAAACCACATCACAGAAATAAATGTCAAGAAACAGAGAACTGAATATAAATCCTGAAAACTTGGCCAGAGAAAGACTACCGAAGTTTTAAAGCTGTGCCTGTTAACAGCTGGGCAAAACCAAGAGTGAGTTTGTCTACCTGTGTCTTAAAAGGAAGAAATCTCTACACCTTTAGATGCCTATGAAAGAATAACGCTGAAGAAGAGGTAACAACTAGTAGGGCAGAGCTGTGAAAGGATGACAACATGATTTTGCTGTGGGGAAGGAAACAAAAGATGAAGTTTAGTTTATGGGTGAAAAAAATGTGTTTTCCTAGAATTCACATATAAAACACCATATACTCTGTACAAACACAATAAATGCAGTGTATCACCTTTCTGGCTACTAAGAAAAAAAAACAATTTCATAGCCTGCACAGGAGAACAAACTTCGGCAGGGAGCTTTTTAGCTTCCATGAGCTCCAAAAAGCCCTCCTAAACCACCACTGTTTCTCACTGCTGATTGCAGTTTTCCATACCTTACCACGTTCCTTACATTCCATAGGCAATAAAACCAGGATTTTTTAGCTAAGAAAAGGTCTGGAATTGAGCAGAACTCAACATTCACCTCCCATAGTAAAAAAAAAATACCAAAGTGACTCATGTCCTCAAATGCTACTCAAGACAGACATTTGAATAGGTACCAAAATCTTTGGAGGTTAGCACTTGAAAGCATCTGTTAAGCCATAGCCCAAGTGAAAGTTTTTTGTTTTGTTTTTTAAGTTTCAGAATAGATGTGAGCATTGAGAGAATATTGTTTTTCGGCTTATTTTTTCATCTTTCACTACTAATGATGCTAGAACCCTAACTTAAAAGATAAATACCAATAACCAATCTTGTTCTGCATTGCTGTTGATTTCACAAATAATCAGTCTTCCTCCTGGAATTGTAAAACTCTTGTCACTCCAACAAAAGTCTGAGCCTAAATGCTCCGGGACTAGGACAGTTACAGTAGGAACGATGAAAGCTTTACGTGCTTTGTCACTGCGGAAGGACAGCATATTTACATACTTTGAACACAACCTCTGTTCTGACCAGATGTTTTGAACAAAATGTTCTATTTACCATTTTCAACATGGGCAAGTCTGTGCATGAGAGGCAGCCACACAAGGCACGAGGAGGTGGATCAGCCATCAATGTGTCTAAAAACATGTTTAGCATGATCTTTTTCTGCAAAGAAAAAAAGAAACAACTTAAGAAAAAATTCAATTTCAATTAAAAATTTCAATATCAAAAACTCTTTCAGCCTTAAAATCTCTCTCTACTATTCAGCTTCTGTATCCCAGTAATCTATCCTACACTATAAAGATAAAAATCACAACTTTTTTCTCAGTGAGTTTCAATCTACAATAGGCAAACAGTAACACCACAAAGAAAGTATCGGTACAAACACGATATAATCATACAAAAATAAAAGATAAGCAGATGAACAGAAAATTCCAAGAAATGGAGGACCAGTCAGTCAGGATTAGTTCCAGATGTGCAGTTAAAGAATCCTCTTTTGAAGAGAGATACAGCAAATGTGAGAGGACGTTATTTAACAATGTAGAAAATGGTATTTCAAACACAGAGGCAGCACTGAAAAAAGCAGACACTTAAAAAGAAGCAACTACAACTAATATTCACACATTATCCACATAGTAAATGATTTTTTTTAAAGACAAAATATGAAAAAGAGGCAAGGGGAGAATTGGGCTAAGATTTAAAAACTATAACTGAAAATAAAATTAAATCATATGGAGAGGAAAATCATGTGTTTTAAGAGTAGTATTTTCTACACTCAAGTGAGCAAGAGCAAATTTCTGCTGCAAATATAAACAGATGGAGATAACTTGTAAAAAAAAAAAACAGCTAGGAATATTATGGATACAAAGAAAGAATACATTGGCTTTCGCAAGCAGGAAGCCAGAGGATTAAGAATTTCTCATAGGCAGCAGACCAGCTGGTCAGATCACACTTTCTTCTCACCTTAGCATACGGCAGTGCTACTTCAAAAAGCATCCGTAACAGGGAGGGTAAAGCAGAGCTGGAGGAAAAGCCAGTTCAGTCTCCAGGAGCTCTGAAACTAACTGTAGCTATCACTTGCAGCTCTCATGCCAAACATTACAGGGGTAAAGAGAAAATTTACATTTACAGAGAAAAGTTATATTTATATATATTTATGTATATATATATATTTTGTTTTGGTAAGATAAGTTTTGTATTAAAGCATCACGTATTTTGTGATTAGTGGCAAATACATAGATCTTCTGTCCCTGAAGCTAACTAGCCTGGAGACAGAATACAGAATTATAATTACCTATCCCAGTAACCATTAGGAAAACTCAAGAAATATTTCATCTTATTTCTGTCCGTCTTTTATAAAGTGTCCTTGTTCCAGTCTCTCTGCTTCCTACATTGAAAGCCTTCCTGAACAGCTTCCGCTGCTACAAGAGGGTCCGAGCCTTCCCTGTAACCGACACCACGTCCTGCCCGAGTCCCAGTCGCCTCCCTTCCTCCCCGGCACGCTGCGCCAGCCAGCCTGCCTCCTCTCCTTTGGGAGGTGAAGAAACCCAGCCTCTTCCAACAAATGCACATCTCAGCAAGACCCGGATGCGCCTGAAAGAAGCCTCCTGGTAGGAGACTCACCGTGTTTAAACAGGAACTAACCACGGTACGCAGTGTTGGAGATCACGAAGTCCTGCTCACAGCAACAAGGAGCCACTGCTGATGACGTTACGTGGCATCAACGTCTGTGACTGATTGAGATGGCACGTTTCCAATCCTAACACCATACCTGGTTGCTATTTACATATGCGTTGTACAACACTGCAATACTCCTCCGAGGCTCCCGATTTTGACTAGCTTTCACCTCTCACATTTCATGTACGACAGCACACGAAACATTTCCTGGCTGTAACCTTTTGGCAGAGCCACAAAGGGAATGCTGCAGCACCTGGCCCTACCGACACGGGCTGTAATCCCTTGGGGTTTGTAGTGCTGCTTACTGCAAGGTATGGAAAAATGCACGCAGAAGTTCTAGATCATCACATCCAAACTCAATCGAAGTTGGAAAGACAAGTTTGGGATTTACCGCACAGGCAGGAGAATGGAAGAGGTTTCAGTTGGAAAAGACCCCCAAAGATCAAGTCCAGCTGTGAGGCTAATTCGGGGCTGACCCGCAGGTAAAACATACCATTTAGAGTGTTTCCAAATGCCTCTTGCACAGACAGGCAGGGGCATCAGCCACCTCTCATAGGAAGCCTGTTCCAGGGTCTGACTGCCCTCTCAAAGAGGAGAGGGTCCTGATGTCTTTCCTAACGTCTAGTCTGAACCTCCCCGGGCACAGCTTTGAGCCATTCCCACGTGTACTGTCACTAAGCACCACAGAGAAAACAGGTTATTTACAGAAATCACAGTTCTTCAAGCTACACAGCATGCATCTGTCCATTCACACCACGTGTGTACACATGCTGCTAGACACTTCTGTCCTGAGAGGACTTTGCTTTAACACAACCTGCAGGGATGACACGGCTACGTGGCATTTGAACGGCTATGTAAATGCCATGGTTGCCCCCTTGTCAACAAGAGATTCATCGTGGCTACAAGGGTTATGAGGAGGAAAGACCAGACAGGATGCGAATGCCCACGCATAATATACTATAATCTCAAAAGAAGGCTACTTTTGGTTAAAGTAAAAAAAAAAAAAAAAAAAAATCGCAATCTCAGAGGAGTAACAGGTTCTTCCTGCTGTGGGTCACTCCAAGTAAACACACATTTTCTGGAGGCACGACTCAGGATCCTTGGGCAGAGACACACGATATGCACAGCCACGTTAGAACATAAAGCTAGCAGGAGAGCTTCTTGTGCTCTAAAGGGCTCCTCAGGGCAACAACAGCCGGTGAAAACCCTGTCGGTTGTTAGCCTGTGTAAGGAGAGATGCGACTGCCACATAGTTCACAAGAGGGCAGCAGGGACACAGGCTTTGGGTTTTGTACACCGATAACAGGACGTGTGGCAACCAGCTGACCAAAAAGAATCACGCAGCATTACCACCACTGCATTATCCTGCCTGTCTGGGTGGAGGCGTTCTTGGTAAGGACAAAGCTGACAGCAAAGCAAAGCATCTACTCGCCTCCTCTGAAAATTAGGAATGCAGAGAAGGAGCCTAAATAACAGCTTTCTCGGAGCTAGTCTAACATTTCCTGCTGGGTTCAAAACCTAGCCACAGTGCAAACACAAAAACATCACTCAGACACCATTTGTGATTCAAAAACAATCAAATAATCTGCCAACAGGTTCCAAGCTCCAAGAACGTAAACTGAAAATTAGCAAATGTGAAGGCAGTCATGAGGGTCAAATGCCTCCCAGCAGAACAGAACACGTTTCCACACTGGTATTTTCTATAATCACCTGCTGACACTCCGAACTATTGTAATAATTCTCTTTTTTTTTTTTTTTTTTATTAAATCACTTGCTGTTAGCACACCTACTCACTAACAGCTCTGCTGTCTCAAATCTCCTTAGCAGGTGGGAGCAGTGACAAGTTATACCAATGCTACTCTTGTATTTAGAAGAATACCACAGGCTTGCTTTAGTGGGCAAAAGCTCAGGCAGTTTTATTGTTACAATGCCAACGTGCTTGTTCAAATAAGAAGTTAATGCAAGCATTTCCCCATAAGATATTGACACAAAACCACAACCCCTGAGCAACACAAAGATATGTGATTTATTTTTAACTCTGTAGTGAACAAAACAAGTTCATAGAATCACAGAATGGTTTGGGTTGGAAGGGACCTCAAAGCCCCCCAGTTCCAACCCCCTGCCATGGGCAGGGATGCCACCCAGTAGATCAGGGTTTGCCCAGGGCCTCGTCCAGCCTGGCCTTGAACACCTCCAGGGATGGGGCATCCACAGCTTCTCTGGGAGACCTGTGAAGTTCCACCAATGTAAGCAAGCAGCTGTGCGTTAGACCCCAACCTGTAACTTTGACTGTCCTGCATCTTGTGCTCCATCTGCAACTCCATCAGGCTGTGCTTATACCATCCGTATACACAAGGCCATCCTGTGTTTAATAGATATAAATAGGTATATCCTGCAGTCTGGTTAAAGTGAGTAATAAGATCTTGGCCACCCTTTTGACACCTGCTACGCAGCCAGTTCGGCTATCAGCCACACCAGCCATGCTGCCCAAGTCAGTCAGCGCTTTAGCACAGCCCTTACGTGAGCAAGGTATGTACAGATGGAGTGCCTGCTCATCTGGTCTCCTTGTTTGCTTCATGCTGCTGATTTTCAACAGAATAACGTGCAACTTGACCTCTACAGAAGCCAAGATCCTGGCTCCCAAGTCTCTGAGGGAACTTGACAGCTCCGTATAAACACTGCAATTAAACTGCTTTGTAAATGAGATATAAAGTAGATACCTCTGCAATAGTGGGATAGGCTGTGCCATAAATACAGACAGATTCTGACTAAGCCAGGGAATGTCATGGCGATACAGACATCTCTATGACAAATAGATGGACTGTAGCCAGGTGAACAGAAGTTTTAAGAAAAGTATGACATGATCTCATATCTGTGGAAGCACCTATTTGACCTTGAATAGTAAATTATGACTGGAAGCTCTATATACATCTGGAAACCATCATAAAGAACTGCAGCTCTTGCCAAAGCATCCCATAACTCCATTTTGCATGGGCAACAAGTCTGGAATTATTCCATCTGTGACCCAAGAAATGAAATAAGAGTTGTGCAGTGTATACAATCACTGACCACTTATTCTTTGCTTGTCTGCCCTTTTCACCACTCAGACAGCAGTAAATCATTAGCCTTGTGCACCTCAAAGAAGCATCTCCTGAAGGAACCATCGCTGGGTCAGGAAGTATTTGTCTCTCAGTAGTTTAAGCAAACAACCAGGGAATGTTCCTAGTCCTAAAAACTCAATTATGCATGGTTTTATATTAGTGTAACTGTGCCTGATTTAACACTCAGTCTCCCAAATCATTCCAGCATCCCAATCTGGTGTTAATATCAGCTAGGAATCATTTTCAATAGTTTCCGGTTAACCACTTTACGTGAGGGAAAGGAAGAGATTATTAGCATGGATGCGGTCAGACCATTCCAGTTGATCTTTGACCTGGAACAGCTCCTGGCACTGTTTAGTTACTATTACAGATGTAAGCGTACATGTCCATCATGTAAAATGCCAAAGTCTGAAACCCAACGGCTTTATCGATGCCATCTGGAAAATAATTCAAGCAAAATGACATGCTGTAACAGAACAGCATCAGAGAAGCACCTCTGGGAAGCTTATTTCAAACCTGGGAGGCATGAGAAAATGGATTCAAATCTGAGAGCAGATTATTCACGTGCTTCCCAGGACCACTTCATTTCACTGCTTTCAAAGAAACGAGAGAGAGGTGTTTTGGGGCACACTCTGTAGCAGGACTAACAAAGAAATCACCACTTCTTTACCAACCTTGCCTTACAGTAGAGATTTTGTTTTGCTGAATACAATTAGAAACAAAAGAATTTGTGAAAGTGACTCAATTTGAAGAATTGGGCTTTCTTGTTCATGGAAGTCAGTGTGCTATGACATGCTGCAGACAAGACAGCACAAACGTGCAAATGGGCAGTGACTGCACCTCCCCTGGACTACGATGAGCTCGCCATCAGTCAGACAAATCTCCGTCAGCTCTCAAAGCCTGGCTGCTAAAGTAGCTTCTCTATGGCTAACAGAGAATAGTAACTTCCAGAGGGCGAGCAGGCATCTCATCCTAGAGTAGTCTTCAGAACAAATTAGGAGAAAACAGTCCCATTAGCTTCCCTTTGCAGACAACGGACAGAGCACATATAGCTTAGAATCCGCTGTTTGACCTCAACAGCTCTAAAGCAAGGCCACAGTTTGATATTCAACAGCGGTGTCCCTTAAATGAAATTTGATTTGATCAGCTTGATACCCCTACATGCAGAAATGGCTTGCACTGACTTGACAGAAAGGGTGGCAGGTTGGTGGGAACAAGTGATGGCCCACAAATGCCTCAGTCAGTACTGAAACAGGAAAAAAAATCATTTCTTAATTACACCATCAGTAAGAAAATACTCTGTCCTCAGTAACTTACGGATGAGCTGGAGCCCTCATCACTTCCTACATCAAAGGCTCTTTCCTAGTGTGTTGTACTTCAAATATATTAATTGCTAGTTAACTTAAATTTAACAAAAGTGACTATAAATTCTACAGCTAAATTCTTCAAGCAATGCTTCCAAGAATATAGTCATAACCAGAGTCTAAACATTAAAGTTTAGGTCTAAAATTATCTAGGCTTGTGTTTACAGTAGATTCAAGGTTTAATTATATTATTTATATATCAAATTAGAAACAAATCCATGGAACAAGCAAATTACAACAAAAATGTATATAGAGATAAAAGCCTCTTTTAAGATCAGTACTGCAACATGTATGCCAAAAATTACATTAAATGGAAATTTTGGAAACAGCAGCTATACCAACAAGGACAAAAGTTAAACTGATTTAAAGAACAGGCTACGTGTACAAATGTATTTATTTTGTGCAGACTAAACCAACTAACAATCGATTTGTTGAAATTTGTTAACACTCTCAACACACTGATAAGATTAAAAAATTCAAGGGAAAGGTTATCCTTGCTGTTTTTCTGATGGGTACAAAAGTGTTCACAAAAAGGGAACAAACTAAAACTGTGTGAAATCCTTTAATTGCCTAATACCTAGATGGATTATTTTGATTTATTCAGACTTTCTTAAAATTGATTAGATAACACACTGCATATTACCAATCCCCCTCCCTCCAAACCCCATACAAGTTATACCCAAAGAAGACAGTGGACTTTAGAAGAAAGCACTGTATTAACAAGCAATAAAAATCCTGTTTCATTAACTCTTACTTGTTGTGGGAAACGTCCGTACGGAATGCTCTGTGTATCCAAAAGAAGGCCCTTCAAACACAGCTGTTGGAAGTTTTAGAACTTCTTTCAAAAACTGATCAAACTTTGTAAATATCATTAGTCCATTTGAATCTGATATTTGAGAGAAAATATCTGTAAGAAAATATAATAAAACCCTAGAGTAAATACATGCTTGCTACAGAAAAGAAAAAAAAATAATTTCAACTCATTTATTCCCCAAGACATTTCTACTTTTTTTTTTGTTAAAAAAATTCTGAACACTATTTCTTATTACTTGCAGTCAAGGTAAAATTTATGAATGAACATGTTTGAACATGTTTATATCATAGATGATATAAATCTTCTGTTTCCTCCATCCCATCTCAACCAGAGAGAAGACTCTTGCAGTTCACTAACTGTAACTGCAAGAAAGCAGAAGCCAGGATGCCTTGTAAAAGACTATCGTTACAGGACACTGCCTCTTCATGCTTATGCCTTCAAAATAAAACTACGTAGAATCCTTTCAGAAACCTCCTAAAACTGAAAAAAAAAAAAAAAAGTTGTAGGATCACAAAGTCAAAACTGTTAGAACTCCTGGTAACTCTAGTGCACTTCAGCAGCGTGTTGGATTTAAGTCGCCCAGCGCTGGAAAAGAGCATCAGAAGCATGCAGGTGGCCGAACTGGGGAGCAATGACTGCTGCTGCCAAGGCTAAAACCTGCAAGTCATGGGCTGGGTGAGTGGGGAAGACAAAATCTGATCTCATTTTGTTTCTGTACACGCTGAAAAAGTGAAATAAGAACTTCTATTAGACACCAGAAAAAAGTTTTGTTTTTTAATGAGAAAAGGGATGCTTTTTAAATTAGCTATGTGGGACTAAATGCATTTCTGAATCCAAAAAGAGGATCGAGCGAGATGTTCAGCAGTCTTGTGTGTGCATGGAAAGAGAAAGGGAGGGAGGGTCCCAGCCAGTGGCAGGGAGGGGGGCAGTTCTGCAGGCATTTCCAGCCCCACGCCATGCTCCTAGCTGCAGGCACGCCATGGAAAGTCGTGTCCTGAGCCTGCTGCTCTGGCGTCCCTCTACCCCCTTACTCCACAAGGCTCAAACCCTCCAACCGTTCCCCGCTACTACCCGAAGGCTACCAACTCTTACATCTCAGGAAAAGTAAAAATATAGGAAGAGATGGGTAGATAGCAATGGAGGAAAACGATGTCATATAAAGTAGGGCTGCTACATACAGATAAGCTAGAACTGTCATGGTATCAGAAATCTCTTTGGAAAATACAAATCTCTCGAACAGTAAAGCTTGGCTTCTGATCTAACTGCAGAGCCAGCTTAGTCTATAAAGGAAGATTTCTCTAATAAAAGCAGTAATATTAGGAAGACCTAAAATTTTCCAAGATGTGACAGATACCAGAGTTCTTCACTACACAGCCCCTGAATCATCTATGAGGTTATTTAAGACACCGTAAGAAATTAATCATCAAAAAGGATGTGTTGACAGAAAATAAGCTTAATTTAAGTGATCAAAGCCAGGTCTGTAAAAAAGACTATTTCAGAAAGGCGTTTTTCCACTAAACTGGAGAAATGACTTCAGACTCCTGAATGAATGAGCCCTTGAAGAAGTCTACAGGTGATACAACTACCTGGAGTTTTTATCACAGGCTAAATGGACAAGCTTGAAGTGAAGGTCTGAAGTCCTTGCTAAATAATCTTATGAAGCATATTAGGAATAGGACAAAAAAATGGGGGAGAAGGGGAATTTGAGGACAGGGGGAAGGCAGATTATTAAAGAATACTATATTTTAAAGAATTAAGCCAAGCAGAAAAGTTAAGTTTCACCTGAAAATTGAATGATGAAAAAAATCAGGGTGAATAATGTACACAAATGGAAACTATGGAAATAACTGAAACTAATTAACTTATTAGAGCAAACCCTCCAGAATCCTAAGCCATTCAAGATCACTCACTCCAGACTGGCACATTCCCAAAAACTGAAGGTAATAATAAATCTATTAAGGTGGGACTGGCAGAACATGACTGCAACATGACGGTACTTTTATTTAAAAAGTACAAAAATCATCTGGGTAAATACAGTCTATTAATCTAATTTCAACAGCATGCAAGATTTAAGTGATTTTAAGGAGAAAGTAATTAAAGGTATGGAAAGAAGTGAAAAAAGAGATAAAATAGAACAGGCTACATCAAGGGTAAATTAAAAGAAACCCACTAACCTATATCTTGCTGTCACGAAAACGTGGTTTTATAGTCAAAGTGAAGTCTACAAGGGGAAACTTCCACATGGGAAATTACTGGTTGAAATTGGAAAAGATAAAGATTAGTTGGATATAATTAAACAGTCTCCCCTTTTGAAGGGCAGTAAATTACCTTAACAAGAGAAAGCCTCAGGCTAAACAAGGACTAACAGTGGAATTTTTCAAGATCCCACCTTAATGTTACAACAGGTATGTTAATAATGTTTCCCAATGACAAGGTATTATGCTTTAATTCTCATATAAAGTTTCAATTCAAAGCTACTATGAACTTTTTTTTTTTTAAACTAGAAAGAATATAAAAAGTTAGAACTGCACCAAAAGGCTGCTCGGTTCCAAAAATACCAACATAAAAGTGCTCATTTCACTCAAGATTTCCTTTTTCAAATATTTGTAAAACTTTACGAACATTATGAACAGATCTTGTATCATCTGATAAACCTGTCCAGTATTTCTCTTGAGCATCTCTTCAGTTGCTTACAATTTTGCCAAAATTGACTGTTTTCTCTTAGGCATTTGCCTGAAGTTAAAAAATAAAGAAAAACCAAAACCAAAACCAAAACCAAAAAAAAAAACACAGCAGCCTTGTTTCTAGTGTCTTGACTCTGAGTCTATCCTGTCTCTCAATTCCTACAACATTGCCAAATTTTATTGTACAACTTTAAGAAATATTTGTTAAATACTATGTTTAAGAGCAGCAAGAGATACAAAAATCAATTTAATGTAAATGAATTAATTTGTGCTTTTTAAAGGGTTGCAGTTTTTCCTCGTCTTAATTCAACATATATACCAAGGTCAGAAGGACAATGCAAGCAAATACAGGCCAGTCAGCCCCACTTTGGCTCCTGAGAAAATCATGGAGCAAATTCTCTGATTTCTATCATTCTCTCTTGGAGCACATTGCTGGGCACACGAAAGAAAAGGTGACTGGGAGCAGCTGGTATGGACCTACCACGGCTAAATCCCACCTGGCCAGCTGGCCTTCTATGAGAAGGCGATGCCTTCACCAACCTGAGCAAGGCTTTTTACTTGTGTTTCCCTCAGTACTCTGCTCTGCCAGCGGGGATGTCGCAGCCTGGATGGGTGATGCACCAGAAGGATAAGTGGCTGGTTGGATGATCAGGCTTGGAGGTTAGGGGATAACGGGGTCATACCCTGCGTGGAGGCCAGTGACAAGTGGACTAATGCTGGATCTGTCCTGTTTAAGGTGGCTATTGGTGATCTGCGAGAGGTGCCACAGTGCACTCTTGTCAAGTTTGCAGACACAAAACTGGGGGAGACCAGTTAATTAGGGGGAAATCCTCCCCTGTGTCGGTGGCGAGGCCCTGGCGCAGGCTGCCCTGAGGAGCTGTGGGTGCCCCGTCCCTGGCAGTGCCCAAGGCCAGGCTGGATGGGGCTGGGGGCAGCGGTCATACCGGGGGAGCTCTGAGGGCCCTGTCAGCCCAAACCGCTGTATGGTTCTATTAGGCCCTTAAGAGCAAGGGCTGCTGTCCAGCAGTACCCAGACAGGCCGGAGGAACGGGCCAGCAGAAATTGTATGAAATTGAAAGGACAAACGCGACGGCCTGCCCTTGAGCAGAAAGAGAGCCTGGCAGCGATACAGGCTGGGGGCTGGCTGGCTGGGGAGCAGCTCTGCTGGAAAGTCTTGGGGCTCTGGGTCACAAACCTAAGATAAGCCAGCAGCATACCATGGCAGCAAAGAAGTCCAGCAGCATCCTGAGCTGCTTGAGCAGGAACTCACCCAGCAGATCAAGGCAAGCGATTATCCTCCTCCACTCTGCATTTGTTAGACCCCCCTCCTCTAGCTACTGTGCCCAGTCTAGGGAACACCAGAATCACTGAATGGTTGAGAACCACATAATATGGAAGACATTCTGAAGTGAGCTCTGAGGATACGGTCTACAAGGTACAATCTACAAGGATTGTCAAGCAGGCTAGAGCGCTTATCCTATGACAGGCTGAGGAAACAGCACTTGTTCAGCCTGGAAAAGGTTAAGACACTGGGAAGACCTAACAACAGCACCCCAGCACCTACAAAGATGTTATGAAGGACGCAGAAAAAGATGTTTTGGAGGAAGATTTAGTGATGAGGGTTAGAGAGCTTGGTATTGGAGAGGCCCTAAGTACAGTGGAGAGACGAGAGGATCCAAGGGCAGCCACTAGATAGACTGAGCGTGTATGGTCATTCACTGGAGGCATCTATAGTACAGGCATGTGTGTATACACGTGTATTTTTGCCACTAACAGGCTTTCATCCTGGTCACCCAGAGACTGAACAGATTTGGCAACTCCAACATTTGATATAAACTAATGAGATGTAAGAAGGCCTGTATAAAGTCATACACTGAGCTCGTGCGTTTGAAAGATGTGATATCACAAGAAACCACATATTACTACCACTACTGCTACTTTGGTCCACTGATTAGGATGAAACAAACTTCTCCAAAAAACCAAAATGCCCCTCCCCCAAATCAAAAGCCCACTATCAGGCTAATTCACCTCCAGCAGATTAACTTTGGGGGCTGTCATTATGTGAAACCTAGTATTTTGCATACATTGTTGTATGAATTTTTAGGGTGAACTTCAGCAAGCACTAAAGGCTTATCAGCCAGATGGTGGGAGGAAAGAAGGAGCTACTGAGGCAATGCAGCCAGGAGCACCATACGGTGGAATAGTGATTAGAGAAGCTGGCCAGACCTTAAGATGAGCAGGGTGGAGTCTTAAATTACTCAAAGTCAAGTTTTGTTCGCAATTCCCTTGCAGAAAGGACATGGAAGGAACACTAATTACTTCACTATGCTTGAATGCCAAAATGGAGTCACCAAATCCACAAACTTCAACATTTTAATATGGTACTGCTTTGGTTTAAAAAAAAAAAAAAGCTAAAAAATAAACTCCATAGCAATAGGCTGTTTATTACTCCTTCCTTGCCACACCATGTAAAGCAACTCCTTCACAAGTAGCATCATGTCACAGGAAATAATCTTTTCCAGCGAGAGCAAAGTGGTATCATGGAACAACTCCATTTTATATGTACTGTCAGACACTGTATGGTCTGAAAAACACACACCATTTGTCCACATTTTCAGAATTAGAAAGAAAGCTTGTACATATGGAAGTACAGAAACCAAATTACTATCACTCATATAAATTATGAGATGAGAAAAAATATTTACAACTTCCTGGTTTCCAGAAAGCCTCATGATCCAGCTGAGCCTGAGCTGACAGCCTGCTTAGGAAAGGGAGTGGAGGCGGTGGTGTCGGTGGGAACGAGGTCAACTGGAAACAGAAGTCGTCCAGTGGTGAAATGGGTCAGTAATCAGAGAGACAGGTGGGAAAGACAGGAAGAAGGGAAAAAACAAGGCAGCATATTCATAAAGAACAGAAGAAATAAAGAATATAAGAACAGCTGAGGCAGATCAGAGCAAAAGTCTGTTTGTCCCAACAGCAGATGGCTAAGGCAAGCACATTCCCCGGAATATGCTTCCACTCACTCTTAGTATTTTTGCACTCAGCAACCTTTGATGTATTTGCTGTCAGTGAAATTGGTTCAAGGAGCGATCAGGAGATGCGAGTCTGATACGGACAACATCCTTTGGCAAAGTTTAAAGAAACATTCTTTTTTGTATGTTTTAACCTGTCACTGCTAATTTCACTTAATGCCTTTCAGTTCTTGTACTGAGGGGGAAAGGAGCAGCTGTTTTCTATTCACCACTAACATGTTGCCATGATTTTATAGAACTCTATCCTTTCACCACCATTTTTCTTTCCAGGTTGAAGAATCCTGCTCTACAGCCAGTTGTTCCTTATACAGAAAGCTTGCCCTACCTTTGGTGACCTTGCTGTTCTTCTCAGAAAAGATAAAGCAGATCTGGAAAAGGTAGAGTGACAGGTACAAGAGCAGTACTCATTCAAAGTATAAACACACTACGGATTTATACAGAGCCTTAACCTTTCTATTTATGTCCTTTTTCCTTATTCATAACATTTTATTTTTTAACCACTACTAAACAGTGTCAACCTTTTCTTAGAAGTGTAACTCCAAGATCTCCCAGCTGAGCAATACAACTTCCTTAGCTCACCTTTCTGTGCATGACATTAGGATTGCACTTTACTCCTCCAGCACGTGCCACTTTACATAAATTAACATTGAAATTCAGCTACCATTTTATTTCAGTTACTCAGCTTTGTCAGATGATATTACAACTCTCACAGCCTATTTTAGCTTTACTACACTCATTTGCTTTGTACCAAACTGTGACCTTTCACTGTGTTTTTCCAGATTTATGACATGTTTAAAACAGTTCGAGTCCAGCACTATCCAACAATCTCAATATACAAAAGGATCTTCACTGCTGTTTTTTAGGTTCCTTTTAGCTCATCTTTTACACATGCAAAGACCTCACCTTTCATCCCTTTAAAACTTTAATGTCTTGGAGTGTTTGATAAGTGACATTCCTGAACACCTTTCAGAAACTCAAGAAACCTGTATCAGCCAGAAACTCCTTTGCCCATCTTTTCTTTTTTTTCCCTTTACTTTAAAAAACTCCTATAGTTTTATAAGACAGTCCTTCCCAAAAGCCATTCCTTCCCCATCCCCATGAGGATTTATTTATCCCTTAGTCCAACTAATTCTATTCTTTATTACCAACTGCTTGCCCAGAAGTGTGGCAGGTATACAGACCTACAGTTCCCCACATAACTCTTTCCAAATTTGACATTACTTTTCTTTTTCCTATCTCTTGGTCTTAGAGTTTTTTCAGAAAGACAGGTGAAAAACAGTTAATAGTTCAGCTGTTTTATTACTCTTCTTGACTCCTAGTGATACTCAAGAACTTTTTCTGCTAACAATAAGACACTTCTCTGCCTCAGAAGATTTACAAGTGCCTACTATCCTGTATTACACTTTTAATTTTCTCTCATCTTCCACAAAAAATTGTCCTATTGTCTTGTCTGAAAGCCAACAGCCTGATTCTAGGGAACGGCCTGGTTTAGAGAAAGCTATTCCCTCCTGCATAGGTTTTTTCTGCTCCTATATCTCAACTCCTAATTAGTTGAAGTCTCCTTTTCCTGGATCACTTTGTCAGTCACGCATTCACAGAATCATTAAGGTTGGATAAGACCTCAAAGCTCAACTGGTCCAACCATCCCCACCACCAATGTCACCCACTAAACCAGATCCCTAAGCAGCAAGCATCGATACTCCCTCCGCCTCTGTGTCTAACCTTGCCATGGCACCGTGAACTTTTCAGAGATTAACAGTGTAGAGCTTCCAGTCCTTAGGTTTCTCTCCAACTAAGCAGTGACAACAACAGGGGCATGAGGGGGACCTGGGACTGTCCATAAGTGACACAGGAATGGCCACAGCCAAAGGTGCACATGAAGGAACTGCCATGACTTTATAAAGCAGTGGCAAGTCAGCATTATGGTTACAGGCATGAATAAAGAAATTTTATTTTTGACAGTTGATTCGTAAAATATTATACCTGACAGAACAACAAAACAGATTGCAAAGAGGTGTGGTCAACAGGTAGGGTTCTGTCATAAAACAGACAACATCAACTGAGTCAATGCGAGTGACATACTGAAAACACTAAGGAGAGGAACTGAGCTTTAACACTGATTTCAAAAAAGACAGAAGTGCTGGTTCCCAAACAAGATGTCCAATTCAGGAGCCACACGCTCTTTTGAAAACAACACTCCACATCCAGATAAAAGTGCATTAGGAAAATAGAGAGAGCAGATACTGGAGGACAGATCCCAGGAGTACAATGCAAATTAAAGGTCAGCTGATAAGATATGACCAGAATATAACAAAGCTACAGGAAATAGCAGTATTCAGTGAAAGCATTCAAAAGCCTTTCCTTCGATTGGTATGAATTTCAGTTAAAAATTTTACAAAGAAGGTTACTGTAGCAAAGAAAACAGGATTCAACATAATTAGCAAAAGAAAGAGAGCTTCAAATGGTATGAAGAAAAGCAGGAGGGGGGAGGAGGGGGGGACAGAATGGTACATCAAAATGTTAAGTTTTAAGACTAGACACATCTGTGAAATAAGACTATTAAATCAGATGTCCTTCAGGTGAAAGCATCTTACCTAGTCACCTTTTCAGTCAGTAACTTGTAGCTTAGCATAACCTCCACACGGTATCTGAGCTTTGTTTGAAAACATCAAAAGTTTATTGATTCTTGTAACATTTAATTCCAGTGGTTAATTGACTTTTCCATTAAAAGATCACTTATTACCATTTGCTTTATGTTTCAGTATTGTCCTGCTTACACATAAAAATAATGCTCCTTTAATGACCCAAGCTTATGCTGAACTGTTTATCTACTGTAACCTCCTCAAACTTTAACCTAATGGGATCCCAAGATGTAACCTTTTACTCAAGAAATAGTCTCTATATGTTTTTCCCAGTGTTTGATCTTGCATACTTTATCTATTTTACATTTGTTAAAAATGCTTAAAGAAGCCTTAAATTTCCTCTGTAACGTACACCCATCCTCTCCTCTTTATTTAACTTTAGTCACCTACAGCTTCGTTTTTAAAGAGTTTTATATTTACTGCCAGGCGCAAAAATAGCACCTGCTGATATTGAAACACGTGCAACTCTACTATTAACATGTCCATGTGATGGCTTCTCACTATTTTTCAGATTTTGTCAAGTGGTTTAATTTATTACACGAGTATTTTGTATAATTAATTTTAAAGAAAATATAATAAGGAAGTTTAATGCTGTAAAAAAGTCTAAAGAATTATTTAGAGTAAATAACAACGATGGAGATCAGAAGGAATGATTTATTATAAAATAACTTCCATAAAGGAAATTTAGGGTGAGATGAAAAATGACAGACATTTGAACAGTAAAATCTGGCACTGACAATAAGACTAGCTTCCCATCTTTTCAGGATGGAAAAGAAAAAAAATCCAATAAACAACAGTATGCCTTGCCACTGAGAAGGACAGAAGCTGAGAATTACTATTACAAGACAAAACCAATGTTTCTGGATAGCAATGATTCTCTATAGATAGAGCAGAGGGCTCATAGAAACAAGGTAAAAGAAGTTAAGACTGATGAAAAGAGAATAAAAAGGAGTTAAAAAAAAATAAGAACAAAGAAGCTGGAATTGACATAACAAGACAATGCTGAGAGTGTCTCAGCTGAAGCAGAGGATGTACAGAACCCCCCCCCAGATGACCCCAAAACAGAGGACATGGCGACAAGTTTTGACATTACCATCATAAAAGTCAGGCCTGAAGTTTTACATGTAAAGTGTCAAAGCATTTTAAAATAATTACGTGCACTTGTAAAGCCTACTCAGTAACAAACTCAGTATATTGTCTGGCCAGCAGATGGCATGTGCTACAAAAAAAATAAACAGCAATTTTCACTTCAGGATAAAGAATGTTGAATATGCAAAAAAAAGTTAGCTTTCATCACATTTGACCAATAACAGAAAAAAAATATTCATAAAACAGTTTGATTTTGCTTGCAAATACTTACATCTTAGTTTGTCCAGTATTTTGCCACCACACATTGTTGCTAACATAGATTTCACCGAAAATACCGTCAACTTCCCATGGCCCTCGCTGTGAAAAAAAATACATGGTAAGTAATTACTATATAGAGTGAGAAGTAACAAAAATACTAAAAGACCTAGGAAGGAAATGCATAACCATTAATTACTAAGGTCTACCAATACTATTTAACATTAAAACAGTGCTGTTAACATAAGCGTTTTTAATAAATCAGAATTGTTAACAGGTGTCTTATTAGAAATTAAGTTTTCTTGCAGAATTATGAAAAGTGCACAAATAAAGAGACTAGAATGTCTTGTTCATCCCATGTGTCCTGAAAAAAAAGTGTTAATCTCTTCCATTAAAATACATTTGTTCACTGTAATACATCTCTCTTCTTCTGCTATGCTTTGTTAGTTGCTTTAAATTTTTACTCCTCAATTTGAACTCTGATGTTGAAATAAACATTTTATACTAAAAACTGTACAGTAACTGACAGCATACTAAAAAGGTATGATATCCTGAATATACCACATAGAACAGGAATAATGCGAACAATGTTTTATTCTAATTTCAGCTAACAAAGCTGCTGTGCTATCAGAACAGATGGCATATTTGGGGCATCATTTTATAATATCAGCAGGAGAAAATGAATTTGTCTCTATGGAAGGCACAAAAAAGCCCATTCAGCACCGTACGGCATGCAGAAACAGCTACGCGTGTTATTCCTGTTACCAAAGAGCAAGAGAAGGATGAAGTTAGGAGGGAAGCAAGTCACAGCCCCGAGGCTGGCCAGGGTAAGGCTTGCACAGCTAACACCAGCTGCAGCCCCTGCCAGCTCACTGCTGGCCCAGGGACACACGTGCGGCCTCCCTGCATCCCACATTTCATAGCAATAAAGGCAGGAGGTAGAGCACCTCCAGTAAATGATATTAATGGCCACAGCGTGGCGATCTTGGTGTAAATCCACTGTAATTGAAGTTGGCAGAAAGCTAACTTAGTGGCTCAGAGGGGCAAAGGAAGGTGTGTGAAGGGGATAACGGCTGCTTGAATTCTGAGCAACGTGTTCCCAAGCAGAAATCCAAATTTTTATCCCCGACAATAAACAGCAACAGTAGAAGAGAGTGAAAAACTACTAAGAAAGCTAAGACTTCATGTAAAGGGAGAAAAAGAATATTTAAAAAGTTCAATTAACTGCAATTGAATGTACAGGACTGATCATCTATACTGCTATGGGAAATACAACGAAGGGGAAAACACATTATTAGAGTTAGAGGAGATCTAAGAAAACCCTCTAGAATACTTCTTGGTGTAAATGAGATGCTTCTTTAACACTCGCACATGGAAAGTGTGAGGAGTAAAATCACTGGAAGTAAATATTGCCTTGTGGCACTGAAGTGGCGACGCGGCCTAATGTCACTGACAGACACGCAACCAGATGGAGACACCACGAGGTAAACAGTGACTTCTCTTCCCCCTTCACCGCGAGTTAATATGCAAACGGTGCCGTTGCACACTCCATGGTGAGGTTAAAGGCTCTCAACCTTTCTGAGGCTGAGAAGCATCAGAAATACAGTATGCTATTTCTCTAACGCGAACTCAGAATACGCTTTAAATACTGCCTCTACAGAAGAGAAGCAATCTCTCCAGAACTACACTTGCAGGAAGATCTATGAAGAAGAATGGTGATTCCTGTACCCTTTTAACTTCTGTTTAAATAAACTAAACAAAGGGAGAAAAAAATACATTCTGTTGTTATTTTGAGCTACATAAAGGTTATAAAGTTAGTGACAAGGTAAAGGCCTCAGCTATCCTACTTCATTTCTGTCTTTTCTCTTAGGTAGTTTCCTCAAAGGAGTAAGTTGGCACTATGCCAAAAAAAGAAAACAAGACTTTACTACATCTGATAGCAGAAGTCTGAAAAGATCCATTATTTCATTATTTTCAAGCCTTGACCACCACTCTTGTCCGAGCAAATCTTGGTACCTAACTCAAATTTCGTTCAAGTCTCAACTCCTCCCTCCCTTTTCTTTTCAATAGACATTCCTCTTCTCTCAAAACAGTTCAGCTTTGAATTAATTTTCAGAAAAAGCAAGTGACTAAAGCCATCAATATCTCCTCACAGGACACAATCTTATCCTTGAAAAATATCTCACGGTGCCTTCAGCGAGATATTTCAGATATTAGGCCTGCTTCAGCTGACATTCTGTTCATTAACTTAACTGAGAACAAAACAAAATTCCTCCCCCTGCAACGTGGTAGAGAGGTGTAGTTGTTAACTCCTTGCCTAAATGGATTTTCAGACCAATGCCACTCAATCTGCTGAATTTCCCATCAAAAGGAAAAAGGGCAGAACTCCCAGCGTAATTTTGGAACTCCTGCAATAACCAGGATTTCTCAGGATAGGAAACAGGACTGGGGGACTTGTTCAAAAAAGACTGGGCCTGTGTAGGAGGCCTCTTCCAGCCGCCTGAAGAAAGCCTCCCACCCCACTTCTTCCTAACTCTGGAGGGGGTGCCCTCGGAGCAGTGATGCCCTCCATGCTGGCCTGCCACAGCTGGCTCCTGGCCCGCCGCCGGCAGGGCTCCGCACATATGGGGGGCATCTCCCGGAGGGCCTGTGCCACCCACCGCAGTGCTCCACTCACGTTGGCTCTCCCACTGCATCCTCTGGAGAGGACTCGGACCTGCAACCCCTCCTCTCCGCTCCCCACGCCACGTGCCGTAGCGCGCAGCCACTTCAGAGGCACCTGGAGGTGCTGATTTCCCAGAAGAGGCATCGCAGCTGTGCTCACAGCACTGATCTGCAGGCGCTTCCTGATGCACGCGAGGGAGCCCCCCCCAGCTCTGCTGTGCTATGAAGTCCCTCCTGATCACATCGCTCCGCACGCTCTGCTTGCCAGCTCACCTCCTCCCTTGACTGTTGGTCAGCCTCTCCCTCCCCCTTACTGCACACTGCTTTATTACCCACAGACGGTGGTGTTTGTTACCTACAGTATAAAAAGGAAAACAGAAGTCGGAGTGACTAAGCCTGCTGTTAAATCAAATGAGATTTCTAGGACTGGTGACATGAGAAAGACTCTGACACCATCAAATGGAGTCAGGGAATCAGCCACTACTCTGGGGTGGGGGACTTTGGAAAGCTGCAGAAGGCTATCGAGAAAAACAAGACTCTGGAATAAGCTACCGTCACCATCAAACACTCATATGTAAAGCTCTGTGGGAGAAAGCAGCAAAGAACATCATAGCAAAGTTATTCCTCCTCCCAACTCACCATCGTAGGCAGTATGAGCCATCAGTTCTGCACCATGATCACCATTGTTCTATGGGTCAGTGAGTGAACAGTTCATTATAGCCCATTATATGGATTTTTCGTACTTACCTAACATCAGCTCTAACTTAAATAGCTCCATGAGAAGACAGGCATCACATCTTTCATTTACATCCCTGTTTGGTGGAGTGCTAATGTTACCTTGTGATGTTACCACCAGTACTGTGTTGTAAGAAACTACCAGGCTACGTGGATTCAATCTTCCACGCAGCTACCCCAACGATGCAATTCCAGTGCAGATGTGTACATTTTAATGAAATAAATGTCTGCCATGATGGCTGCTGCAGAGGGGCCTCAGCCTGCCTCTCCTCTTATTCTTGTCTCTCCCTTGTCACAACACAGTGCAGCATCACAGCTTCTCTCGCCCCACGTGCGAGACAGAGGAAGCTCAACAGAAGCTGCTGTAGTGTGCTGGGAACAAGGGCGCTGCTTGGGCTGCACACGATGTCAAACTTGCAAGGTTAGGGGCAGGGGCGAGACAAACATAGTTCTCACTAAAGCCTAGATCTTTTGAGCAAGTCCCCCAAAACATAACCATTTCTATTTTAAATTCTACATTTCCACCGTCATCTGTCCCAGAATCACAACTCAGTTATAACACCTCTCACTATTAATACAAAATCAGATGAGAGAAAAACACACAGGTTTGATTCTGCTGTCACAGCAGTACTCCTGCTCTGAGGTTTGTGTTGTTTTTAACTGTCCTTAGTGAGATAGCAATTGTTCTGAAGTCTCGGACTTTTTTTGTGGTGGAAACCTACCTCCTCTTCAGTGACCTTAAGAAGAGGTCATATCAATGGATCAATGCCTGGACATTACACACAGAACAACTATTTGGCATATTCAGTGGTCCAGGTTGTTTTGGGTAGAACTCCTTAGTCTCTATATCAACTTCCTAGCCACAAGTACTTCTCTACTGCTTGGAGGGAGTGCAAAAGCAAAAGAAAGACAAGACAGAAATATTAGCTGACTGTGAGAAAGATCAGAAAATAAGCATAGGAAGTGCTAAACAACAGTGAAAGATTTGCAGTTGCTATTCAAAGTACCCACAGAAATAACTTCTATTCAAGAAGATTAGCAAACCAACCCCTGAAGAAAAGAGGCTGCAGAAGAAACTCATACAATTGGACATAGCGAAGTGCCTAGGCAGCACTCTGAACAGGAAACCAAGCTTCTTCCAGCCAACAAATGAGAATTAGTCTGTATGGGGTCACATAATTTATAATAGAATCCAAGCTGACTGTCAAAACAAGGTAGCTTTATTAAATGGCCTTGTTGATCAAGGTTCTACAAAACAAGTTCACTTTTTAAAACATTGCTACACCACCACGAAGTTAACATTATGTTCATCACAGTCCACAGAACACAGTTGCATTTCAGTTCAGATACCTGGCTCACAGCACCCTGCAAGTTCCAGAAGGCACTAACTCATTTTTATCACTAAAGCAAATTTTAAGACAAAGCATTGCTGCTGTGGCAATGTAAACCTCTGCAGGCACTACTATGACATTAAGCGTGTGCGCGCAACACACATTTTCATGAAATTGAGAAACAGCATGCAGACAGTTTGTCAGAGACTCATGCAGTTGCTGGCTGCATTCACCTAACTAAAAGAGAAAATTAGTTTAAGAGTACAACTAGAGGAGTTACTAGCCTGTCATATGCTGCTATCATGAAGTTGAGGAGAAGGCTGATGGATTGCTCTACACTGATTTGGTGAGTAGAAGGAAGGCGTTTGTTTAGCTGGTAGTAGATGGATGAAATGATTGTTTCTAGTCGAGACACGTTGATCTCTGTGTTATGATCCAAAGTGTTAAGGCCATTATCTCGGAAGGCTTCAATCATATTCCAGATATCAACAAGATGAACTAAAAATAAAGGAAAAAAAATTAACTTCTATTCTGTAATGCATACAAGCTTACTTTCATGGTACTGTTTCTGAATACTGTGTTAGCTTCTATTTTGAAATTAACCGTTACGTGTTCATATTCAAAGTGAGAGACAGAGTCTCAATACTCATAGTGTGCAACAGCTAGTGTAAAGCAACAGAGCAGTGCCCAGAGTCCTCGTGGCCTTTTATTCTGCCCTCCAACAACCGGGTGCTCTGACAGCAAAACTACATAAAGGAGAAATGTGATCTTCCACCATCATGTAGTGTTCAAGACAGGCATTTTCATTTCAGAAAGACATCAGCCATATTCAAAATCCACTATAAATTGGTTCCCGTAATTTTGAACATCCCCATGCTAACTAGCAGTTCAGTGCTGAAGGAGGAACTTGATGTTCCAGTTAAACTACAACTGTTCCCAGATTATCTGGTTGCCAAGTCTAGAGCGTAACACTTTGTAAACATACATCTGGAACTCCAAAGTGTGTCCCTAAATTATCCCGCTGTATCTTAGCGCATCTAAATGTTAACTTTGTAGTCAAATAGTTTTACAAAACCACACTAAGTGATCTGCAGAACCACATTAAAATGTTTTAAAATAGTTCACAGCTTAAAAGGTATGCATGATAGTGGGATAAGATGTCTAAGGATCAACAGTAATCCATCAGTCCAAACTGAACATGATCCAACAGTTACAAAGGACAGACCTATCCGCTAACTTCATATTTTCTTTGTTACCTTCCTTAACTTGTAGAAAGGGTTTAAAGTAAGTCTCATCTTTAACATTTCTTAGGTAAAAACACTCTTTATATTTCTCACATAAAAAGCCACAACAATAAAAACCAAACTATGTATTCACACCAAACACATGCCCGTGGATCACTGCACGGTCCAGACAAAGATCATAAATGCAGTCTCGTCTGTACATACGTGTGGATCAAAGGTTACTCAAGGCATGTGTGTGGCATCAGTGAATTGGACACTAAGCGTGTAATGCACTATAATTAGCTTATCTTAATACCTTGCTACCAATTAAGAGATATTTTGAATTCAAAAGCATTAATTATAGACAAGAACTAACACTTTTCCAAAGGAATGAAAAAGTTGCAACCCATCAAACTAAAGGCACTGCAGTTATTGCCACAACAGCCCTAACAGAGACATATCCCTGGGTCAGCTGCGCTACGAAGGATCTTCAGTCTGCAGTTGCACACGTCCTCCACAGGACTCCTCAGCTGTTCTCCTGCCCTCTGCCACACCAATTCCACATCGTGGCCGTGGGGAGGAGGGAGCTACTCCTGCATACATCAGTCTGTCAAGCTTTTTGCTTGGTCCGGTTCAACAAAGGAATAGGATGCAAAGTAGCGTCACCTACTGACCCTTGGATTAATCTTTACTTTGGTGACCTATTTAAGGTGGAAGGACTACAGAAGAGAATAAGAAAAGATACAGTGACTAGCGTGGTGTGAACTTAATTCTTTAAGGCTGCTACACTACCTGCCACCATGGTCAAATCTTGGACACTTTCATGCTAGTGATCATCTTATGCATCACCAAACTCATACCTGCATCTAGCTGTCTGCTGGCTTGTGCTACACCACAGTGGAACAGGAGCTAATACAGCTTGAGACTGTCTGCAGACAACACTTAGGGCAACTGAAATACGTCAATCTGGCCCATAATTTCAGTTTTTGTTTTGTTTTGTTTTTTAAACATTAGAGACTAAAACTGAAGAAACCAGAGAATCAGTCAAAAATCACTGCCTCTTTTTAATTATATGCTTAATCTCTATTTATTTTTAAGTTAACAACTACCATTGATGATTATTCTTGCTATACTTAAAATTCACATGGGTAGAATATTCAAAACCATCATGCATGAAAAATTTATGAAGATAAAGAGTAATTATAACTTACGATTACATCTTTTTTGTACAAACCGCAGTTTACAGGCTGTTCGATACGTTGAAAGTCTGATGACATCAAAATTCTGTGCCCCTAAGGATAAAAAAAAGTTTGTGTTTTTCTTTCCTCTATGACATTCAGCTTATTTGATTACTTCAAAAGTGGCATGACTGTTTCTTCACATACATCATCTTTGTCAAGTACCAATGACAAAGATTTTCACGAGGTATTTCAGGAAGAAGTCATTTTCAACAGTGTATTATAAACTGAGGTGAGTGTGAGACTGACACGAGAACTCTGAAGTCCCTAAATGGAAGCAATAAATCGATCAAGTTGCAAGCGTGTAAGAAGAGGACTGCACTGATGTTGGAAGACATGTATACAAAAGATAGACGAGAAAGAAAAGGGGGGTGGATACTCCTACCACCATCTGCGTTGCAGCCCCACCAGGAGAATGCTTTTCTTCTCTCAAATAGATCCAAATAAGGTAAGAAGCAGAAGAAAAAGCATAGAAGAGAGGATCCTTTCCTCACCACCAACCTCCCACTTCGAGACATTTAAAAGTACTATTATACCTTCACACAATACCACATCATGAAAGATTTGAAAGCTATAAACTATCTCTAGCCTGTACCACATCTACCAGTTCCTGCCAGCACTGCAATTACTTTGAACGTCACAAACTTGAGCAATTCCAGAAGGTTTTACTAACCCTCTGCCAAAGACCAACCAGATCTGCTCATCTCCTGTCCTCATCAGAGGAGCTGTGGGTGCCCCATCCCTGGCAGTGCCCGAGGCCAGGCTGGATGGGGCTGGGGGCAGGGCTCCCTGCCCACGGCAGGGGGATTGGAAGTTGATGGTCTTTAAGGTCCCTTCCAACCCAAACCATTCTAGGGCTCCATGATCAAATAAGATGATAAATGATGCAGGGATGATAAATGATACTGGTCTAAAGTCTGGTATTGATCATTTCTAATTTGGAAGCAGCCAACAGTCCAAGGCTTGAAAATCCCATTAATCATAAACAGAAATGCTTTTAAATGGGCTCACATTTCAACAGCATTTGTGGCTATGTCCTATAATCAATGGAGTCCTAAGGTGAAGTGTGAAACAATCCAGTTGCACGTGGGCAGGGGTATGGATGCACGCTGATCCTGCACCTCTTGTTTTGTCACGGGAGTGCATGAAAGCAAGATCTGCTGTAGTCTTTCAAGCTTCTCTGAAAAGTCACAACCTAGATGAGTACAGAACCGAGAAATGGAGAAAACTGTGACTCATAGAATCTAGACTTCTAAAAGACACTTAAAAACAACAACAACAACAAACCCACATCCTGCTGAAGAAGGTATCTGACTGCTGTATCAGGGGCGGTGCTCAAAGGTGATAACTTATTCACTCCTACAGCATTATGAATTCAGAAACCAACTTGCAAATACCTCATTTGAATTACCTTTGTGTTTGCACCCACTGACTCACAGTTGCAAATTTCAAAAATAAGGTCTTCTTGCCTTTCCGGTATTTCATTACAAATTTGCAAATACAGTGTCAAAGCATCTGCTTGGCCTTGCACAGACCTGTCCTCTGTCTTGAAACTGCCATGAAAGAATTATTTCTCTCCATCACAAAAGATGGAGGTGAAAAGACTTGTAAAATCAGTGAGGACAGTGACCAATTTCCCACTCCAAGGCTCCCCATGGCAGCTTACCTAAGAGTGGCACTGGACCAGCCAACACCTGAGGAGCATCTGCATGATGGTATGGTGCAACACACATTCCTGGATTATTTCACTGTATCATCTACAGAATCTAGCATCTGATACATTTCAGGAAAGTATCTGGCCAAATAACGTACAGTGAAGTATTCTTATTCAAGACTAGAACAAAGTAACTGATTTTGTGCTTCTTATGCAATATCCTTTCAAAACTCTCAATTAGGGTGCCTGCGTCTACCTTTCAACGGACAGAAAGCACTGGAACAGACTATGAGCCTTCAAAACATGCTTAGTCTAGCAGAAACATTTATGGTGTCCAGTCCTTGGCTAGCCACGCACCCCATATCACAAGTACATGTGCAGTAAAACTTGATCAGCTTTCACCCTCACTTCCAGCCCTTATAGCTTTGATGACTGTTGGGACTTGGAGGCTCACCACTCTCTCTCTCAAGACAAATACGTATATAAAAAAGGCTATTTAACAGCTACATGCAAAAAAAAAAGAAAAAAGTCCATTCTTCTAAAGGAAGAAGGTCATTCTTCTAAACAACCTGAAGATAAAGTAGGATGTGTTTTCAAGACAACCTGCATAGCTCAGAATCACAGAATAGTTGCGGTTGGAAGGGACCACTGGAGACCATTTGGTCCAACCTTCCCCCTCAAGCAGGGTCAGCTACAGAAATTTGCACCAGACACTGTTCAGCTGCGTTCTGGCCATCTGCAGGGTGGATACTGCACACCTTCCCTGGGCAGCCTCTTCCAGGGCTCAACCACACCCAGGGTAAAACTGTTTTTCTCCCCGGATTCAGAAGGAACCTGCTGTTTTTCAGTTTGTGCCCACTGCCTCGTATCCTGCCGCTGGACTGACAGGTCTGGCTCCATCTTCTTCACACCCTCCCATAAGAAACTCCGTGTGTATTCTGCAGGTGAGAAAAATGAGAATAGCTTGCACAGAGTTCTGGCCCGTTACACGGCTCCGCAAGTACTATAAAACAAACGCATCCTGGGGTAGCGTGTCCAATGTGGGTGAATGCCATCAAATCTACTTTTGTCTCACATCAGCAACCACCTAAACACTTGCGTGTTGACCAACAACAAACGATCACTGAAAGCATCGATTTTGCACATCACAATATGAGAAGCTCATCTAGAAAGGAAAACATTTATCCATTCACCTTCACAGAGAAATATTGCACCATAGGACAGATGGAACTCGAAGACCTTAGATTTCTCATCTGACACACTAAAGAGCCTTACAGAGAAAGGCTGTTCAAAGTGTCCATACACCAGCACTTTCACTGATAAAAGCCAGCAAGAACCAGAGCTGCAAAAACCAAAAAACATCTTATATAAATAATCAGAAGAATTAGCTGTTCTATCTCGTACACAATCAGAAGAAATCTGAATATTTTTGTTAACAATTTAGCCAAAGCTAAGAACTAGCAGGTCAGTTTCTGTTTGCCCTTCCTTGAATGACAGCCTCAAATAAGGCTGCCAGGAGAACTCTTTGAAGACAGCACTCTAGTCAAACATTATGGGTGCTTCAGAAGAAATCTTTTGCTAAAGTAGCTATAAAGGTATCATCAATTTGCAAGGTAATTAGAATATCAAAGTAAGAATCAGATGACTGAGGACTGGATTAACAGGCTCTTCACCAAATTAGTATCGAAGAGAAAACCGTATGGGCATAGGTGGTTACTAACAAGATGCCATTATCTGTAGAAACACACCTAGCTGTTACTAAGCGATGACAAGCCAACTACAACACTCTGAAGATAAAAGATAAATGTAATCCTCCAGTGTATCAGCCAAAGCTTTTCTAGTGGAGAAGTACTATTATCAGTCTACAAGATCCTAATGAGATTTCACCTGGGATATCGCGTACAATTGCAGTCATCTTTGCTTAAGTAAAACTGCGCAGAGGCAGAGAAGGAGATGAGGTGTAGAGCAGGGAGACTGCAGGTGTTAGCTTGTGCCATGTGCTGAACAAACCACAGAGGGATATGACTACAAACTCAAACCGAGCTGGGAAGGTGGGGAGAAATACTGTCCAAGACAGCTCTCACAGGAAAGGAAGCAGATATAAATTAGCCAAGAATTAAATTGTTCTTGAAATTATAAGACACTTATAACCACAGTAAGAACGATGCTCTGGAAATCCTCCAAAAAATAGTAGCACTAACATACTACTTGTTTTAAGGCAGACACTCATCAGCCTATATTTGGGATTACAGGATGTGCTTGCCTAACCTAGGTGTTTCATTCAGTCCCGTGTTTCAATAGGAAAGTAAAATAATATGACGACATGCAAACATACAATCTTTTACTTCTAACTGCTCATACCGTATTAGAAAGCTACGTCTCATTCCTTTAATCTAGATCATCTCTAGACAGGCACTTGATTTGTAGCAACAATTGCAGCCTATCTTTCAGAGAACGGTCCCATACAAAAAACAACCCCCCGAAACCCTCAAACTGTTTCACTTCCGAGTCACACTAATGTTGTGGTGCAATTTAAGGTAAAAGATGACCTTTTTGTCATTATTTATTTTAGTAGCTGTCCACAAAGCAGATTCAGAAATCACCATATACAGGAAACATGAATGTTCCTTAAAAAAGAGCTTTACATAACCTAGGAACGTATGACTCTTTAGGCAGCTGTGACCCACCTCTTGTACTCTCCTCTTCACCAGCACCCAGGATGACTTTCACTGGATGAGGCAGTGGTCTTGCGGAAACAAGATGTAAATGATCTGGTAAAATTCTAAAAATGAAGCTCTCAGTAAAGAACAAATGACATTATCTTCAAATTTCTTACTTACTCATTTCCATGAACAGCTGTCTCTTCTCCGCCATTGTCCTCCTCCTCTTCCCACTCTCCTCAATCATTCTGAAGACAAAAATCGCAAACACTGTTTGTGCTAGAATTTGTTACAAGAGCAACTTACTGCAAACAATATTATTTCATTCCTCAACTGAAATAGTTTGGTTATATTTGGTAAGTGAGACCAGTAGAAAGAAATAGTCATCTCTCCGTAACTATAGAGAGAACTACTTTGGGCTTTTTAACACCTTGCATACAAATACGTAGCGATATTATGCAAAGTCCTAAAAAGTCCAGAGATTTTGTCTGCAAAATCCAAAGCAAGACAGACCTCTCCATGAGCGGCTGAGCCAACGACGTGCAGAGCCCCTACAAATCTGCAGCTTAGGCTCTGGTGTTCAACAGGAGAAGGCACGCTTCATTCCTTTCCCTTTAACTTGTAAGGATTCATTTAACTTCGATACCTCCAGCCCAAAACACAGGCCTCGCTGTCTTTGGAAAACAGGTGAAAGATACGACATCAAAATATTGCAACTTACACCACAAGGTAAGGAAGCATTGTATAGCCCTAAAAGACAAATACTGAACTTCAATCAACTGCGGCACAAAAATAAGTGACTAAATTCAGCATTGGTGCAAATTTTCACTTACAATTACCACATTAATTATTCTTTTGTTACCAGATTCACCAACTAATTAAATGTTTTTAAAATGAATATATATGTATGTATGTATATATATATGTATAAGTAAAAGAAAACATCAATCATCCTACAATCACACCAGAATCCAACTCTTAGGGAGATAGCCAGCTCATCCTCGTGCAGCATGGCAGGACAGATTTCATTAGGCTTAAATGTCAACCGAGGAACAGAAAGTCGCATCTTGGCACTTAATACACACTCTCTGATTAACAGCTTCCCTCAGCAGTCCTCCAATGTCTGTTAATTATTTTCCAGTAAAGATCTCAGCATATATTCGTCTTGGAAGCCACCAAAACCTTTACCCTTACCAGTTCATAAAATGAAAGTAACTGCTTGGCTGTGTAATGTAATCTGCAATACACATTATTTTGTTATGTTTCCTACTTAAGAAAATCACAGACTCAGAACCTATGTGCTTCTGTGCTTCTGTTTTTTTTTGTTTGCTTTCAAGGAAAAAAAACAATGGCCTTTTTTCATACACGTAAGTTTCATTTTTCAGACTCCTTTTAATAATTTTATTAAGTTAAATGGGCATCTGCAAAATCAGCGTCTTATCTTCTCAACCAAAGCTCTTCACAATGCATTACCTCAAGCTGTGCACCAAAGCACGAGTTCCAAAAGCCAAACTCCAGGAAATTGTGCCTATGGGATTCACTTTGTTCACCCAGATATTCCTGCTACCCTCACACACTGCCCCAAGCCTACGAGCAGTTTTTCAGTTCTAATATTCCCTTTACTTCCTCGTCCCATGAAACATGCATGTCATCTTGAAGAATGCCAGTGACTGCACCAGTAAGCAGCTTTCTCTCAAGTGCTAGCACCTCTCTAAATTCCACAACAGATGGACTCCGAGGGGAGGATTAATTACTTGGTCTTTTAAACTGTTTTTAGTAAGGACTATTTTATCAAGACATAAGGCACAATACCACTTGAATCTTCCGCAAGAGCAAAAAACCATCACAATAATGTTACATCTGCCAGTCCTTGGGCTAAGACTGCACATTGCATTAAGTGCTGCAATTAATTTTGGTGCTGTTTGGTAGCAAGTACACGTGAAGTCATGACATTACCATAATATCAACCTCTTTCCCTACAGACACTGCGTCGCTTTGCAGCTATCAGGATTTGACAGTTTTTTATTTTTTTTTTAAGAGATCATTCAAGCTGCATGGACCACAGCTATGGAACAGTGCCATACGTAATTCGCAGGCAGATTGGTGAGGCTGACCAGGACTTACGCTTTTACAGGAGCTAGCACTATCCTTCATTCCCTCTGCAAAGCAGAAGAGTGACTCATCTGCCCAGTGATGCCCTTGAAATGGGATGTGAACAAGCAAACTGGCCTCTCCACGCTCAGAATGTGCTGCAGATAAACATTAGCATAGCCCGATTAACCACAACTCAGGAACTAATCACGTGCAGATTTTTCAGGTGTGGTCTAATCATTTGGTCAATGGAAGTTGACCATGTAATTCCCTAATAATTTGGTCACTAAATAATAATAATAAAATAATAATACTAATAATAATAATAATTAGTATTAAATAAATTATATATTATATTTTAATTTATTAAAATTAATTTAATTAATTTTTTTAATTTATTTTATTATATATATTAATGATTATATATATATAATAACAACAATAATAATAAAATAATAAATAAATAAATAATTTGGTGACTAAACATTTGGTCAGTGGAATGCTTCTCATTCTGCCACAGAACTTCAGCTTTTGACCTGAAGCTTTCCATAACAGTAACCCTGATCAATTTGTTGGACATCAATAATAGAAAATCCAGATAAAATGATTAAAAGGGGTTTGGATGGAGAAACATACTTGCTCACGCTTAAAAGCATTAATCATTTTATTACAGTGTTCTAATGAGAAAATAACAGCTTCTCACAGGGCCAAAGCCAGCTTGCCAAAGCAGTGTCTTGTCTCCAAAAGGATCCCAAAGCAGATGCCCAGGGAAGAACACGAGAAGAACCAGGGGTGCTTCCAACTCCAACTGTTCTGTGATGGAACTGGAAAAGCCTGGGACAGGAAACCACAGACTGAACAAAAAGTAAAGACAAAAAGCTGGGGATCACAGCTTTGCACAGGACTAACTGGAACGGCCAGGAGCAGCAAGGCATTACACAGACACAGACACAGATTTCTAGGTTGGAAGAGACCTCAAGATCATCGAGTCCAACCTCCGACCTAACACTAAGCACTCCACTAAACCATATCGCTAAGCTCTACATCTAAACGTCTTTTAAAGACCTCCAGGGATGGTGACTCCACCACCTCCCTGGGCAGCCTGTTCCAATGCTTAATAACCCTTTCGGTAAAGAAGTACTTCCTAACATCCAACCTAAAACTCCCCTGTCGCAACTTTCGCCCATTCCCCCTCGTCCTGTCACCAGGCACGTGGGAGAACAGACCAATCCCCACCTCACTACAGCCTCCTTTAAGGTACCTGTAGAGAGCGATAAGGTCGCCACTGAGCCTCCTCTTCTCCAGGCTGAACAAGCCCAGCTCCCTCAGCCGCTCCTCGTAAGACTTGTTCTCCAGACCCCTCACCAGCTTGGTCGCCCTTCTCTGGACTCGCTCGAGCACGTCCATGTCCTTCCTGTAGCGAGGGGCCCAAAACTGAACACAGTACTCGAGGTGCGGCCTCACCAGAGCTGAGTACAGGGGCACGATCACTTCCCTAGACCTGCTGGCCACACTGCTTCTTATACAGGCCAGGATGCTGTTGGCCTTCTTGGCCACCTGAGCACACTGCTGGCTCATATTCAGCCGACTATCAACCAATACTCCCAGGTCCTTCTCGGCCAGGCAGCTTTCCAACCACTCATCTCCCAGCCTGTAACTCTGCTTGGGGTTGTTGCACCCCAGGTGCAGGACCCGGCACTTGGCCTTGTTGAACTTCATACAGTTGATCTCAGCCCATCGCTCCAGCCTATCCAGATCCTCCTGCAGAGCCTTCCTGCCCTCGAGCAGATCGACACACGCACTTAGCTTGGTGTCATCTGCAAACTTACTGAGGGTGCACGGACGCCCTCATCCAGATCATCGATAAAGATATTAAAGAGGACCGGCCCCAGTACCGAGCCCTGGGGGACACCACTTGTGACCAGCCTCCAACCAGATTTGACTCCATTCACCACAACTCTCTGGGCCCGGCTATCCAGCCAGTTTCTAACCCAGCGAAGCGTACGCCAGTCCAAGCCCCGCGCAGCCAGTTTCTTGAGGAGAATGCTGTGGGGAACGGTGTCAAAAGCCTTACTGAGGTCAAGGTAAACCACATCCACAGCCCTTCCCTCATCCACCAAGTGCGTCACTTTGTCATAGAAGGAGATCAGGTTCAGGACAGGATCAGACAGTAGTGTTTGGTGTGAACCAATGAAAGATGACAGGTAAGGATCACAACTGCTACAGGCAGCAGAAAAAAAAAGCTTTTCCAAAATACAGTTAACTCAGAATTTAAGTTTTACTGTAACAATGGAATATAACAAAATGCATTTGACCTGTTGCTGTTCACACATCTGCTGATGCTTCCTGAAGGTGCAAACTGCTACAAAAGTTGGAACTTCCAGATGAAAACCCGTGCAGGAATCAACACTGATTCAGAAAATTAAATCAGGAAGGAATTTTATATTAAAACTACCCTGCACATTAATCAGACCTTTATAAGAACAATGGTGAATACTATCATAGCACATGTGTTAAAAGAGAAAGACAGCTATCTGCATAATTTTACATGCCTCCATACTGGACAATAGAATAACAAACGAAATTCAATTACTAACAGTCCTTCTAAACTTCCTAATAATCAGCCTGCATTCTTTACCATTTCCTTCAGCAGACACCTCGCTTCACCCTCTGGTCATGATCATTTGTGATGTTTAGGACAGTGACAGAACAGAGTTAACCTGGGAACGGTGAGACCCCAAGGACCGATCTCTGACTCTTCAGTTGCATTTCTCTTCTGGGCAAGAACGTAACCTTGCTCTTACAGAAGAGAGAGGTTCTTCTTACCTCCTCTCTATCCTGACGCATTCTTAGCGGTAAGACAATGCATCAGTCTGGTTTTGTTTTGCCTCCCCTTTCCTCACCCCAGTGTTTTCCAAATTAAACATCTGTATTCCGTGAGATGAAACCAACCTGTGGTTCTTTTCCTTTCCTGCTTGCTGCTAACAAGACCTATAAGTCATGGTCATCGTAAATATCACAGCCGCAACTGAATCAACAGAAAACGAGAGGTCTAAACTGCTTCAAGTGCTAAGTGAAACTGCCACCAATCTTTTCAACTTCAGGAAAAACCTAAAACATGATAAAGGTGTGAATTTCACACACAGACGTATTTCATGGTGAGCATCCATTTTTGCTATCCTCGCAAAACGCCCCGTTTGTCCTTTAACTAAAAAGCAGTATGGGCAGATAACCAACTCTGCTTCTGGTCATGGTGATGTGACGGTGAGTCTCCACGGTCTGTCCTGGATAATTTCTGTAGGTATTTCTTCCTCAAAAAGAGCCGCTCTGTAACCTTTAGCAATCTGGAGAGGATACTTGCATTATGACAGCTCTTGCTTCACTTCAGGACTAAGAGGATGTTCAACCACTGCATTTCTTCCTTAGCGGCTGTTAAGACCAACTTCAGTTGACCCTGCATGCCCGAGCCAATCCTTCTGGCTGGATGTGTCCCAAAGTTTCAAGGATTCTGATAAGCATGGAGAGCTGGAAGTAAAAGCATGTTCCACTGGTTCTGGTCTTCACATCAGTCCTTGCTCTGATAGCACGGGCTAAATTTACACTCTCTATCTACCAAAGGTCGAAGACTTGAAATTCAGAACTTGCAAGAGAGCGCACAGATGCTCTGTTCAAGTCTGACTCAGAATTTTCTGCCTGCAGTAGTAGTACAGCGCTTGAATTTAAAGTGAGTGTGGTACTGCTTCCACAACACGCAGCTCTGCTTTACGTCACTAGGCAGAAACCTTGTTAAAGGAAGCAAACCCGAAATCAGTAAGATGAACCCATTACTGGCAAAGAGCTTATCTTTTATCTGTCAGATAAGTTGGCAGAGGTGTTAATACTGACTGAGGTCTAAAAATCTTAACAGGCATGTATGCTGGAGTTGAAATCAGAAAGGAAGGTGTTGAAGTTCTTGCTGAAGCCAGCACCTGACGCTGTGGATTCCATTTACTGATTTAACTTCAGAGATAGTGAGAGCAAACCGCAGCCTGCTCCAGTTTCAGCTCGTGCTATCACCAGGCATGTGCTCAACTGACTTCTCCAAGCATTCAGGTTAGAGACAGAGGCTGTCAAAAATTAATGAGGTGTAGTATTATAATTTTATTTTTTTTTTTTTACTACAACAGAAAGAGTTGTAGTAAATCCTATGGGAGGATTAGTTCAAGTTGCCTATTATTTACATTTATAATGTTGAGGATTAGCAGGAAGTATGTGCACTGAAGTACAATATTCACTAATGAAACCACTTATTAGATTTATATATGACTCTTATTGAATATTATAAAAAACATTCAATGTGATGTTTTTTGTATACACTTACTACAAAACCAAGCAAGAACAAAATAAGTACCTTACTAAAATATCGTTTAGGAAGTTTTATGCAGACCTTCAAGAAGAGTTTACTGTTTTCATTTATCCATTCATCTTTTCCCTCTTTCAATAACACCGATTGCTTCACGAATTACCTCTACGACAAAGTTAGTATGGAAGATAATTTATAAATTCCATACTGATAAAGGTGGGAACTGCTACTGTTACTGTCACCATCTGATCAATCTTCAACAGAAACATAAACCCACGCATTTTTTTTTCCCTTTTCTTGTTTATATTCCATTCTTCTATTCCGCAGTTCTCCCTTTTCTTTACCTTTGAAAATTCTCTCCCACACCTACAATGCATGCGTGCATTACATATTTCTACCTGGCTGGATAAAAACTAATGATATAAATAAAAAAGTAAAACCTAATGACTGTTTTAATCCTCTATTTGCTTTATCAGGTTCAGCCTCTGATGACACTAGCGTGCATTTCTGCGGTTCTGGATCACGCTCGCAGCTTCAGCACAAGAAAGAATGCAAGCGAGCCCCCTCGGGAGGGCATTAGGCCAATACTACAGGACCTATTTTAAGAGGTTTCGCTCTTCTTGGAGCTCATCAGCTGTAGGTAACGGCCTAAACAACATTTTTTTCTTTTCAAATCAGTGGGAAGAAGACTACGCAGTTGATTCAGCTAAGGCAGCAGCCCTGGCTCTTGCGCTAGCTACAGCCACCACCCAACAGCCACACGTTGCTCCCCCCAGCCCCTCACACACATCCTCCACCCCGCTACGACTACACACTGCAACACGGCCATCCCGGTTCCACATCCCCACCTTAGGTGTCTCCTTGCTGCTTCTTGGTTACTCTAACTTACTGACTGAATCAATCAGTGTCTTAGCTGGAGAGGTCTGATGTTGGTTTTTTTTTTTTTTTGGGGGGGGGAGGCTTCAAATACTTGAATTTTCTTTATATTGTATTACCACCTGTAAGACAACCTAAGGAAAACTTTATGATTTGGTAACTGTTTTTTTCCAGGCATTGTTTATAATGAAATGCAGCCTCATCAGCTGAACAGAAGAACAGAGAAATACAAGTTTATTTATGAATTATTAAATTTGAGTTTGTTCAGATTCTTGCTGTTGCCTTTTACTAGCAGAAATAATATTCGATATCACTGCTAGGAAGACTGCAGTTGCTACGTGAGGATAAAATCATATTTATCCCTATTTATGTTCAGTAATAATTTTTAATTAAAAAAATCAGAATACCACACTGGAATGTATGTTGATCTAAACGTACTAGATACACAGTGAAGGAAGTTTAATAATTTTCTGTCAATTTTCTAATTAGAAGGAATCCACCTTCACAGGTGTTTTAAAGAAGAGTTTACATCCCCTGTCAGTTCCTTTAGTTTTGAAGATTTTAACAAACCTGCCACTGAGCTGAAGATATTGAATAAAAAACTAGGGCATATCTGTGCTTGCAGAAAGAAGTTATTGCTGTCACATCTGCTTTAGGACTTCAATCATTTGTTTTGGGCTTCTCAATTTCTATGGCTTCAATCTTCATTTCATTTGAATAATTTTAAATAATTTGTTGAAGTCTAAAAATGAATTTATGTATACTACTGAGAAGCCTGTATTTATTTACCCTAGGCTGAGCTCAGTAAAACAATACTGAAGTATGTTTTCCTCTTTTGTTTTCTAAGAATTTGAACCAGAAACCAAAGATTGATTTCATTCCTTCACCTCTCTGTCCATCTGAACACCTGCTGTTGTCCTACTTTTTTGCTCTTTTCTTCATTTTTCATTCTCACTGGGTTCATAGTCTGACCTCACTTTAATCAGCAAACATGAATATATGTAATGATTAGAAGTATTCCTTCATTCCACTATGCCTGTTACAAGGAAAATGGAAGAGATGTAGAAGTTATTTCAAGGGGATATATTTAACACATTTGGATCAAAACCCAGGGAGAAAAAAGAAAAAGACAAATGGCTTATGCCAACAGACCAAAACCATCAGCTTTTAAAGTGTATTTTAAAGCTCTCTGATAATTATTCTGCTTTAACTAAGATTTCAAACACTGCTCCCATCACTGGAGTTCGTTAAAACCATAAATAATTGTGCACAAAAGTATTAAAAATACTTCAAAATGTTACTTCAATTTCTGCAGCAACATGAGTAACAGAGCATCTTTGAAAAATGGTACATAACTTCTAGTCCATAGTTTCCTAACAGAAAGCTCAAATGCTTGCCCAAGATCTTCACAAGTCAGAGCTGGCTTCAGTCTAGAAGGGTGTAAGTAAAAAACAAACGAACAAAAAAACCACTGGACTAAGACCAAACTCATATTGCATTTCATTGCAAACAAACTTACAAATCAATGGGGTTGTTTTTGTTGGTTTTATTTATCTATTTTTAAACAAATGCAGTGGATCAAAACCCATGCACATATCATACAGTGCATTTCCTTTAAATTAACAGGCAATTGAGTTTGGAAAAAAAACAGTGCTAAGAAATAAACACCTCCCTACTCCATGCCTTGCCACTTCTGTTTAAGCTGTTAAAATTTTTGAGGCATAAAATGCCATCTGCTTTGTTTGTACAGCACATAGCATGCAGCAACACGCTCAGCTGCTCCTCAGTGCTTTAATTCACGACCATAGCACCTAAGTCTAAGTCCCGGCCTGAGACCAGCAAGCTTATCTTCCCAATTAGGAAGAAATTCATAAACAGAGATTCTACTAGATACAAGTTAAAGATGGAACAAGAGAATGTGTAATCATGGGTTTCTTTCCAAAGTTTTCAACACTATTTTAAAAAGCAGCTCTGGATTACCTCAAGACAAAATACAAAAAATTCCCATCTGGGTAGAGTTTCAGTCCACCTGAATCACCGTAGCATTTAAGTAGTAAAACACTTCAGTTCAAGTGTGTAACTTCTGTTCCAGGCATTGCACGAAATGAGCAATCCCTGCCCCAAAGACCTCACAGGGCCAGCGCAAGACCAGAGACTGGCTGATGAGGCGAGCAGTAAGCATGGAACATTAGTTGTCTACATACTGCAGTTTTTGAGTTAACATTTTTGAAGCTGCAAAAGCAAAGCAAGCTCTAAGAGACTACCACGAGGCAGACTGTAGGCATGTATCCATATACATGCAGTTCTAGTAAAGAGGGCATCGTTAAGCCCAAGGAACAGGAAAACCACAAGCTGTTAAGGACAACACTGCATGTTTAAGCATGTATTGTACAGTCAAATCAGTTTTCCAGCAAGTTAAAGAAAGTGTACATGGATGTTGGGCTCAAGGTGCCTAAAAGACAAAAATGCTTTTCTTTAACCACCAGAGAGATCACACATATTTTTCTTTATTGCCAGAAAGCCTGAGGAACAAAAATGATTTCTACAACCCGCCCTGTTATTTTGAGAATCAAGTTAAAAGTGACGCCTATATAGACTTACCATGAGCCCGCAAACAACAAATTGAGCAGCTAAAATGGTGTCCTCAGAATAAAGCCCTGCTAATGTTAGGTAAGATAAGTGAAATATTACCCCATGATTTCAAGCAGTAAGAAGTTAGAAAGACCCTAATCAATAGTTCAACTCTCCCTCTCAGGAAGGGAAGACGCCTTCTTTGTAACGCCGGAGGGGATTTGTGCAGCCTGTGCTTCCTGGCTTTCCCAGCCTGACCCCTACAAACCCCTGCTAACCCGCACGGCTTCCCAGAACTGCTTACTAGAGCATGAGAGAATTCTGAAATTGCCTCTTTGTGAAAATGAAATATTTATTAGGAAATGTTTTCAGTTACATTTTGCCCTTTTCTCCCCACCTAGAGAAGAGGGATGAGCACGAGGAGTAACGAATGCAGCACCAGCCCAATAACACACACAGGTGGGCACCGACCGAAGGCAAACTAATCCTGTTCTCTAGCTAGCTGGGCGAGACCACGAACACTGCTCTCCTCCCAGCCCATCCACATCAGAAGGTAATACCACTTTCAGCACGTCACCACCTCCACTTTCCTATCGCCTGCTACCATCTTCACCAGTCAGTGCAGTAATTCGTGTGAGACCTTCCTGCCCCGCGCTTCAGATGCGGTCAGCTTAGATTAAAAGTTTCAGCCCATAAGGAGAAGATCGCTGCTCCTTTGGCGCACCTGTAGAGACGGTAAGTTCCTGTCAAGGGGCAGCGACAAACACCTGGAAACACAGACTATTTTTGGTACCACAACTGAATTATAGAAAAAAAAAAGCTTATCCAAGGTTTCATTGTCTACATAATGATCATTTTATCTCCTGCATTAATTTAACAGGCAAAAATATCCTCATTAACTTCATGAATCTACAAAGTTGTCTTTTTTATCTTTTAAAGAAGTGTTACAGGTTATTAAAAAAGCATCAGAGATGAATGTAAATTTCTGGTACCACACTAACTATAAAAGAGTATCTGCCATTTGTCACGGTCAACAGGAAAGTGAACATATTTATAGTACCACGTGTAAGAAAACCTTATTTTTTTCTGAAATGTCAGAAGAGCATGGCACCTACTTTGGTCTAAAAACATTGGCTGTCCCCAAACTAGTTGTCAAAACTATCAGTGCCTCCCTACTGTCTCATTATTTCCTTTGATGTGATCATTCTACTGAAAAAAACAGTAATTAAAAAACAAGATTCTATAAGCACTGCAAAGCGTTATATGAACAAACAAACTCAAGGAATACTGTTGTGCTTCTTACGCGGCATTCTGCCTGCCCCACAAATACCCATCTCCTGTAGGCAACCCCACCACAACCTGCACACCCAGGCAGCTCCGTTCAGCACTCCTTGTTAGGCCTCTCAAGACTTGCAGGCTTGCTCAAATTCCACGTTATTTTAAAAATAAGTATTTTTTTAGCTGCATACACTAGGTAACCAGGGCAAGAAACACTGTAACGTGCATACTGCACAGCACATCTGCTTCCGAACACTTTGCTGTCTGCTCTGCTACACACCTGCAGGTTCACGACGTATTACAGTATGTTAACTGATGTTACGGCCCAGCCAAGTTTCAACATTTACTGCTGCCCGAGGTTTCTTCTCACAGTCTATTCAGGTGTTACAAAAAGTTACATGTTACATGCATTAAGCCAGAATACACTGGAGTAGAACTGGAGACTTCCCTTGCTTCCCTGCCTCCATCCAACTTGTCTTTGTAGACTACATTCAAGAATTCCCTTCTAGAATTTATGGTCCTTAATATTCAGCACTATGTGTTCTTCTATTTCTGTCTGATGTACGTGTCTGTAACATGCAAAAGAACTGTTAGATCCTGTTTTAATCACCTATGATTCAACATCCCCGGTATCTGACCAACTTTGAACATAAATGAAGATTCTTCTTTAAGAAAGGAGTAAAATAAGCCAAGTAAAACTCTACATAACCGACCTTTCTTGCCATTTACTTCTGCAAAACTAAGAGCTTTTATCCCTCAACTATGTCACTGTTTCTGTTTTGAAAAACGTAAGTTAGGGACTAAGCTTCCCCACTGTTTGCTTTGTGACAAACCACCTTCATCCTTCCACCTCATAACTGAAATAAAAAGCAGCACTTGAAAGCAGCAAGACAGATAAAGACTAAAAAAATGCTGCATTTACAGTCAATGCTTAGAGTAGAGCTATTATAACTTGAAGTGTTTCATAACTACAGTACACACTGCATATGTATATCTCAATTTCAAAAAGTTTGAGTATCTGCTATCATAATTCCACTCATTTTCACACAGATAAAATTGACCAAATAAAATTCCACAACGGATACCGCATTCTAAGGTCTCTTGCTATGCCTTCCATATTCAGGTTGCCTAAAATCTTCCTTGGTGTATTTTTATTTATTTATTTATTTTTTATAAATTTGTATTACTTAAGCACAGCTGCGAAGTTAAAATACTTTCATTCTTTCTGGTAAGCCTTGAAAGCCCACAGGACTGGAAAATATCCATGAAACTATTTAAGTTTAGCCACAGTTTATCAGTAGAAACCTGTTTAAACACTAAATCAAACACACACTATACAATCATGGTTTCTTTTCCTTAGCACTCAGGGAAAAAAAATGAAGTATTAACTTAACACAAATGTTACGAACTCAAATCCTTATCACCAAATAGCATAATCCTGAAACCGCAGAGTTGATAAAAAAAAAAATTAACAATAATAGCAAGAGAACCAGTCTGAGCTCTGAGTGGAATTCTGAGAACCAGCCCTCCATGCCCACAGAGAAGTAGCCTTCGTTTCTACTCGGTGATCACAACGACAGTGTCAATGGCACAGACACGGCAGTCTGTAGTAGGAGAACTATAGAATCACAGAACCATTCAGGATGGAAAAGACCCCCTAGAAAAGATCATTTAGTCCAACCTGTAACCTAGTACTTGAGTCCACTCCACTTCATTCCACATCTACACGTTTCTTGAAGACCTCCAGGGACGGTGACTCCACCACTTCCCTGGGCGACTTGTCCCAGTGCTGCACAACCTCTGCAGTAAAGAAACTTCTCCTAATATCCAACCTAAACTAGTTACCTTTCCTTTTAAAGGTTATAGGGAATAATATGCAAGGAGCTTTATTAGAAAAGCATCATTTAGGTCCCAAAAAGCTTGTAAATGACCAGCCGCATGAAACCAGACTCTCTGAGGTACGCAGACTGAGAACGTACTGCGCCCATACGTACCATGCACCCTGCGTAATGATGCCAACTGATCCTCAAGCCACTGGTTTACACTTCAAGACTCGATATTCTCTCCCTTTTCAAAAGCTGTCAGTATACTTCCACAACATGCAGCAGATAACGCAAGACCATATAGTTAGCAGGAATTTTAAGTTAGCACTCTTAATGCCACCCTGAGGTACTGAGTGTGTAATATAATTAAAAAGCATAATTTTTAAATGTTTATCAACTCTATAGTACTGCAAAAACCCTTCTTTTTGCATCACGGCTTCTTCCTAAGTTTTCTATACCGTTCATCACTTAACTTTAATTGATATCATTATTGAAATGTCTACACTTTGTGACAAACAAGAAGCCTGAACATATTGGCTGCAACACAGACAACATACAAAGGAGTTCACCGTTCTGAACAACCTACGACAGAAGGCAGTCTGCTGCAAACAAACCGTTTGAGACGATGCTGACCTGCCCACAGCAGCCCAAATGCTATCGTGGCTTCTGTATTCCCAGCAAAGAACTTTAATGGACATTGGTAAATAGGGGGTCATCCAGCTCTTACACATAGACCTGCTGGGTACGTCCTCCGAACTGTGAGGTCACATAACAAGCACACAACAAAACCCGGCAAAAAAAATCCTGAACACCTGAAAAGGAAGCCCCCTTCCTGGTAATGGAGAGCTCAGCTGCAGACTGGGAACGGATCATCAAGCAGCTACAGAATGAAGACAAGAGTCCTGCGTATGACAAGCAGCAGAAGCCCAAGGAAGATTTAAACAGGACAACACAGCCAAGGCAACAACCAGGGAAAGCTGGCTCTGGAGCAGCACCCTGGACAGGTGAAAGCACGGCAAGACTTCAAGGGTCAAAGAAACAATTTTGCTGGAAGCACGACATGAACCGAGTAGTCTGGAAAATAACTTCGGGAAGACTGCAGCACAGACCATAGAGAGCCGCTGCAAAATACACGTTCTGATGAGAGGTCACTGCTCGAACTGCGCTACCCCGCCTATAGTGATTAGTTCTCCTCTTTCCAGCTTCCCTAAAAAGAAAGTCTTGTCAGTAACATTTTGCCCTTTTATCCAAATTCTCTGCTCATCTAAAATATCCTTTAGAAAAGAGGAAACGGAAAACAATGGTCTTAAACTGCTGCTTTTAGGTTACCTCCATTTCTTCAAGTGGACTTTATAGTATCATCTAGCAATATAGGACCATATACACTTCCCAAGGAAAGAAAGAAAAGAGTAAAATAAAACACAATTATTCAGGCCAATTTCTCAAATTTTACAACCTGCATTGAGGATTTTATCTTTTTGAAACAGGCACATCGAACGTTTTGCCTGAGCAGCCACAACAGACAGCACATCAGAATGTGGAAGCTCACACACTACAGAGTCAATTTCAGGAACCTGAGTAAGAAAAGAAAACTGAAAGTTCAAAACACTTTTAAAGAGCAGTAATGCACTGCTATTGAGCAAACTCTAACTTTAATGACTCAGATGCTATCAGACATGCCTTCTCCAGCAGCACAGACACAGCTCACAAAGTACACTTGTGCCACCCAGACCATTCCGGGGGGCTCACCAGTCCCCTCAGAAAGGCGAAGGCACTGCTACACCGGTGCTCTCCATACTATGAAGGTTCTCCTAGGTCTTCACAAAACATTTATCAGTTTTCATCTTCCCCAGCTAAAAGATCTGTTGCATGAGCAATGTAATTGACGTGTTTTTTTTAAGCTACAGAACAGCATCTCACATACGAATACTTGTACACGTCAATACCTCTAGTAGAACACAGAAACCCCTCAATCACACCAGAAGTCTGTTGTAAGTGAAAAACTGTGATAGAACTTTTGAGTGTGGATGAGCAGGTAACTGAGACCAGCTACCTAACTTAAGGTTCTATGTTCAATACCGTAAGTCAGTCACAGCACGTCACATACCTGAATTACGTAGAGAAGTCTCTCAGGGCAACTCTCACTTTCCTGGCCTCAGCTCCTTCTTTGAACATTTACAGACAACCTAAAAAAAGGAGGAAGAAAAAGAAAGTTCTGTGAAAAAGTAAGGCTGCTTTTCCCCTCCTTTCAGGTTAAAACTCGACTTCTTTATAAATCCAAGAACCACGGACCCAACTGTTGACGTCCGGACCCCCTTAAGGGAGCGGCTACTGTCCTTTGTAACCGCAATACACGCACGGCCGCCCTCAGGAAGAACCACCCGCAGCCCCACAGCGACAAACCTGAGCAAGAGAAGCCGACCTCCCCGCCCGCCGCCGTTACCCCCCAGCACCGCCGGGCCTGAGGCGAGGGGTCCGGGGGGCTCCGGGGGGCTGCGGCCGGCACCGGGCGGGCCCGGGCAGGGCTCGGACCCCGCTCCCCCCCCCGCCCCTGGGCCCCTCACGCACCTCCCGGGGCCGCCCGCCCGCCCGCCTCAGCCTCCCCGCTCCAGCGCTCCCCGGCCGCCGCGCGGCGCCCAGCCAATCGCGGCACGCCTCCGCAGGGCCGCGCGCGCCGCCGCCAATCACAGCCCGCGACCGCCCCCCCTTCCGCCAATCGGCGAGCCGGCCCGCAAGCCCCGCCCCGCCCTCTTCGCGAAACGCCGGCCGGGAGCCAATCAGGAGGCAGGACGCTGCGCCGGCGGCGGACGTGCGTGCGCTCGCCCCGCGCGTTCCCCACCTGCCCCTCAGCCAATCAGCCGCCGAGGCTGCGCGCGCCCGCCGCGGGCTCGCGGAGCGGCTGCTTCGAGCGGCCCCGCGCATGCGCACTGGGGGGGCGGGGGCGGGCAGTGCAGTCGGGCGGGCGGGCGGTGAAAGGGTGGGGGTGGGCCCGGCCGCCCTTGTGACAGAACCACCGGGTGGCGGGGCTGGTGGGGGGGCTCTGGGGGTCCTTGTCCCACCCCTGCCCAGCAGGGTCCCCCCGAGCACCCCGGGAGTTTGGGTCTCCCCAGAGGACAGCGCCCAGCCCCCGGGCAGCCTGTCCCGGTGCTGCCCCTTCACAGCCCTCAGGAACCTCCCGGGCTCCGTTTGCTGCCCGCTGCCTCTCGTCCTGCCGCTGGGCAGCGCCGGGCAGAGCCTGGTGCCGTGCTCTCGGCAGCCTCCCCTCGGGTGGCTGTGCCCACCTGAGGCTGACCAGGCCCGGCTCTCTCAGCCCGGCCTCGTGCTGCGGCTGCTCCAGGCCCCTCAGCACCTCCGTAGCCCTCCTGGGTGTGCTCCGGCAGCTCCGTGTCCCTCCGGGGCTGGGGAGCCCACAGCCGGGCACAGCGCTCCAGTACAGCCCAGTTTAGCCGAGTGCTGCCAATTTGAGCCCAGCGGAGCGTGTTAGCCCAGTACAGCCCACTGCAGCCCAATTCAGGCCTGTGCAGCCCAGGCCAGTATAAAAGGTCCAATTCAGCCCAGTACAGCCCATTTTAGACCAGTTTAGCCCAGTGCAACCCAGTTTAGCCTAATTTAGCCCAGTGGAACCCAGTTTAGCCCAAATTAGCCCAGTGCAGCCCAGCACAGCGCCAATTAGCCCAGTTTAGCCCAGTGCTGCCCATTTGAGCCAGCAGAGCCCATTTTAGCACATTTTAGCCCCGTAAAGCCCACTGCAGCCCAACTTAGGCCTGTGCAGCCCAGCGCAGTATAACAGGTCCAATTTAGCTGAGTGCAGCCCAATTTAGCCCCATGCAGCTCAGTTTAGCCCAGTGAAGTGTATTTTCACAGAATCACAGAATCATCTAGGTTGGAAGAGACCTCCAAGATCACCCAGTCCAACCTCTGACCTAACACTACCAAGTCCTCCACTAAACCATTTCACTAAGCTCTATTGCCAGGGTTGGCAGGGAGCTCTGGAGAATCCTGGTCCAACCCCAGCCCAGCAGGGTCACGCCGAGATCCCAGGGGTTTGGGTATTTCCAGAGAAGGAGACTGCACAGCCCCTGGGCAGCCTGTCCCAGCTCTGTCACCTCACAGCACACAGCTGCCCCCCTCACATTCAAGGCAGTACACGCAGCTTCCCTCCTGCTGCTCAGCCTCCCAGCGTGGAAATGCCACGGCGCCCTCTGCAAAATGTTTTCTGTGCCTGTGGGAAAGGAACAGGATTCTTGGTGTGCAGAGAGGAGGGACTGCTAACATTGCACGCGTGGGAGGGAAATACTCTGTCACAACGGGTTAGAAAGATGAGAGAAAACAGCACTACACAGACATTCTAGCTGGTGCTGCGTTAATGTTTATTGTGAGCTATATACGTGCGTGATAGTACATGTTTTTTTTTGTTTTGTTTTGTTTTGTTTTTCCTGAATCCTGGAGTTAGGCCTGCTGGCAGCAATGGAACCAGATCAGGCAGAGGAGATATAAAGGGTTGTTTCTGCTGTCTGCATCTACGCTGGTAAATTAGGTGGCAGTAGGATATAGGCAGTGGCACTGGAATTTGATTGTACTGTTAACTGTTGAAACAGTTAAGGGACCAATATATTTTGGTGTACATCTAAGCTCCAGACCAATCAGTACTGTCCCAAACAACTTCCAGGCAATTCTGGCAATCCTGCATGGGGTAGGGGCCGTTCCAGGTAGGCATTTGGGACAGAATCACCTTAGTGCAGCCTGCAGGCTTTCAATAGCATGGCCACAGCCCATTCTGTGCCACGTGCTCTCATACCAGTGAACAACCTTTGGGTACTGGTCTAGAAGCAGCTGCTGAATTCATTCGATACAGAAAGGCTTACCTGAGGCCTTTTGCAGGGTGTGAAGTGCAGCGATTGTAATCTCTCCTTGCATGGCAGGTGTTCCAGTGCCTTCATTTATCTTTGTGGCTTTTCACTGGACTGACTCCAGTAAGCCTCTCTTGTACTGGGGAACCCAGAGCTGAACACAGTATGCCAGCAGTGATCTCACTGGTGCTGACAAGAGGGGAAGGATTGCCTCCCTGAGGCTGCTGGTGACACTGCTTAATGAATCCCAGGATGCTGCTGACCTTCTTTGCCTCGAGAGCACATTGCTGGCCACCGGTCCTTTGCCAGATTGTTTTCCAGCCAGTTGTCCACCAGCCTGTACTGGTATGTGGAGTTGTTCCTCCACAGTGCAGGACTTGGCATTTCACTTTAACTTGATGAGGTTCTGCCCTGCCCATCTCCAGCCTTTTGAGGCCCCTCTAAACAGCATCACAATTATCTGAGGATCAACCACTCCTTCCAGCTTTGTATCCACTGCAAACTTGCTGAGTAAACCGTCCTGTCATCTAGATCATTAATGAAGGTGTTAAACATCTGGACCCTGTCTGAGCCTTAGGGAACACCCGTAGTGACTGGTCCCCAGCAGAGCTTGGTGCACTCATCACGACCTGTTGAGCTAGCACTCAGTCCAGCTCACTGTCTGTGTATACAGTTTGTACTTGGAGTATGTTATGGGAGACACTTTGAAGAGCTGTGCTAAAGTCAAAGTAAACATCCGCTGGTCTTTCCTTATCTCAGATGGCTATCAGCTTGGTCGTTTCACCGTAGAAGGCTGTAAGGTTGGTCATGCTTCATTTTGTCTTCACGGACTGCTCCTAATCACCTTTTTGCCTTTCCTATGTTTAATAATGGTTTCCAGATACCACTTTCCCAGGGACTGAGGTGAAGCTGCATCTGTCTTGCCCTTCTTGATGATAGAAGTGAGGTTTGCTTTTGCCCAGTCCTCAGGAACATCCCCTGGTCACCATGACATAGCTGGGAATGGGCTCGTACTGACATCAGCAGGCTCCCTCAGGCCTCCTGAGCGGGCACGAGCTCCTGGTGGAGGCGTGAGACACCGTTCTCGTCCCTCCTGAAGCATTGCTCAGTGTAAACAGGGCAATACAGTCATACTAGTGTGTACTTAGTCCCTTGGCCTAAAACCTCTCCTTGACAGAGGGGAAACCAAGCCTGGGCTGTGGCCCAAACCAACGTCGCTGCCTGGGAGGGAAGATTAATGGCTGGGCTTTGCACAAGACTCTTCCCATTCCCTGGTGGTCTTGCAGTATGATTTCCTCCAAGGTGCCGACGTCCATCTGCCAGTGTTGCTCCATTCTAGGCCGCAGCCCCTCCAAGCCATTCCAGGAAAAAGAAAAGGATGAGCTGCAGCAGCAGTACACAGGATACTTGAGCAGCTCAAGAAAAACAGCAGCTGAAGGGGTGCAGAGACAGTATTTCCCAGTGATATGCACACTGATGTAGGCTCGAGAAAATGAGCTGAGAGCATTAATGGTGTACGCAAGAGAGTCTTATGTTATGGAGGTACAAAGGCTAAAGCAACAGCTGCCATGCTCCCAGCTGATTTGCTGATTGTGTAGGATCCTAGACTTAGGAAACTATGGACACAAAGCATTTTCCCCTGCTTGGCCTGGGGCCCAGGAGCCACTTTCTAACTTGGATTAGAAAGACAAGAGAATTACTCCATTATATAAGATAGAAATTTAACCACCTGCAGGGTTAGATAGGGGTTTTATGAGTGTTAACAGTGTCCCCATGTTGGACTTTTGTGACTAAAGAGATATTTAAACAGCTGTATCTTTGTGAATGTAGCCCCTGAGCAGAATTTTGTCATCTAATTTGAGAAATCTAAAAGTGAGGTAAGTGAGCCTGATCTGGACAGCCTGAGATCATTGTACCTATTTACTTAATTAACTTTCAGATGGCAGTTATGTGACCTGCTGTAAGCACCTGTCTTATGGTGGCAGGAATTGCCCTCTGAATTCTCTTTGTCTGCATTGCCTGTAAGGGAAATCATAACTTGCTCAGATCTAGATATCTAATTTTGAAATGGCAACAGTAAGATAAAGTAATCTTACCTTGTGTTTCTGGCATACAATCAGCAGCTAGTGCACTCCACAGCCTCACCTGTACGGGTAACAATTTCTAAAGGAGTGCAGCAGGTATAGTGAAGACTTCTTGAGTTAAGGTAACCCAAACCAGTAGATATATTTTATTTATTATTTTTATTTTCTGTGTTGAATTTCAACACCATCTGTCTGCAATTGATTGGAGTGTTCTGTAAAACTTTGCATTGTGCAGTGCTACATTCAGTCCCATGAAGCAATAGCATTTGAGAAGAAATACTGGACACCACCAGGGTCCTGACACGAGGGGACCAGAGCTACGCTGAAAGTTAGGGTTCCAGTTCCCAGAGAAAACAGTACAATAGCTGAGCTTGGTGCTTCAGCTTGAGGTTTGTTTGTTGCTTCCACAGCACTGTGTATTATGTAGAATTTAGACTTCATCCAAGAAACACTCTGTGTGGCTATGAAAGAAACCACTGAATGAGAACAGGCCATAAAGAAATGCAAAAGTAATACAGGATTGTTATCATGTTCTTTCAATTGCATAAAATATTAACAAATTACATTTATAACCTTTTGATCATCAGCAATCTAAAATCTAGATTTTACAGTAAATTGCTTTATTCTCTTGCTGCTGCTTTGTTGTTAAGGGATAACGAGTATTTGGAGATCCTGTTCATCTCACCTCTGCGTACTAACTTCCTCGTCAGAATTTGTGAGAGACAGCAAATGCCACGCTCAAGAGATAAACATGAAGAAACCCCACACTGTCATTTTCTGCTGCTTCCCACTGTTACAGCTTTAAAATGCCTGCGTATAGAGGAGTGGATTCTCCCTTCAGTTTGCATACACACAAATTCTCTCTGTATTTATGGGCAATAGATGTCTGCATCAAGAGAATAAAATATTACAAATACTTATTTCAAAATATCATTTTCTTTAAATGATGAATAAGTGGATTGGAGCTGGTAATATCAAACAGCTTTTACAAGCCCACAGTGTTCCTCTTTTGGATGCAGAAACAGCTCCACAAAAAAGCAGAAGAGACATTCTTCTGTAGGCGTATGCTTTGATGACACAATTCTGACAGAAGTTTCTGTCAGAAGAATGTACTTAGCATTCCAGAGCAGTGGTACCAGTTTAAAAATAACAGGAAATTTGGCATAGGAAATACTTTCCTTCTCGTTTTGAGATCCTCAGCTTCAGTGTCATCATATGTCATTTCATCCAGTTGTGAACAAAACACGAAAATAAAAGGAAACCTCAGATGATGTCACCTCAGATATGAGCACAAGAGTGAATTTGCATTTTGGGGCTGGCGCAAAGATGTTAAGAGGAACAAAAGCAAACCCCAAATGAGATGATTGTAGATGTAGAAGGTTTGTAATATTCTTTGTTATTGTTTTATTTTAGAAAAACATCATGCTTGTTTGGAATGTAGTGTTCTTGGTGCACTGAAAGTAAGTCTTGAATGGGCCTCTTTCCTAACACATGCTTGTTTAACCTGGCTGCAAAAACTTCTGGTGATGGAAAATTCACAATCTTCCTAGGTAATCTGTTTCAGTGTGAAATTATCCTTACCACTAGCGAGTTATATCTCTGCTATTCTTTGTCCTTCCTCCACAGGGTATTGAGCAACAACTCCCTTCCTCTTTACAGTTATTTCTGGATTGCTGTGATGTTCCTTAGGCTTTCTCTTCTCGCAGTCAAACAGCAGCCCTCCTCGTAGGGCATGTTTTCTGTGCAGAAGCATTCAGCTGCTCTTCTCTGGACTCTTGCCCAGTTGGCCCACTCATCCTTGAGCTTCAGTTCCCAAAACAAGATGCAATACTCCAAGTCAGTGCCATCCTGATACTGTATACAGTAAATAACACCTTCGCATGACTTACAAATAGTACTTTTCTTTATGCATCCTATTATATTTTCTTTTTTCTCAAGTGTGATCTTTGTCTGAAATAACTCCTCCATCATCTTATACAGCACTACCGCCTGCCTGTCCCCCTGCAGTATTTGTGCAGTTCACTGTACATACATGTGCTGCTTCTACTGACTGCTGCTACCACAGTTTTCCCAGTATTTGTGTAAAAACTGCTCGGCACAGCTCTGAAGGGGAATTGGAATATCACGTACGTCAGCACCGCATTGCTTGCATTCAGCGCCCGGCACGGTGTGGAACATTACCATAACATCAGTTTACAAGTCTCCACATTCCGGACCTTCGGCAGAAATTCAGCCATTTGGTTTAGTTTTCATCACTAACCAAGCAGAACGGAATGGAATTTAAAAAACAAAATACCTGCTAGGCCTATTCCACCCAGTTTGTACAATTGTAAAAAGCTGTGCTTTGGACCAACTTCAGGCAAGATAGCAAAAGATTTTCAGTAAGTGTGATGGGAAAAGGCTAAAACAAATTTAGTAGCGGTGAAGAAGAAATGAAAGCAGAAAAAAAACCATTGGAGTTGGTTAAGCTTTGTATGGAGAACTGAAGGGTTTGCAACATCGGTAATAAAAGTTGCACAGCAATGTAAATGACATGTTTTCCATTATTCTAAAGTAAGAAGAAATATTTTCAACAGTCTGTATTTGTCTTCTTTGTGGTTTTTCTCAGCAACGCAAGAGTATTAAGGATTCTGTCTAAAAGAACCACAGAGAAACAAGAAAAGGGGGGGCGGCACAGAGCCTGGCCTGCCCGCTCCAGCACTGAGTCATCAGCAGTGAAATCTCCCCCAGTGCTGAGGCAGCAAACTCAAACCAGAGTCATCTCAAGGGCAAATGTTTTCTCAAAGATAAATTGTGCAAAATATGGCAAAAATTGGAGTGGGGGTGGGGAAAGGCACGATCATTTATATTCTTTGCCTTTTACAACTGTTGCTTTCCTAGCAAAGTGGCAAAATTCATAGAATTCAGAGTCCAGAGCAGTTCAGCACCACCCAGCCGCTTGCTCACCCTCCCCATCCTAGATGGGATGGGGAACAGAACGGGAAAGGTAAAAGGGCAGGAACTCGTGGGCTGAGGTGAGGACAGCTCACCAGGCCAACAACAGCCACACGTGCAAGAAGAGCAAACCAAGGAGCTCGTTCCCTGCTCCCCGTCGGCAGGCAGGAGTGAAGGCAGGGCTTGGCACACGTAGCGGCTGCTTGGGAAAATGCCATCATCCCTACACCCCGTCCTTCCTCCTCCTTTCCTCCCGCTTCTATTGCTGAGCAGGACGCCCTCTGGGATGGGCGCCCTCTGGGATGGGACATCCCTTTGGTCCCTGGGGGTCAGCTGTTCTGGTTCTGTCCCCTCTCGGCTCCTTGTGCACCCCGGGCTCCTCGCTTGGCTCTCTGCAAGCACCGCTCTGCAGCAAACAATCCATCCATTCGTTATCACCATTATTTTCATCAAAAATCCAAAGCGCAGCTTTGTATGAGCCCCTACGAAGAAAGTTCACTCTATCCCAGCCAAAACCAGGACAGTGGCAAAAATTGCTTAAAATTCATATGCAGCTTTTCATGTCTTAAAACAGAGGTGAGATGTTTCAGAAGCTAATCAGTGAGTTTAAGATTTTCTCTAGTAGATACTTGGTTTTGTTTCAGTCAGTGACTGAAAGTTGTCTTTCTTTTCATGGTAGAGACAATGGTGAAATCATGAGAAAAAAATCTCAGATCAGGGCTCACAAGGAGAGACTTTCATTTTTCAGAAACTGCTGCTACAATTGAAGCTCTTGGTGGCATATCAAAGAGAAGAAGCATTAAACTAATCTTGGACATTGCTTGCCTCAGTTCACTGCTTGTTTCCTCTGGGTATGAAAGATGTTGGTATGGGGTGATTCAACAGCGGCACATTGCATCACTGAGTGAGCTGGACCCTCCTTCATATGATATCACCAAATTTGACATACTGCACAGCTTTCATTTAGTCATTAGAAATGTCAAACTGGAAAGAATCTCTTGGATCAGCAAGAACAGCTCCTTCATATCATTGACACCACGTCTATAATCCACTTTGTAAGTTTTTAAGGTTTAAAAGCTGTTAAATTTTACACCTGCCAATCTATTAGAAGATGTTTCAAAAATCCTATTTTTGCGTAGTTGAAAATCATTTCCTGGCTTTCATTCTAATTCGCTTTTCAGACCACACCGATCCTATGCTAGTACTGTTCTTTAGTTCCAGTAGTAATTTTCTGCTTGTTTGTTTGTTTTAATGTGTTTATGAAGAGCAAGAGGACCTGCCTCCATTTTGTGTAATTTCTCTCAGTGGCAGATTCTTTGTCCCCGTGGTCAGACTGAAAAGCTTTCCTGGACCCTGTGCCAGTATGAATGCCCTGTCCGTGGTTGTGGCTGATCAGGGCTGTGCACTGTGTTCTGCACAGGAACGCTTAAATGTATAGTACTAGCTAACATTTATTTACAGTATTTATATAAAAAAATCTAAAATTTAAAATTGCGAAAGCGTAATTTTTAGCCCATGCTGTAGGTTTTTACAGTCTCTGCAGTTACTGAGCTCTAAATAATTTTTTCAGTCATCCAGAGAGTTGACCGTGCAGAGTTTTAAGTCTTCTTCCAGATGGCTTGCACCAACCTGTTCTGTTTTTTTTCTTTGCTTTGTTCTCTAACAAAAAATAGAAATGCAGAGCGATATCAGCAGGCATTGCCAGTTTGCTGTGTGTGCCAGGCAGCGGCTTTGTGGCTGAACACGGTGATTGCCAGGTCGCAGCGCTTTGACACCAGCCCGGAGCTCGGGGCAGAACGTGGGGCCTGGTGCGCGGCCTGTACCACCATGGCCTCCTCTGGGCCCAGCGGTGCCTGCTGATGGGTTGGGGCCTCCATTGCCTTTTCTTGGCACCAAGCAGCCGTGCTTTGAAATGTTTTCCTCAACCTGGACTCAATTTGATGTTCTTCCTGACTGTTTGTCTCGAGCAGTGTTAGCCTTCTGAAGTCCTTTTGTAATTTTTACTTCATTTCTCCAGATGAAACCTGAAGTACCTCTTTGAAGACAGGCTCACTTTTAACGTCGTACCCCACTGTCATTAGACTTTATTGTCTATGATCAGGTCTAAGTAAAGAAAAGGGAAGTTTCTGTATATATTTTTAATTTAAAATTTTCTTGACACTGTTATTGTAGGTGCCAGCCCACCTTGTAGTCTGCAGTCCTTTGTTGGATTCCTGAATAACATGAAAGGTAGAGACAAGACCGTTTGGCCTGGTGCTCCTAGTTATGTTGTTTGAAACACAAAGCAGAACCCATCTGTTCTGTCAGTTCCTCGCTGTCTGCAGGACTCCAGGCCTTCTGTCCTCCCTATTCCTCCTCTTCGTGCCTCCACATTCCTGTGAGAGTTAGGAGTTAATTCTTTTCTAACACTGAAGGATGCATTTGTACTGTTCATGGCTTTCCAACTTACATGTTTTACTGATATCTTGATTTTAATTAATTTCTTCTATAGCATGCTTTTTTGCTCTTTCACCATTATAGATTTACACATTTGTAGATTTACACATTTATAGATTTAAACATTTATACATCAGAATTCACCCAACCTCAGTGTCCTATTTGTCTTTGCACTTTTGTGATATTTTATCAGCAAGGGGTGGATAGCTCTTGTTACTTCTGCATGGCTGTAACATCTCATATGAGACTGGTCTACACTTTGTAATGCTACCATCATGTTCACATATTTTATTTGCCCTCTCTTTTTGTATCACTATTAATACTGGTCTGTTCTGTGATATCTTTCATAACCAGACTGCTACCTTCGCCCTTCATTTGCTCTTCTTTTTTTTTTTTTTTTTTCCCCCTCAAGTGCTTGTGCTGCTATTTATGCATGAGCTCTCAGTGTGCCATGCCATCAGAAGTGTTCAGAAGTTAGATGGCTCTGAGTTTAAATCATCTGTCAGCTTTTCTTACCCTTTACATGAAGTTGTGCTGTATATGGTTGTAAAGAGATCATAGGCCAGTCCAAAATGTGTGTAAGTAAAAGGGTGAGGTTGAGAATGGGCTATCTGAGAAACTGGAATAACAATTTCGGAATCCTTTTTTTTTTTTTTTAATAATTTAAAATTTTTAAATTATGAATGCACGGTTTTGGTTATTAGCAGCCATCCAAGTACCAAAGAAGGTCCTTACAGCCTCTATATATTTGTATCTCCAGCTGTGGGCTTAGCAAGCAGTGTTTGTTGCTTGCAGTTTCCTGTGTGTCTCAAGCTGCTCTCCACCTCGCAGGTATTCCCATCTGACAGCCAGCACAGCAACTGAGATAAAGCAGGAGCTGAGTTCAGGAGAGAAGCAATCTCTTTTTTGTTCCTGTTTAATGTGACAAGATAATTCCCTTGCTTGAGCCACGAGTGTGCTTCTTATCTATATTTAGAAATTGATTCTGCAGTTTTTCTTTCACTTATGAGGTGCTTTTTTTTTTTTCCTTAATTGCAATTTGGCAGAGAACAAAACAAACCAGATGATGATTATTAAATTGAAAGCAGAGTCTGTTAAAATACAGATGAAATGTCTGTTTAATAAGATATGCTTTGTATGGCTCTCTTGCAGGGCACTTATCACAGCTGACTCGCTGCTCTGAAGAGGCTCATGGAGAGCTGAAACAAAACAGGCATGGGAAGGTACAGCAGTCTTAGAATATTAGCACCCATTTGTTATAACCGGTTAGGACCAATTAAAGGTTGGACTAGCTGATCTTAGAGGTCTTTTCCAACCTAAATTATTCTGTGAATAGCTGGGGTGTTTTTCTTGAGGCAGGGTTTTCCACTGCATAACAACAGGATTCTGTCTACTTCTGCAAGTATTTGTTGTGTGTTGTAGGGACGATAATGTTGGAGCCTCACCGCAACTCCAGATGGACCTTTGGAAAACTTCATGTTCTTTGGAAAACTTCATGTTCTCCATGTAAAATGGAGGAAATGAGACAGCAAAGTAAGGAAAGGATTTTTACTTCTTTTTTACTTCATGTCTTTCCATAGTGGGAACAGAGGTAGGAAGTGACTTTTTCACTTTGTGTCATTGTATTTCTTTTTTACTTTATTCTTTGGTCTTTTTTGATATTGATAAAATATTTTTCTTCCTTATTTCCAGGGATGATTTTTTTATTTGTTTTTCCTGGCCCATAATTCCTTCTTTTTCATGAGCTTCTCCTTGCACTGCTGCGTTACTGCTGACTGGCTAAAGCCTATCATCCGGGAAGTCATCCTGTTGTGGTTTAAGGACAGCAGGAGATGGAGGACCCTGCACTTTGTGTCATGTTTGTTTCAGTGTGTGATCACCCTCGCAGCTGAAGTAATGGGTTGTGATGAAGCTGCTCTAACTGTTCTGCTTCACAGTGTTGACCCAATTCAACATTTCCTAGGAAGATGCAGACTCCACAGTAGATGTGCCCGAGGGCATGCATCCTTCATATCACCCCACTAGCGGTGTTCCTAGTGTATGCATAAGCATTTGGAAAAACAGTTTGCCACGTGGTCAGTAGAGAGAGGGTTTGAAACCTAGAGCAACAGATGGTGACCTGGCTTTATTTATGCCTTTGATGCTTGGATTTCAGGCTTCACTGCTTCCTAACTGTGGGTCATGCCCATTCTCTCTCTTCCCGGGTGTCACAGGGGAGTTCAGTGGGGCTAACAAAAGCTTAGAGTTTTATTTATTGATTTAACAAAAAGACGCAGCAACTGATTAGTTACATGAATTCAAAAAGAGAAAAAGAAGCTCAAGAAGAAGTCCCATGATGCTGACTTCTTGCTGGCAGCAGCTCAGCTCCTGCGGGGTGGGAAGTGAGGAGCAGGTTCTGGTAGGTAACAGGCGTGCGGCGGAACCGCTGCCTGCCTGCTCCGTTCCTCCAGGATGGGCAGTACTTGCTGCCACAGGGAATTACAGGGAATTTTCGTTAGATGCCCATGAGGAGCTGATGTTGACAGAAATTAAAAACAGTTGTTTGTGAACTGGTCGTTGAGGGCTGCTACTTTAGCAGGTTGCACAGCCATGGGTAATACAGCAGGAGCTTGTGACTGCAGGGTTTCAGAGACTTTGTGTTGTTTCAGCCATGCACTGCGAGGTGTTTAGGAGCCCTTAAGATGAGAAATAGAGCATGAGTGCATGAGAAATTATTCACATTTATGACACATTACTGTGGGACTGAGATGGTACAGTAATAATCTGATATAATAACCTTTAAAGAGTAGAACAAAATAGCCGAAGCAGTGCCAAGGACATGGCATCACTGTTAACACAGACACGACAATGAAAGGAATAATTTAAATTGCTCATAAAAAATTACTGGGCTCTAAAATTGTCTTATTCAGGAAAACAAGCCTATTAAAGCCTTCCTAGAGCACTAAGCCCGATACTTCAGTGGAGACATACCATCCCCGTAACTCGCTTCATGTACTCTCTTGTGTTTTACATTTTGCCAACTGAGTAGCAACTTTCTTCTAAACTAAGTTTATCCACAGTGAATTTATATCCATTTGTTCTTGTACCAGTGCTGAACAGCTGGTTTTGCCCCTTAATGTTTAGCCTGCTGCTAGCTCGCCATGCCAAACCTTTCAGCTTTTGTTTTAACTTGAACTTCTTGATTTCCTTCTTACCTGTCAGAGCCTTTTCCTTTCCTGATTATTTGGAAGTTTTTCAGTACATTTGTTCCAGTTTTAAGTTGTCTTTCCTGAATGCAAGTGAGTGGAACCACACAAGATATCTCATTACCTTGTACAATTCACTGATTTTATCTCTACTGGCAATACACAGGCTGGACTTTCAGAATTGTTTTTCCTTTCCCATGGCTGTATCACACTGAAAGCTTATAATTACAGGGTATGATTAATGAGTATATCAAGGTCCTTCTCATCCCTGTTACTTCCAGTTACTGTACACCCACTCCTGAAGCAGAAGCTTGTTATTTGTTCCCAAATGCCTTGTGACACCAGCATGTACAATTGGTTTTCACATCACTTGGGCTGTGGATTACCGGTTTGGTCTGGGTGTGAGTTGCCGATACTTCCCAAGTTTGTATCATCAGTTAATTTTCTTGGGATACTCCTGACTTCTGGTGCTAATGTCACAGATGAAAATCTGAGTAGTTTCAGTAGGGTCCCCCATTCAAACCAATTTCCCACTTCTGGGTCTATCGGTATTAAGACCCCTTAAGCCAGTTCTTTACATTTACTTCATCTTCTCAAGTTTTATTACTAATTTCCCACATATCAGTTTCCTGTATCATTTGTATAACTGAAGATATTCCTTATGTGACCAGAAAACAATTTACACTGAATTAGTCTGCACATATCTTTGGTGAGATTGTGTTGCTTTCTATCCCATTTTTCAGCATGGCTTCAAGTAGTTTTTACTTCAAAACTTCCAGAGCCTTGCATATGAAAGATGTAATTTTCTCTTATTTTAAATATAGAATAATTTCTATATTTTATAGTATATAATCCTATACTATGGAATAATTTCTGTCACTTCTGTGCTCCACAGGTTCACTTGATAAACAAAACCGTGCTTTGCCTGAGCTGCAGCGTTGTGTCAGCTCTTTCAGGAAACCCTTGTCATCCAGCTGAAGCGGTATGTGTAACAATGTCCTCAGTGAAAATAGGGGAATAGCATTACTTTCCGTTTGGGTCATGCCTGCAGACTATCTTTAATCACTACCTTTTCTACTTTTTGCCTTTTGTTTTTTTTTCTCTGCATGAGGTGATAGATTTTTTATTTATTTTTTTGCTACTGGTTGCAAACTCCAACTCATCTGGCCTTGTTGTATTCTCACTTTGTACTGCAAGACACACATTTCTTTACTGAGCCTTCCTTCTCCATTTTATGTTAAGTCTTAACGCTCTTGTTGCAATTATTCATTCGGTAGGTTCACAGCCCCTTCGCATTATATTTCTATACTTGAAATATAGATTGTTGATGCTTACAATAGATTCAGTGAAAAGAAATCCCAGGCACCTCAGTCCTGCTGATTTTATTAAGTTGTTAATTTTATCCAAAGTTTACCTGACAAATCAGGAAAGTTGGTTTCAGATTTACTTCTCTGAACTCTTCCCTTTATAATAAATGAATTTGCAATCACGTGATACAGGTTTTTCCCTGTTCCCTCCTTTCCCCAAATTTACAGTTCAAAGCCCTTAAAGTGTTTCAGCACCCCAAGAAGTGAGGCTTGAGGGAACTGCAAAGTGTTTATTAAACCAGAGTTTTCCCCATGAAATTTATGGAAAAGACTTTACAGATATCCACAGCTTACGAAGCCAGAAAAATGTAGTGCAGTATTGTTTATCAGGGTCCATTAAAAAGACAGAAGGTAATCACTGAAAAATCAACATTAGCAGCACTAACAACCATAAAATCATATGCTTTTTATTTAACATAAAATGAAACATTAAGATAAAATACACATTTGTCCATGTGCTGAAGAACTACGGTATTTTACATTCATTTATAAAGCAGGTAGTTTTACATGACAAAAATAAGTGAGAGGAAGAGGAACAGAATCTGCAATAAGACAGAAGCCACAGGGCAGGCTTTGCTTGTCAAAGTGCTACCTCCTATGGGCACACAGATCCTCAAGTGACAGGTTAGAAATAGGCCGCTTTTAGCACTCCTCAGATTCCTCTTAATGCTGGTGAGAAGCTAAGGTGGAATCTTATACAGCAAAATGGGTGAAGACTTGGTGACAAAACAACCTTTGCCAAAATGCATAGCTGCAGCATGACGGACCACTTTGTCCCTGATGTATTGCTCCTGCTAGAACTGGCCCACGTAGCTCTTACACGCCCAGACGTTACCTTACTGAACCACAATCGCTTTTTTCCCATGCAAACTGCCAGATTTCTTGCCTGAATTTGACTTTGCAAACAGGCCGTGACAGGGCACGGGCTCACGAGGGCACCGAAGATGGACGGGAAGGGAAGGAGCTACCGCGTGGCAGCGAAGTCGACTGCTCGTGGGCATGTCCTGGGCACGCCTCTGGACACGAGGTGAAATTTTAACCGGAGCCTCTGTCCCTGAGGTCGAAGACGATGCCTATGGTGCCTCTGCTCGAGGTGGGCGCAGAGCATGCACTCAGACGGCCACCAACAGGAGGCCAGGAGGCACCCACGGCCCCCGCACCGCAGCCTTTCGGTGCCCGCGCTGCCCCGCCGCGGCGGTGCTGGCCCTGGGACTCTGCCGCGAGGACGCCGGAGCCCCGGCCTCAAGCGCTGAGCTCCTGGCCCAGCCCTTCTGATAAGAAACCCGTGGTGCAGCGCCTGCGAGGTCTTACTGAAAGGGACAGGAGACCAACTGGGCTTAAGTTCTAAGGGGGGTAGGAAGGGGTGGGAGATGCAGCAGTACCAGGGGAATAAGGAATGTTTATTAAAAAGTGCAGCAGATCAAAACACGTCACTATTATGTATTTCATCTAACCCATATATCTTAAATAGGAAAACGAATACAAAAGCTGTAATCCCATCTCAGGCCTGCGGTAACTTTCCAAGGTGTAATGTCACCAGAAGACTGAGATGAAGCTGGTCTCGCTGTGTACACTCAGCTGCACCCCTGTGCAGCCCCCCGCATCCAGACCCGACCTGTACACGCCCCCCACCCACGGGGCTTCCTTACAGTGCAACTCTGGGGAGCGACAGCCCTACCCGGTGTGTAGGTAGCAACTTTTGACAGTCATTGGGTGCCTCGTTTATTTTTTCCCCCAAGGGATTCCAATAATAATCGAAGCAGTATATACAAATACCAGTTGCCTGCCTTTTCAGTTTTTAAATTTGTACTTTTAAAACCTGACTTGTTAATGCTTCTTCTTTTCCCCCAGTTTCCTTCCCCCTAAGTCCCAGCAACAGAGAGTTGCTTTGAACACCTCCAATTTATACGAGTCCTGCAATTGCTTGCAGGAATAAGGGGAATATAAGTGTGATTTGAGATTCACCTAAGCCAAAATGGGCGTCATGGAAAAGGGGATGAGGCAGGTATGCTGTGCTTTGCACGCTGTGGAGCCATTTCCACCCTCCTCTCCGTGGGAGATTTGTGTTCTCTCTCTGTGCAGAACCAGCAATTACAGGGGCTGCAGATCTCAGTCTGGCGGGGAGTGTCTAGAGGAGCCCAGGCAAGTGCAGGTGAATGGAATTCACTCAGTCCCCAAGAGCTGCAAAGACGGACCATCTCTGCAGGGAGAGTTTCACCTAATTCCCACAAAAACCAAAACAAATCCACTTTGATAGTGCTTCCTTGAAATCATTGGACTTTTGGTACGTTGTTTAAGTTCCCCATAAGCACCATAAAATGCTCGCCCAAGAAATCAAACTATTTATGGAAATTCCAGTGGCACAGCACAACTGGGTAGCTTCTGATTCTGTTTTGGTTGAGTAGCTTCTGTACCAGTACGTCTCTTTGGCTATAAAGGTAGAGTTGCTTGTATAAAAGATCCACCTCTTTGTCTTCTCACCATGGATGATTCTGGGTGGTTACGAGGCAAAATGAACGAATACAAATGGAGACACAGACAAGACACAGGACTGACAAATGTTCTGTATGCTCTACCTGAAACTGCTAAACTTCCAAAATCCCTTCGCTGCTGCACTTCTGGTTTCTCTACTCCCTGCAGGCTGCTAACAGCAGCAACTGCAGCGTGCAGGACTCATCTCCTCTCGCCCTCTTTTCTTCTTTTCCTCTTTTTTTTTTTTTATCATTATTACATGCTCAAATCCAAACAGCTCAAATACTTTTTAATACATTGAAAATGTAAAATAAAGAATATATGAAGTACATACAGTATATATATACATATTTCAAATACTTAAAATTCTTATGTAAAATATGATTTTTCTATATTATTTGTGTAAAAATACATTTTAAAATGGTGTCAACTTGATTTTTCTGTACATACCCTCTATTCCAATTTAAGTCCCTTTTAAAAAGGCGAAAGACAAAGGTTTAGTATCTTCTAAACTGTGTTTACAGGCCTGTTGTCAAAACAAGAAAAGCATGTGGTAAACAGTATTGGATTTCTTCTTTTTAAGAACTCCCATTTTTATTGCATTAGTGGAAAAAACTGAATCTTTTCAGTTCTCCTGCTAGTAAAACTATTCCTGGCCTTGCCGAGAAACTGCATACTCCCAATACCCTGTTTATCTAGTTCATAAATCATCCTTTGTCAATTTGTTTTAGATACTAAAATATATATTACTTAAAATATATTACTGTAAGCTCTTAAAGTTGATCTTCAGTTATATCAAATGTATAGCATTAAAAAAAAAAAAAAACCTTAGTTAATCAAGAAAATTCTGGCTATCATGATCGCAGCACGTGCGTGAGCTGTTCTCCCTGCAGGGCACCGGTGGCAAACAGACCCGACGCCCCCGGGACCTCCCCCATTGCAGCCCCATCCCCGTCTGCCCCCTCCCTCCCTCCCGTCCCTGCAGCATCCCCGTTCTAGCACAGGTGCCCCAGGGACCTCAGTGTGCTCTCGCCACCGGCCCTGCTCCCCACCACCGGCCGTGCTAGGAGGCTCGAGGCAGCGCCTGGCCACTGGAGCTGAGCACAGCGCTGCTGGGCTGGCCCGGGGTGAGCAGAGCCCCCGTGGCCGTTTGCTAGCGGCCAGCGGTGGCTTTGGGACAACGCTCCCAAGGGAAACAAAGCAGCTTCCCCAGGGCTCCACGCGTCCCTGGTGAGGCTCTTCCAGCACAGAACGCACGCTGGTCTTTCAGGCACTTCCCCCCGCAAAACCAAAGTTTTTTTCCAAGCTGCTTTCAGCGACCCGAGCGCCGTCCGCCCCAGCTGAGGTGGAAGCTCCTGCCCCAGCCCAGCCCAGGCAACTGCTCCTGCCCCAGGGCTCCTGCCGGGGCTGGCAGCCCCCAGGCCAGGAGGTTCAAACCCAGCCAGGCTGAGCCTCCCCGTGCAGAGAAGCCAGAGCCCCTTCCAACCACGGCACCGGCGGCTGCTCATGGGGCAGGAACCGGCCGGCGATGCTCCGCGCGGCCTGGGCAGCGCGACTGCCGCCGTCAGACGGCACGGCCGGTGTGGTGACCTCCCGGCCATCATGGCCCTGGCCAGAACTGCCTTCCCCATCAGCTCCGTGACTGCCCTACGAAGCACAACGCCGCTGTGCCCAGCATGCCGCCTTTCTGTTTGATTTGAGACATTAACATCTCAAATAAATTTCCTTCCCCGTGCTGCCCATCTGCATCTCAAAACCTCAGCTCATCTCTAGAGTCGCATTCACTCCTCCATTGAAATAACTTGTACAAGGTGGTTTTTTCCGCACTGGGAAGTTAAATGCCACGGGTCACTTTGCATTTCTCGTTCTCAAGCTGCAGGGCTTGGACTGAGGCCCAAAAGGGAACACACACACCTGAGTATCTTTTCTCGCCCAAGTTGCTTTTACTGCCACAAACATGGTTTGACATCGGGCTTTGCAAATATTTCATCTCAGATTTTGTTTGTTATGACAGCATTTACTGGAGAATGCTGTTACTTTAATACCTGCCCACCAAAGCCTAACGCTTTAAGTTATGTCACGATCAATTACAGACCCAGAGCGAAGCAGGCTCGTTGCTGGCTGGAAGGAGGACCAGTGGGAAGGGCAGACGATGGAAGAGTGGGGATGAACGGGAGGAGCCTCAGCAGGAAGGCAGCAGGCCAACGCCACGCAGGGAGCGCTCCTAAATGGGCTGCAGGATTTTCCCTTTCTAAAATACATTATTCAATAACCAGCACTGTAAAACATGCAAAGCTCTCAAGGTTTTATGTAGACCTGTACTTGTACTGATCATTACACTGAGCCCCATTATTTCTAACGATTTCCTAACCGCTTAATGCCCTCTTGCAAACCCGTGGCTATTGTTCCTCAAGTTCCACCTAGTAGCTCATAGCATCTGGTAAAATCAAAGACATGCAGTTAAAAGAATTTATTATCTGAAAAAGGAACAGAATAAAAGTAGCCCAATAAAAGTGCTCAGCTGTTAAAGTATAACTAAGGCACTGAACAGAGTTGTAAACTTCCAAGTCATCACGTAAGATGCCCACACTGCCCAATAAAGCCTGGCAGCCACTGACACTTGGGGGTCACCCTCGACCCACACCTGGGCGACCTCAGCTCGGTTCCTGCGGTGCTGCTCGTGAACAGCAGCTTCTGGCTCACAGAAATGGACCTGGCAGAGACAACCGAATCCACACGCTGCAGGGGAGCTTGTGCAATTTAAAGGCAGTAACACGTCGGAACCACAGCTAGGGCTGTTGACTGTTTTAGAAAATGCTGAGAGTACCGAAGCAGCCTTTCAACGTGACAGCGGCAACAGATTCAAAAGCCTGTGAACGCTAACAGCAAGGCAGCAGGTGTGTGCTGCTCCCTCAGCATCCCCTCCTTCCCCCTCTGAAGCAGCCTTGTCAGCCCACAGAATTCACACTGATGGAAGCCAAGGTGTGAACAGAATTGATCCAATTACACCAGCAAAGCCTCTTTGCTTTTATTTGAGGCAAAAATGACTTTTTCAGCTTAGTTTGTAACCCAAAACAACCTTTAAATTGGATTATACTGAGGGAACGAATGTGTCTCACTGAGGATTATGTTGCCATAACTTTGCTTTCATGTCTAGACAAGGCTCGAGTTAATAAGGGAAGGGAAGATCCTGCTGTCCCCGGGGTACACCACGTGAAACCATTTCACGCCGCATCCGACGATTTAAAAGAATGGCAGAAATTCCTGTTGCAGCAGCAAGTAGGGAAGCAGGCAGTGATGGGTCGCTGTCCAAATGAGCACTTACGTACAAGCTGACCCAGGGAACAAATCATCCCTGCTACAGCATTTGGGGTTGCAGCAGGAGAAGCTAACCCGCCTCTGCTGGGCTCGCCGGGCACGCACGGAGCCAGCCGTGGGACGGTGCAGACTGGCACGGGGCTGCTGGGCTGCAGCCACCGGGCAGCACGACAGAACTGGGAGTATGTCTTGCATTCTTTTTTGAGATGTAAGTGGTTAAAAAAAAATAGTCTGTATTTCTAATACTTAAATCCCGTCCACCACTGGATGTCTACAAGGAGCGATGCATAATTAGATAGCAGGAGTCGCTGCTCCCCGGTAAATTTATTACGGGCAAAACTAAGACCAAGATACACACACGGCAGCTCTCGTTAACTCACGCACACTAACCCTGCTTTGGAGGACACCACGCTCTGCTGGATAGGGAAGGAAACGTTTTTATTATGAAGCGATTAAGTCTGCAACTCTCTTTACCATTAACAAACAAATCAACACCCGCTCCTTGGAAAACCACACGGCGCTTCCCGGGCAGTGCTCCTGACCTTACCGCCAGCACGCCAGGTTCCCACGTCAGGGAGAGGGAAGCGGGGAAAGCAGTAGTATAGTCAAATGGGAAGAAGGAAAAAAGGCTTTAGGACCCCAGCTCATAAAACAGCTGTCACCTATTTTGTTAATATTGCTTCATCTTAAAAAGGCCTTTGGATTCAAAGTGAATTCAGTGCTTTTCCATCAAAAAGATACATAGATCTGTTACCTGACCAAGCTCCAGGATGGCCCCCCTCCCACCCCGCACAGTGACAACATGGGACTGGACGTGACTATTGAACCTGACGCTGTTCTGGAAGAGAAGTGACACACACACATCCTCCGTGTGATGCGGACACGCGGCGATACGTCAACATGCAGATCGGCGAATGCTTTATTAGCCAGCCTGTCGTCAATCCTTGTTGTCGAGCACAAAGTACCATTCTGTATCGGTTAATTCCGACCACCTGGAGCGAACGGAGGCGTGAGCACCGACTCCTGGCGGCGAGGAACGCGTCCCACCAGCTGCGCCCCTCCCGAGCTCGCCCCGACGCACCACGCGCGGAGCCAGGCCTGGCTCGGCGTCCTCCGACGGACACCCGCTGGCGGACACCGGCGAGGCCCAGCGGGATCCTTGCTTTCTTTCCCTACGCTCAGCTAAATAGAAAATCTTCTATAGAGATTCGAGAAGTCTGACTATCTGGAGTTTTTAATGAGCCACAAAAAGCTTCCTAGAAAACAGTAGGACAGAGGGTGACATTTAGTGCACTTCACTTGCATAATGTGCTGCAACAACTGGCGCTGCTCAGCTCTGGGGGTGGCACTCTCCAGCTCCCTTGAAATAATGCCTAATAAAGCAGGTTTCTGCCGGGTCCTGACAGTCCAGAAATGAAATGCAGTTCAGCACATATTTGCGATCTCTGCTTTAAATGGTTCCTGGAATTACCAATAATCACAGTTACTGAGTTGTTTTAGTGATTTAAATCCTTGAATCCTATGGTTAGTACAGTTGCCTTTTTCAGTATTTGCCAGTAGCAAATCAAGATACCTCCGTCCCTAAAAGAAGGTTACTGCAACTGCCTCCTTGAAGAGGAGAGGATATGCGAATCAAAAACACCAGCCAATATTGCACAACCCAGTATGCCTTCCGGAGACAGCCGTGTCACAAGTGAGAGGCAATGACTTGAAAGGCCTGTGCAATGTTAACGCCTTCCAATTCTGAAAAATTGAACTAAAATTTAGAGCAACACAGTAAGCCCGTTCAGGGTTTCCTGCTTCGGTGCTCTGTCATCAGTCAGAACAAACGTTTAGTTTCTTAAATCCGGCTCTTCTCTTTGCCAAGAGAAGCCCAACAGGCTGATGTTTCGCCGGGGGTTCATTCCCCCATCTAGAGCAGAGCTCAGCAAACATGCTGGATAGCAGGCTGGGGTTAATGAAACTGCAGTACAAGTCAAACACTATCTCCTAAAAGATTGAAAAAATATTTTTAAACAAAATAATGTGACATATTTACATAATTCCTTAAGTGCAAACTCTTGTCACAATTCACGTAGTTGAGCTCAATTTAGACTCACTGTACAAGAAGGTGCTCTTTCTTTAATGAAAGAAGAACTCTACTCTGTATTCCTGATTCAGTAACGTGTCTCTTGTGCAAGGCAGTAAATTTCCTGTTTCTTCCCAATGTACTTCCAAAAGCAAACACAACATCCAGCCATCCTCTTCCCCACTTCACGTCCCGGTTACCGCACGACAAGGCAGGAGACACAGAGCTTAGAGGGGCCAATGCAATCGTCATGGCAGAAGGCGCCGCAGCCCTTGCACATGATCATGGCTTTCAACCTGCAGTAACATTTGGAAGGGGAGTCCTCCATGCTGTGGTCTTCAGCGAAGGCTTGAACTGGGATGGTCTGACTGTGGTTGCCAGAGTTCATAGCTTGGCTGGTGGGAATGGTGGTTACAGTCACCGAAAAGGACATGACGTTCCCCATGCTACTAGACAACTGATTGCATTCCGACAGCCCAGTCATAAGAGACCCTTGGTTCACGTCCGGGGAGGTGGAGACGTTTATTGTGCCGCTGTAACTGGGCCCAATGAGCTGTGCTGCAGCATCTCCACCCAGCTTTGGAGGGTGTGGATGAGGAAGCTGGGGAGGCTGCTGCTGCGCAGAGTCCGTGGACGGTACAGAAGGACTGAAAAGCTCAGGGCTGCTGTGCATTTTTCCCCTCATTGCATGTGCCATTTGCTCTTGAGCGGCTTGAATAAAATCTCGCGCTAACATAGTTCCGTCAAACCCCTGAACGTTCTCCCTGCTGACTGCTGCTTGCTGAGACGCGGCTGCTTCCGTCTTTACACCCTTCTTAGCAAGGATGCTGTAATCTGAAGGGTTTATGTTATGTGACGCCTGTTCTTTTTCACACTGGCCAGACACCTGCGAAGCCTGGGGCTCCTCTTTTACACTGACACGTTCACGTTCATCACCAGTACTCTCATCATCTGCATCTCCTTCCTCGCTGCTGCTGCTGCCGTGGCCAGCCATCTCCTCACATTCCCCAAATTCTGTTTTCGGAGCATCAGCAGGACTGTTCAGACACAAGCGGTTTTCTGGGTTCAGGGAGAAGCCTCTCCTCAAACTCTCTGAGCCACGGCCATAGGTGGAAATGTTGAGCAGATAATGACCAGACATAGCAGGCTTGGAGGTCCTTCTGCCCATGAAACCCAGCACAAATCTCTGGCTGGTGGAGCTGTTTTCTAACTGGAAACCTGAGTGAGTGAGGTTCAGTTGTGAAGGCTGAAGGACTGGAAACAAATTCTGCCTCTGGACCCTCTTGATGAGAGTCTGAAGGATCTGCTCTTGGGTTGTTTTACTGAGCGCCTCTGGGCACTGGTGCTGGTCAACACTGGGGTCCTTTCCCGAGGGGACTGAAAAGGTCCTTGGAATGTGAGGCAGAGGCCTGTTCTGGCAAAAGATCTTCCCAAGCTGCTGTGCGGGTAAACCCGGTTGTCTTTCACCGCCCTCGGCTCCAGTGCCATTCCCTGCTACACTTGTAGCACTGGGTGCTGCTGCCCCTTTTTCTTCGTTAGAAGCTAGTGGGACAGTTTTCATTTCTGCTTTGGTGAGGGGCTTCGGCAGGATTTGTTCCAGAGGGACATTCTTGCCCTGGAGAAGTTGGGTGACTAAAGGGTTGTTAGCAGGAATATTGGAGCTTGTTTTGGGGAGGGCCCCACTTGAACTTAGGTGAGTTTTAAGGCTAGGTACTGCTGACAAAGTGTTAGAGGATGGGGCAGATGGAGCAGATGTTACCGCACCTCCAGCCTGGGCTTCTGAGCCTGTGGGTGTCAGTGAAGATGAAGACATCAGAGGGGAAGGAGATGTGCCTTTAGAGGCATCTAAGCTGGTCCCTCCTAAGGCCGCAGGCGCCACCTTAGTTACATTTGTGTTGGTACCCGCTGTGGATGCAGTGACACAGACTGTTCCGTCCCTGACAGCTGACGCCCCACTGGCCTGGCTCGGACCTGCTGGAGCAGAAGGTGCTTTCTCTTGTTTGCCCCTGCTACCGGCATATGGGGAGCCTGGAACCTGGTTTACAGTCATGTTTGGGGGGCTCTGTTTTATTCTGTCGCTTTTCTCTAATGCTGATGCCGCTGATGAGGAGCAGTTGGTGCCCGTATTGCTGCCTGGAGTTCTGGATTGCAATGTGGAAGTTTGCTGTAGTTGTGCTCTAGAGAGATTGTGAGCTGGTGGCTGGTCCGTGGCCTGGGTCTCCATTTGGGAATGGGGCCCTGGACAATGGGGAAGAAACCTTCTCGAACTTCCCCCGCTTCCAGTTCCTGCCAGTTCCAGTGCATTTCCTCCAGTTCCAGTTTCGTTGGTTCCGCTTGGTGCTGCGTTACTCCTCTCTCCTCCACCACCTGGAGGGCCCCCGCCACCACCGGGTCCGGGCCCTGGCACTGCTCCCCCCGAAGAGGCGGCGGCGGCGGCGGCGGCGGCTGCAGCGGCGGCCGCTGCCCTCTGGGCCCTGACTTGCTGGGCTTTTGCCTTGATGTCTGCCAAAGTTCTGGCCCCTGTTCTTCCCGGACTGGTAACTGAGGTTGGGAAACGTGCCCCGGGAGAGACCTGGCCCGCAGGAAATGGCATTGGGGAGATTCTGGAAACAGGAATCTGAAAGAGAGGAGGAGAAAAGTAGAATTGAGATACAGGGAATGTTTGACCCGCATATTTAAGAACAGAAGCGTTTACATGTGTAGTCCTAGATAAATCCCTTCGGAGTTCTCACTTGAGATATACACATAGAAGGACATGGATGATGTTTTGATGCCTGGCACACTTATTTTGAGTCTATTACAATCTTAGTAACTCAGACTGGAAGCTCCTCCCTTGCAGCTACAGGCTAGTGCATCGTACTGCATTATTCATAGGCCTATCAAGATCCCTCAGCAAATGACTACATGCTGTAAGGTTGTTCCAGAATTCACACCTATCGTGCCTTATTCTAAATTTCACCCTCTATGTGTACACAGTTTATATCCATTCAAATGTCTGTGTCAATGTTCTGCTTTATTCTGAATTATACTTCTACCCCTGTCTGTGTCTTTCTGTAAGCTAGTCATATTCTCTACTTACTGTGTCTTCAAATAAAATGCCAAATTTTAGTCCTTTCTTCTAAACATGTTCTCCACTCCCCATATCATTACCGTTTATTTGTGTAAGTTCTTTCTTTCTAGAATGCAAAGGATGAGAGCAGGGCACTAATGTTGGTGCTTTTCTGTCTCCATTGTAGAGACTTAAACTAATCTCTTACAAGGTTAACATTTATCTTCACAGATCTGCAACACCTTGTTGACTCCCAGCCATCTTCTAATTAACCAGTTCACTACTTTCTTCTTTTCTGAAGACTGACATGTCTTTGCCTTACAGAGGAAACTATTTTCAATCACCCATAAATTCATTCTGTATTATTAAATTAAATGCCATGTTTATTACATTGCACTGGAAGGTCAATCGCTCACCCTGCATGATATTTGTTTTTCCCCAATTTTGTGTTATTAACAGATTTTATTAATACTCGCCTACCTTTGCGCCATACTTATTAATGAACTTAGTTTGAACAACGAACCACTTTTAAAATTTTGTTTTTGTGTTTGTGTATTTCTTAGTAAGAACAATCTTAATAGGAGATCAGAATTCTTAGAACATGCAGAAACACAGCAGTTCTGCAGATTTCCACTTACAGCTTCTGCCTAAGGCCCCAAATGAGGCCCTGTCCTATAAAGAACAAACTCGTATTCCCGCATATATAACTATAAAAAAAAATTCTGCACTGGCTCATCTGTTTACTGTCTACTATTGAGCATGACATCACTGAAGAAGTGTTAGTGTTATCTGTACGTGTGCAATCTTGTATGCATTTACTGAAAGAGTATCAAATGTGTGAAATGGGAGTGTTTGTTACTTACCAATGGGAATTTCATAGAATCATAGAATAGCTTGGGATGGAAGGGAGCTTAAAGACCACCCAGTTCCAACCCCCTGCCATAGGCAGGGATGCCACCCCCCAGATCAGGTTGCTCAGGGCCTCGTCCAGCCTGGCCTTGAACACCTCCAGGGATGGGGCATCCACAGCCTCTCTGGGCAACCTGTGCCAGTGCCTCACCACCCTCTGAGGGAAGAATTTCTTCCTAACATCCAATCTAAATCTCCCCTCTTTTAGTTTAAAACCATTCCCCCTTGTCCTATCATTATCTACCCAAGTAAAGAGTCCCTCTCCATCCTTTTTATAAGACCCCTTTAAGTACTGAAAGGCCGTGATGAGGTCCCCCCGGAGCCTTCTCTTCTCCAGGCTGAACATCCCCAGCTCTCTCAGCCTTTCTTCCTAGGAGAGGTGCTACAGCCCCTTGATCATCTTCGTGGCCCTCCTCTGGACCCCCTCTAACAGCCCCACATCCTTCTTGTGCTGGGGGCTCGAGACCTGGACGCAGTACTGCAAGTGGGGCCTCGCAAGGGCAGAGTAGAGGGGGACAATCACATCCCTAAATTTCCTGGAAGTTTAGTAGCAGGTGTGTCATCCTATGACCTAGATCTCAAGTGCAAGAGAACTGCATTGTCCAGGCCAAAGTGTGGACCTTTCAAGCTTCCTTTCTGTTTTCTGTGTCTTTTCAGTGATTTATTGCCAATTTCCTTTCATTCTCGCTAAGACTCGGCACTAAAGGACTTTTGGAATTGAGATGTTCCCTAAAATAGCCTTTCCCTGCTACCTACTCTGACACTCCACTGCATTCAGATGGTATAAATGATAACCGTATCATTTCTAGATGGTCTTTTTAAGCACAGGCAAATAATTTACTTTTCGGACTTGATAAAATCTATCGAGCTGCTAATAGCATTCTTTCTAGACCTATTATTGTACCAAGGGGTACTCACACGTCTACAAAGTTCTGTGCACTCTTGGGCTACAAGTCCCTTTGTTAGTATAGTCCTGTAATTCCTCTGCAGCTCTCCCCAGCTCCCACCGTGACCTGCAGTGCTCCTTATTATTTTCAGTCTTGGGCTTGCATCCTAGAGCTTCTGGTCCAGCAGACCCTTTAACAGATGCATGTGTACAAGAGGCTTAACTGAACTTGATTAGCCAGCCAGCTGATTCCCTTTAGCAAACAGCCAAGCTTTTGTGGTTTTGGACCAACTATTTCTATCACTGTAATAAGCAGGTAACATAATTCACATACATAACCAGAAGTGAAGCTCCCACCGGAGCTGATTGATACAAAGCCACTCTGTGGATCTGTCTTGGTTTCTCCTTACCTTGAGTGGGGGTACCCGTGGCACCTGGGTCCCAGCTGCAGGAAAGGACTGTGGCTGGGTCCGAAACGACTGGTGGTGCTGGCAGTTCTCCATGATGCGGGGCTTCTTCTCAGGAGTGGTTAGACCTTCTTCACGGCTCTCCGACTTCCTCTTATGGCCTTCAACACTGACCTCCATTTCTTCATTTGCAGGGGACTTCTTTTCTGGTGTTTGTGGAGTAATCACTGGACTTGCTGCACTTGCTACTACTTCACCTGCTTCAGGGCTCTTTGGTTTGCTCAGGGCCAAAACTGAGGTACTCACAGTCTCTTTTACTAGCGCTTCCTTTGATACAGCATGCTTCCTCTCCTCTTCTGGCTTTTGACTGACAGCAGATTGTGGTTTCTCTTGAGTGGATTCTCCTTGTACTTTCTCTTTTAAAGAGAGAGGGCGGTCGCTAGGCTTCGCTGCACAGCCATCTGGGGAAACTGAGGCCTCTGCAGGTTTGGCCGGTTTTGGCTGCGTGTCCTCTCTTCTTTCCTCTCCTCCTTTTTTCATCGTGGGTGCTGCCTGGACTGCTTGTGCTTTAGACTCTAATGGAGGAGTAATCTCCTCTTTGACTGGTGCCAGAGAGGCTGGCATGCATTTTGGCTGTTCAGCTGCTGGATTTTCAACCTCTGTCTCGGCAGGGCTGGTGTTTGCTGTCAGTCTCTTGGACTCTTCAGGACTTAGTCCAGAACTAACAATAAAAACAGAATTTTTGTTTTGTGAAATGTTTTTGCAAAAAGTATACTACCCTTATGAGAACAGAGAGGACTCTCTAAGTATGATACCCTGAATACATTTAACACCTAAGTTTATGCCATGATCTTTGAAATCCTTCGCTACTGTTAGTACTTCCAAGTGAAACAGAATTTAATAGCAATGTTTAAAACCAATTAAATGAGATATATGGAACATACATTAGATCTAGTCCGCTAACCAGATACTAATTTTCCAAGCTGCAAACCAAAAGGATTTGCCCAACAGTAAACATTTCCTTTACTAGCCACCACAGCCATTTCTCTACCACATGCAAACCCTGCACAGTTTGCATCTGACTTAAGCTCATATAGTGACATTTGCTGGAAAGGAGCTCCTGAAAAGTGTCCCACCATTTCTTCCAGAAGAACGTGGCTAGTGCCAGAACTGCTGAAGTACCTTTAGCTTAGAACCAATATTGCTGCCTTTCCCCATCATCAAAAATCTGGGAGTATTTCCCTGTACTGCTCATCCATCTTTATTTGTGAAATGCCACCAGATCACTTGCATTCTCAACTTGGTTATTTTAAAAATACGTATTCCTTTACTCAGTACTCCATATGTACACGCATACACACCAGGCTCCTACTCACTCATGGAACCCCCAAACTATCAACACATGGAATGGTAAGAATAGGGCTTACAATAATCTGAATGCTCTAGAGGGTTAAAACGCCATAGACAAATGGAAGAGAAACTAGCTGACAGTCCAAGGAGAAGCATAAAAGCTGACTGTAAAGATGCAGGATGAGAAATTCAGCATCAGATATTTATGTGCATCTTGTAATTTCCAAGTTTCTTAGCACAGTTATTCACACAGAAACCTGAAATCCTTTCCAAAGCCTCAAAAAAGGGAAAATCTTGAAGCAAAAAGAAACAGAATGAAATATTTACAGACCTGGGAGTTTAATCGAATGTATGTCTGATTGAAGATGTGGGGAAAAACACAAGATTCTACATAGCAGGTGACTCACGGTACACTCAAACACCACACACCTGTGGATCCTCCAGAATACTGACACTAGAAGAACCACAGGAAGGAAGTGTCTCAAAGTATCACAGTAAGGAGGGGGAAAGGTTAATATGTAAAGATCTAAAGGACAACCTCACATAAAGAAAACAATGCTACACTAGTTAAAGAATTAGAAATCTTATGATAGCGAACACATCAGTTCTGACCTACATACCTCAAGATATTTTCTCAGTTCTGTGACAGAAGGATGAAGCTAGACCTTGTTCAGGTTTCAGGACTGATGAAGAGCAATGTGTATTGGTGGGCAGCACACTAACAGCACAGGAACATGTGTGTCTGGGCAGACAATGAAGGGGATAAAAAAGACAGTTGAAGGTCTTACCTCTGACCATAGTAGCTCTCAAAAAAATGTTCCTTCCACAGCTCAACCTTCTTTTCTTTCTCTATCTCTTGACGTATTCTTAGCTGCATTTCTGGTGTAAACTCACCTGCAAAATGCAATAAGGAATATCTGCATAAAATGAACTAGGATAACCACAGAAGCCTTCACACTTCCAGATGAGAGTGATATCTCACAGAAGTCCCCTCCACAGCTTGTGACACTAGCCCTGCCTGTGACACCTCAGCATTTCTCCGGAGCTGCAAGGTGTTTCTTTGCTGCCTCCTCCTTGCAGTGGGTGGGCAACAGCTTTCTGCCAGACAGTCCCAACTGCTTTCACTGTCAGTGTCAGCTCTGGCTGCCAATAGATGCTTTGTGTGAAACGGTGCTTATTAAATAAATATGAATATATATACAAAAATATGTTGAATGTTTGCGTGCACTACATAACTGCCACTTTCTGAAGGCTCAGAAGAGATTGCCAGGCAGACAGCAAAGCAATATGGCACTTTGAAATGACAGCCATGGGTGGCTGTGGTTAAGTGTGCATGTGAGAACATCAAAAGCTTCTTGCTCAGCATGCAACTGAAAATGGGCAGTCTGTGGTGCACAGCACTTAAGTCTCCTCAATCTCTGGAAAAAAAAGGAGGAATTCTAAAAGAAGACGTGTCAGCGTGGGTGCCAAACATAAACATGGCAAGTAACCCCCGTTTGTCATCCAGGACACGTGCATATGTTATATTAAACTGTGGGTGACTCCAAACAGCCTTCTTATGAATCATCAGTAACTTGAAGAGTAGCTGAAGAAAGCCTACAGGACTGCTCTGCCCACAGTGCCACCATGCTTTGATGCTTGGGCAGTGACGTGCTGCTCAGTGAGAATGTCAGTGGAGATCTCCAGTCTTCGCCCTGATCGCTGCGAGCTTCATCACCACAGCAGGTTCTACAGCAGATTTGTTTTTAATCTGGTGAGAAGATCTTTGTGTAAACATTGTTGTACCCTCTGGATGTGTACTCATGAATGGACAAAAGGTCTTCTTTATAGAAGACATTAAAGGAAAACCACTAAATGATGAGAGCCAAACCAGGGGGGAGTTTCAACAATTATGCAGTACAGACAGCTGAGGTCTACGCCTTGTCTGTTTACTGGCACAGATACATCCAGAATCCACAAAACATAAAGGGTGAATGTATCCTGAAGAGGATACATTTTTTATGGAAAAGCCTCTTAAAAATCAATTGTCTGTGATGAGTAAATGGTATTCCCTTCTTGAAGTGAGTACTGATTGATGCTACCGTCTTTATAAAAACTCAGCTTCATGGCTGAATTCTGTAGAGGAAATGGTCCCCGCCAATGAATGAGCACACTTCTGATGATCTGATCTGATCAAATCATGGAATTAAGAACCTCTAAGTTCAAGATGCAAATGATCGCTGAAGGTGCAGGTGTCCTACATATTAGTAAAGGGCTGTCTTTACGGTATATAAAATTTATGGCTCAAAGGATTGGCTGTACCAGCTAGATGACTTCACTGATGATGAAGTGCATTACTCCAGGAATGTAATTTACCTTCCCTACTGAGCTTAGCAGTGGGCTATGTTTAGCTACTAAACTTAAGAATAACACATCTTTGCTATCATTTCACCAACATTTTAAAAGCATTTTTCCTTCTTTTGTCATTTCTTCCAAAGACTTGCCCATTTTTCCACATAAGTTCAAAAGATAATTCCCTCCTGCAGCCCCTCCTATGAGTTGTAGTTTACAAAGACGTAGGCTTGCATTTGCTCGCATGAGCTATACTGACTACAGTCTTTTGCCTTTGTAAGTTACTCCAGTGCTTCAATTTCACCATCAAATATCTTCCATACATTCCCCCAAATATTTGTTAGCCGAAAGCCTTCTAGCATTTCACTTTTTTGTCAGAAGTTTTACCTTCTGACAACCTCTCCTTCCAGCCTTGGGCAGCTGACGTGAAGAACTCGTTGTTCAATGCAGAGCCGCTCAGTTTCATCAAACCATCTGCCCCAACCTGTAATACATAACAAAGCAAATAGCATTAATTAACTGAAAAGGCAAATGTCATGTTATGTTGTCTGAAAACAGAGCAAGAGTTGCAACACTGCCACAAATCTTGCTAAAATTGGTCTTCAACTCATTTGGAAGAAAATAAGCAGGCTTTTTAAGGCTGTGCCAAGTTTGGGATGCAGGAGATTCTGATAAATTTTCCTCTTCCTTGCTTCAGCCCAGTTGTCTCCAACCTGGCTGCTGCACAAACATACATGAGCAGCACATGATACAGGTGGCAAGGAGAATTGCAAGGAAACAGAACGGCATGAAAAGCTGAAAAGCTTCTGCAGATCCACTTTGCCCTGCAAAATCAATGCAGGATATTGCCTGAACTACCATCCAGAGCACCAGCTCTGCTGTCTTCTGGGAAAAGTAAGGACATAAAAAGTATCATCTTAAAGTAACTCTGAAATGTATATAATCATTTCCCTAAATGCTTCAGGAAAAAAAAAAAAAGAGATGAAGCTCAAAACCAATTCAATCTTCAAAATATGGTTAACCAAATAGGACAGTCAAGCTATAGCGTAGGACATAAATGAGAATGAAATAAATAATAAATGAATATAAATAAATATTAAATGAAATAAGGCTAAGACTGGAACATAGCATGGTGGGACATTATCATCACACAAATAAACGTGGAACTTTCTCTGTTAGAAACACAAAAATATACTTATCAGTCAGGAAGTCACAAAAACCTGCTGTGGGCAAAACAGATGTGATTCCATTTCTTGTATAAGTAATAATCAGAGCAAACAAGCAAAATCTTACTGTCCAAATTTGGGATATATCTGATTACAATGGAAGATCTGTGGAAGAACTTTCAATGGTGCAGGATTTGGTAAAGAGAAACACTGCTTTTACTGAGGCCTCATTTGTGAGCAGATAGTTCAAATGCAGGACAGGACGTAACAGGAGGTTTCATAGTTAAGATTGAGTTAGACACTTAAGTTAGGAGCAGCTGCACAGCCAGCCACTATCGAGATGTACAAAAACAAAAGCTTATTTTCTAATCCAAACCTTCATTGATCAGCTACAGGGGACAGAATTCACCAGACTATCCTCTACAGCAGACACGGTGCTGCCTGTACCGTATTTTGGAGCACAGGCAACTGTTGCAGGGCTGACTGGGTTGCGTCTCAGAAAGTACCCCCTTTCTGTTTTACAGAGGCACCAACTGGAGTAACTCAGAGGGAGTTACTACCATGCAGAACACAACAGTTATGCGACCTTTTGCATTTCACCTCTTCTGTTTACTACAGCAAAGTCTGACATTTTTTTGGAACATATCACGATTTGATGTGGTGGGCTGCTCTAAGAGATTTACTACAGTGAAATGTAGAATTTGTCCTCTCAGGAGCCAAGCATATTATTTAAATAGTCAAAAGTTGTTCTCAGTCAAATTCTAATTGAATTTAAGGATAATTAAACTTAAAAGTCAGGACAGAAATGTCTTGCCATCTGCTGTGAGCTGCTTGCCAGTAAACTCCAGCTGCAAACTCCACCACATTGTATTTTGACACATACCTAATTATCACAAAGGCAACGGGACTTAGAAAACAATTCCTTCAAGTATTTATTGGACTAACAAGTCCCCGGTGAATGCTCATTGAAGATAGGTATTTGTGAGACAGCAAAAAATGTTACAACTCTTCCTAACTCCAACTGAACAGTATCTGTTCAGGAGAGCATCCTCTGCAAAGCAGATCACACGGTAGCTGCGTGACCCAGATGCATTATTAACACTCTGTGAACCCCCAAAGAGCAGCACAGCCACAACAATGGATATAACTTCACTAAACACGTATGTCTGTGCTCTTAAGTGTCTACTTCTGGGTCGGCATCCCTTCACGGTTCATAGTGATCATGCCGTCTGTGTATGTAGGTCAGGACTGAGCTCTCACCCCGAAGCAGACACCTGTATGTTGCTACGTGCTGCTGGCTGTACCAACTGCATCTCCACTGGCTGTAAAAGGAGCCTGGAGTAACGAGCTGAGATGTCGACTCCCGGGGCATGACTAAGGTGTGTAAACGCAGGCAGCTGGTACTAGTTTGAACATTGCACAGTAAAACATCTTCAAGGGACTCACAGATCTGATACGGGACATACAGAAGACATCCCTCTGGAGTGGCATCTTGAAGCCAGACTTGGTATCTAAAGGACATTCCTTTGGAATGGCTCTAGGCACATATGTTAATGCACCTGAATTAACAACCCTACAATTGCAGTGGAAGCACAGTGCAGAAGCCCATTTTGCTCTAAAGATCCCAGTTGAGGCAGGAATGATGATGATAAATATAACATATGATTAAGGTAAAAGGAAGGAAGTATTTTTGGTTTAGCTATAACTTCTCTGGTATTCCACATGAACGGATTTAACTTCACTTCCTGAACTCACTATTTTTTCCTCCTTTTACATTCAAGTGCAACATTTGTTCTTTTCTCCCCTCTTGGTGTCATCCCTGTCTTCCACAAGCTGCTGAAGAAAACTGCTGTGATGTCGAGACTGGTTCAGCCAGATTTTATTTATCCCTTTGGATGAAATTCATCAGATCCATCTGAGATGAAAATAACTTCTCAGTAGGTTCTCTCATCGGTTCTTTCAATACTGAAGGATGAGTTCTTACCCCCTTGTCACTAATGGTAATTGTTCCAGTTAACATAAATTGTTTAGAGAAGAGTTGAGTGAAAACCTTCATTGTTTCTTCTGTGCCACTTCCAGAAAATATTCACCCATTCCTCCCCACTGAGTACTTTTCTACTTTTTCAAATCCCTCTATTCCTGCACAAAGAGGTTTCAAGCAGACAATCCACAAAATATAAAGGGCCTCCAAATCTGACTCACTTTGCATGCTTGGTACCTTTACTCTAGTGTGTTTCAGATCAGGACACAAGCTCTTTCGAGGCTACTCTGCAATCTGGACAATATTAAAATGCAATAGAGAACTCACTCAGTTTTCACTCTACCAAATCCAGAATTTGACAGCAGTAACACAACATAATGGGAAACAGAAGAGGACGGAACTAAATTCCTCCATCCGTTTAGGCATCCTGTGGGAAGGCACCTGTACAGAGGGCTGCAGGGTTAATCCTGTGTTGATGAGTCCGGGGGAGGACAGGAGAGGAAGACGCTGAAACCATTGCTCCAGGCCCTCATCAAGTCCAATGTAACAGAAACATTTTTAGCTGGGAATATGCAATTGACTGAATGGAATTAAGCCACTGGTTTATCAAATTTGAATTATTTTATCTGGTAGCAACAAATACCCAAACAAATCACTGAAGAATTTTCCAGTATTTTGCACTGTACACAGAGAAAGAAAGTCTATCCCATTAGATGTTGACATAGATGTGGACATAGATGTTGATGTCTTGTCTGAATTACTTCTGGAGATGCTCCCAACTGACCCCTAAGAGCCTACCTTCTCTTCACACCAGAAAACATAACTTACCTGCCTGTCTACCTCTGGCAGCAGCAGCAGCAGGCGCTGCTGGCATTCCGTAGGCAGAACAGAGAACGTATGCTTGTTGATCAGTGCCCGCAGGTTTGTGTTCACGAGGATGGAGTCAGGAGTTTCCACATCGATTTCAGCACACTTTGTTCTCTTCAGCTGCCCTGCAAAGAATGAAAAAGACACGAGTAACATCTTACCTAAGTGAGGATTAAATGCTCCTTCAGAGTTCACTCCAAAGTGGCATTTCAAACCTTAACTTGAAATAATATGTGGTTTACCTTTGTAAAAGGTTATATATATAGCTAAAAACAAAATGTGGGAGGTCCTTTCTGGCACGGAAAATTTCCATACCTAATACATCATACCCTGTGTCAGTTAATCAAGCTTTTCTAGGAATCCTGGGTATCTATCTGGAGACTATCAAGGATTCTTTTTCGGGGGGGGTTCTAGAATTGCTTTTAGCCACATCAATTTTCTATTTTAAGCCTCTAGTTGAGGTCAGTTTGTTCTTCTGCATTTCTTCTTGGACTTTACTACCTTATTCTCAGCAAAAGCATTTCAGAAAAAATCATCAGCTCATTCTGCTCGTGTTGAAAGCACAACACTAGACAAAGCAGTAAAAATGCAATAATTCTCCTCTTTCCTTTTCTGTGTTTGAAAGCCAGGAAATCCAGCCTTAACCCTTACACTACTGCCAGCTTCATGTACATACTGCAAATTCAGAAGCTATCACTGAAGAAAGCATGTGTACCATGTACACAATTTCCTTTGGATTCATTTACTGTCTATTACTGGCAAAATACCACATGCTTTGAGGCTTAGATTAAAAGTGCCGTAATAGAAAAATGGCTGATGTTAAGACAGACCCTGTGCCACCTGAGTTCAGGGATCACAGCACTTATTTTAAGGTAACGGTACCTAACAAAATACATTCCATGAGGACTTGTTCCGTTTAGGGAAGACTGCTCCCTCAGAAGTTGTTCAGAAAATGGCTCTGCAGGTTTGTAACTTATCTAGACTTGCAGAATTTCCTATTCACAGTGAGAGCTGAAGCTAGACTGTAGAGCATGCATCTCAAGCTAGCTGCACTGTTCCCATCTGACTGAGTTCACTGATACAAGTGCCCTAAGTGGCACCTGAGAACTCCTTTGCCTTGCATTTTTCTCCCAATATTTCATTGGTATGAATTTTAGAACCTGGAAACTGTTTTACCTCAATGAGTCACAATCCTTTTATTATTTTTTATGGCCAAGATAAGAATTGCAAAAGCAACGTTATCTCACATGGCACTGTAAATGTGTCTGAGCCTTGAGGCAGTGGAGAGAGAGAAGGAATTCAGAACTGAGGAGACAAAAAATTTGACAAATCAGCCAAATGTGATACTAATAAGTGTAATAGAAACAACAGAACTAGAAGCAAGGCCACATCCTCCTCATTGATAAAATTACTAAAAAATGATCAGTAGCTCTTCATTAAATTATGGCTATCTGTTGTCAAAGAATGAGTTGCTCAAAACAGCAAATCAGAGGATGGGGGATTAGAGAAACTCCAGAGGACTCATGGGTGAGTGAAACTTCTGAACTGACGGGATTTGGGGACGGTATGCCATGAGAAGTTATGGGCTGAGAACATACTGTCTTCCTTTTCCTGTGACCTCTAGAGGCAGGTCAAGGTGCCATTTAAATAACAGTATCCTATTTTATTCCACCAAATGTATATAGGTGTCTAAAATGCAAGCATTGGCACATCAGCTAGCTGTGTGGAGGACAAATGAAACATGCCCTCAAAGTGGCTTTTTTTAGCAGTGATAAAGGAAATTAGCGTAGATGGAGACCTCAGCATGGCCTTATGTTCACTGAGGTTAATTTCATCATTGGTATATGCAAAAGAAACCACAGAAGGTCATGAAAGCTGAGAAGGATCTAACTCAAATGAACTGAAAGGAAGCCGAATAACATTGGGGTCTGAGGTATAAAAACCTGGGAAGGATTTATTTTTTCTTAATTATTTTTTTTATTTTTTAATGTTGCCAAAGTATCTTAAGCACATGAAAAAGTCTGCTAAATAATGCAAATCCTTCTTTGCTTCTCAAACTGTAAGCTGCAAATTTAAAGGCAGAAACCCCTGATGATAAGAAGTAAGCAAAGGCTTATTTGTATATGGCAAGTTTGAATTATTTATCCTAGTTCATACAGAAGGTATTAGGAGCACCTTCCAGGATTGTCAAGAAATCACTTTAGCAATGGAATTAAATGCACATTTTAGTCAGTTTTGCTATTTAGGCTTTTGTTCTGTCATCAGAATAACTATATCTCTGTAAGCAGAAAAATAAATATCTTACGTGCATGGAGCCTGTCAGATCTCTGGAATGGCTTCTTCCCCAGCCCTGGCAAGGAGTTATCGAGCTTAACAGAGGGAGAGGAACTGGAGGTGGAGTTCTGAGGGCTGCTTGACTGTCCATCTGACTGCTTTCCTTCCCAAGCTGCACAGGAAATTGAAACATTTAAACACAGGGATGTACAAAGAAATATTACGAGACATCTGTTTGGACTGAAATAAAGATTCTTTAACATGTGTACCCTAATCCCGGCAGCTCTGGGACAAGCACTTCTGTGATACTTACATGCCTTTATTCTTGTAGCACTCACTTACTTCCCAACAGGCTGAAAGCAGAAAAGCCTTTTGTAGCTATCAGACTGTCACAAAATAAAGAGACACCCATTTCAGCTATGGTTTCAGTCTACTTCCCGTTTGGTCCCATCTTATTTCCCATCCATATCCAATCCTGTGATGATCTTGTTAAAATGTCCTTTCAGAAGCAGCTTTAGTTCCTACTAGACTTCGGTGTCACAAAAAACTTATTCGTACCTTATGTGTACTTTCTAAATTTTTACCCATTTTTCTAAATTGTATTATTTTAGACCAACCTCAGTAATTCCTCCTCCTCTTTCGAACAGAGATATTTTCATGTCCTCATCCCAAGTCACCACTTAGCTGAACTAGTGATTTTACCACTACGGTTTTTCCTTACAAAGCAGTGCCACCCACATCCTTTTTTCTGTAGCAGTGTTTTTTACTGCTGGTGGGAAGAGTTTCTTCCCTAGATTCTCCCTGCCTTCCTTTCTCTCCTCTTTTTAAGTGAGATGAGTTAAGAAAACAAGGAGGTCTTCTCTGCTCTCTTCAGGTGTACATGCAATAGCAGGTATCCACTCACGCATGGAACAGCGTCGAATCCTGTGTCCTTACAAGGCCTCTCTCTACCATCTTTGAAAAGAAATGGAGAGTGGGGCAGATTCCCCACAACTAAGGCAAATGTTGCACCCACCTTCAAAAGGGCAAAAAGACGATCTGAGAAAATACAGGATAGTCACATTCATCCCTGGGAAAAGAACGGAGTGAGCCCTCCTGGAGCACATTTCTGTGCGCACGAAGGAGATGATAGTGACTGGAGGCAGTCAGCATGGATTTACCAAGGGTAAATCATGCCTGAGTAGCTTGATTACTTTCTGGGATCAAATGACTGGATTTGTGGATGAGGGAAGTCAGCTGGATGCCAATTACCTCAACTTTAGCAAGAGGTGACATTGCGTCCTGCAATACCGAACACGCTGAGACATTGGGGTCTGGATGGTTGGACAACAGGATGGGACAGTGGCTGGATGGTCGGACTTGGTGAGCAATGCTCCATACTCTGCCTGGAGGGTGGCAACAAGTGAGTGCTTCCGGGCACCTGGCCTGCTCCACGTTTTTATTCAGGGGACAAAAGACTTGCTGAAGTCTGCAAGTGCCACCAAACTGCGGGGAGCACCCCCTGTGCCCGAGGACAGAGCAGCCACCCGCTGGGGCCAAGCCAGGCTGCAGGCAAGGGACAGCAGGAGCCTCACAAGGACAAACAAAGTCCTGCCCCCAGGGAAGAAGGACCCCTACCAACAGGGCAGGCTGGGGCAGCTTTGCTGCAAGGCACCGGGGGATCTTGGCGGACAGCAGCTGAACTTGAGCCAGCAGTGTGCCCTGGCACCAAAGGCCTCCTGGGCCGCATGAGCAGGTCCACAGGATCCAGGGAGGACGTTATCCCCCTCTAGTCAGCACTCGTTACACCTCACCTCCATTCTGCGTCCTGGCCCAGGTTCTCAAGTACAATGAAGACACGAAGAAACAGGGCTGAGCTCTGCTGAGGGCCACCAAGGTGCTCAGGGGATGTAGCACTTGCCCTGTGAGGTGAGGCACAGGGACCAGGGCTTGTTCAGGCTAGAGAAGAAAGGGCTGAGGGTGGCCACCTTGTTCCTACAGGGGGCCATCGGGAAGATGGAGCCAGGGTTGTCACAGGGGTGCAGAGCAGGAGGCTGAGCGAAAGAGGGGTATAAGGAAAAATTTTTTTTCCCATGAGGACAGTCCAGCAGGGGAGAGGGGGCCCAGAGAGGTTGTGCCATCTCCATCCTTGGAGGTTTTCAAGACCTGACTGGACAGAGCTCTGAGCAACCCAGTGGAGGCCAAGCTGCCCCTGCTTTGAGCAGGAGGTTGGGCTATAGGCCTCCCTGACGTCCCTCCCCACATGAACTATTCTACAATTCTAACATGTTTTCAGAGTAGTACCAGAAAGGCTGCATAGACCAACAGGCAGAATGTACCACACCTTATAAACTGCAATGTAGCAGCAAAAAATGGCAAGTCAGAGAGAGAAGGGAAAAGAAAATAAATAAAAAATAGAAATGCTGGAAGAAAATAGTTAAGTTCACCCATGATAAAAGTGGATGTGGCAATACTGTGGGAAGTGTGAAACCAAAATAAGGAGAGAAATTGATGTGCTGTGACCTCCTGTCCCAGAGGCCTGGTGTTCTGCCTGTGCAGGGCAGCAGGACCTCCTGGCCACACGCAGGAATGGCAAAAGCCTTCCCAGGACCACAAAGAATTAAGACAGAAAACACTTTAAGCACTTTATGTAATATGAATTTAGATTATTTACTCTATTATTCTATTTTAATAATTACTCCATGTTAGCTAACAATGTTATGGGAATATCCTAGCTGCTCTGGGCCCTTTTACTTCTCCCCTGTTCCTACTTCCCTAAGAGAAAATGCAATTCCTCCTGGGGCGGGGAGCTCAGGAGGTGTGGTCCTCCAGGAACAGTATTGAGAGTTGTGCTAATGAAGCATTCAGGTTTCATCCTAATAGGCAGAGAAACTGCAAAAGGCTTTTAAACTACCATTTTCTACCAAAGACTTTATGCACCTGGCACTACATTTTCTTCACACAGCCACTGGAAATGTGCAATTTTCTAATGGATTGATTTTGGCTTCCCTTTCACACCATACCAGCTGAGGTGTAAGGGACACAAGCACAGCTCAGGACTGATCTTCAAACAAGAACAGTGAGATTAAATGTTTTCCCCTGGGCGTTTCTGAAAGGATCTGAACTAGAAAGCTGCCTGGGAACAACAGGCAACAACATCAGCTGCTCAATACCCACCTCCCTTACTCTGCTATGAAATGATGCATGAAGTACAGTCGATAAGCACGCCTGGTTCTTTCAGATGGATATACGGAGCATAGCTGCAACCTTCATATGTTTGAACAGATGTTACAAGAAACATTCCAGCAGTATACAACCAGCAAGCCAGGACGGATTGGTCTAGTTTTGGTTTGGATTTGTTTGGGGCTATTTGGAAAGGGAGAATAAACAAACACACTAAAACACAGAAAGAATTTTATACTAAAGAAAATCAGGAAGAGATGAGGAAACATCTCCAATTATGCAAAAGGCTGTAGAGAGAAGAAATCAAATAATGTGCATGTCCATGGTGGATAGGACAGGAAATCTTGGTTTTAAACCAAAACAAGAAAAGATTCTGATTGGTGGCTGATAAAAACAATTTAAGGATAAAGTTAACAAAGCAGGAAGGGTGAGACTTGCTGGGAGTTTTTGGCCTTTGCATCATTGGGGTTTCTGAGAACAGGCTGAAGAAAACATCTGTCAGGAATGCACATGAGATCCTGCCCCGAGGAGAGGATGTGCACTAGATGAGCTCTCGAGGGTCCTAGGGCTAGTTTCCGACGACTACAGAGATTTTAACGTAGCCAGTGAATTTCAGCTAAACGTGTAATTCATATAATCACACCAAGAAGGTCCAACAGCAAAGTGTTGCTCATGCTGCTATTATTTTATTGCTGTGTAATCCTCTCTGGCTGCTTCTATGCCAGTAAACTAAATGGTGTCACTGGGCATCCCCCCGGCCCTAGGAACGCCTGGCACATACTGGCCATATTCTGGCACACACTGGCCACGTTCTGGCACAAACTGGCCGTGTTCGCAGCTTTAAGCTTTCTGTCTCCCCAGGCAGGGTGGCTGCACTGATTGCTTTTTGGGAGTGATGTTTGGCCTGTGCTAAACACCAAACCATGCCAGGGACTGCCTAAGAGACTGCTAGCTTGTCTTGACTGCCAGCCAAGGCTGCGTCAGGCAGGGGATGTAGCAGACTGGATGGACTGAGTTCCAGTTCTTGTGCCCAGTACTTTGGCAATGATTAGCACAGTAGCAGAGATGCAGTTTCTTTCTCCACAGGCAGTTGCTTCTTGTTCTAAGCAAGGCTTGTTGGCTGAAGGACTGACTGCTTGGAACTGGAATCAGGATAACAGATGCTATAATAATAATAAAGCCACAGCCGCCTTCTTTAGAAAATGGTTTGGTATTACCCTGGTTATCAGGCTTTGCCAAAAAGTCATTTTTAAGTAGACTAAAAATAGCTTAGGATTTGAGATTGGAGATACAATTTTGTTGCGATCTTTTGTGTAACATTTTCTCTGCCATTTTTGGGTAAGCTTCATGACTGCCAGGCTCAGCCACGTCATCTGTGCAGGGACACCTGGCAGAAACCTTTTACAGTGAGCGCTCTTGCTGCATTTTTCTCAATGCTTACATTTTTATGGTCATCATCTTTCTGAGATGAATCAAGATGAGTCAAGAAGATCAAGGGTGAAGAATGGAAAAAATGATGTAATTATCGAGGGGGAGGGAACTGCCATCTCACAGAAGGGTCTGAGTATGACAGACAGCACAGCATTTTACCCATGATAATTAGTGTAAAAGTGCAGGGACTTCAGACGGGGACTGTATGTGTCACAGAGGCCAGTGAGGTAGGATCAGAATCAGCGGAACTGGGAACGAGAGGAGGAGATACTTGCTTTTTGGTAGAGATCCCAGCCTTGAAAAGCGAACCCTCTTTTCCCCTTGTACACAACGCTGTTGATCCTGCTCCTGCCTCTCCCTGCTCCACATGACATACACCAACCCTGTGTACCAAAACTGCGCTTGTGATTTAGGTCCCAACACACATCGCTCCCCATTATAGCTGCAGAAATACTTCATGCCAGTGAATAAACGAGCGATAGAACAGCCATGATTCACTGCACAGAAACATGAAGTGTTGTACAAAAAGAACAACTCTTCTAACCATATATACGCAGTGTCGGGCCCTAAAATAGAAAATAACATTTCAGGAAAGAGTCTCAGAATTTCAGCAGTTCTAGGAAAATGCCTGCTTTTGGCTGAGTCTAAAGAAGTAAATGGAATGCTAGGAATTATTAGAAAAAGAACAAAATTTAGAATATCAGAATGCTATACAAATTCACAATGCATCTGCACCCTGATTACCATGTGTTCATTCTCTGCCTCCATAGGCATATAGCTTTCCTTATGAGGAACGAGAAAAATCAGTAGGACTATTCCGATTGAAAGAGATGTCTACTAAAGACATGAGTGGCAAGAAGTTGTTGAATAAACAATAGTTGTTCATTGCCTTTTTGATAATCAGATGGAATCAAAGTTATAAGGAGCCTGGCTCAAAAACAACAACAACAACAATAATAATAACAACAACAGCAATAATAACACTAATAATATTAATAATAATAATAATATTTTTTACACCGTAACATTTGCCACAAGGCATTTACAAAGTCAACATACCCATCCTCCAGATTAGGCAATGCACTGAGGAAAATGCCATTGAGTCCATGAAATACAAAGGCATCTCCTCCTGCTTGGAAGGTCCCTGAGGCACAACCTATGGGATTCTGCGAGAGCGCTGCCACATGCCTACCCTGTTCATACACAGTGCTGAACAGAAGCCAAATGCCTCTTACTTGATATGCCCATTATTCTGGTTTCTGCCGTAAGTATGAACAAAAGCAAATTGGCAATTGGTGATCTGGGAGATGGTACAGAGCCACTACTGGTAATGTTTACAGACCCAACAAACTGTGGATTGATAAAATAATTATGGACTTGGTCTACAAAGTAATTTAACTGTACAATATGTAAATCACAGAATCCCAGCCCCCCAGGACGGCTGGGAGCACCCCTGGGTGCCCCTGTGCCCCCCTGCCCCAGCAGGGTGCACAGCCCCACGGCCCTGGGCTCGGGGAGCTCTCCAAGGAGCAGCCCCCGGCCCCTCTCGGGGCAGCCCGTGCCAGGGCTCCGGCACCCGCCCGGCCCAGCAGTGCTGCCTGAGGGGCAGGGGGAGCCGCCGGGGCTCCAGGCTGGGCCCGGGGCCTCTGGGCCTGGCCCTGGGCACCGCTGAGCAGAGCCCGGCTCCGGCCTCTCCGCACCTCCCTGCGGGTACTGACGGCCATGGGGGAGCTCCCCCGGAGCCTCCTCTGCTCCAGGCCCAGCAGCCCCAGCTCTCGCAGCCTCTCCTCACAGCACGGGGGCTCCGGGCCCTTCGGCATTTTGGTCTTAGTGTTAATCAGTCAATACAAACACAGAAGCATTTGCTGCATCTAGGAGAAAACAACTTAAGTCGTGTTTACAGAACCAGGAGCTCATCCTGGAAAGCAGTTACGCTGAGAAGAGTTTGGAAGCAACTGCCTAGAAATAACTGCAAAGAATTTATGGTAACTAGTGAAAACCTTCTGCTGGTAAGGAAGCAAATAAGTTGTTGAATGAGCAAGAGAAAAGCGGCGATCTCTTTAATTTCTAATGTAGCATAAACGCAGGAAGGCGCTTGAGGATCTTTCAGATAAGAACGTACATCTTTGGAACAAGACACGAACGCCACACTACAAAATGAAAAGACAGTTTGAAGAGAAATAAATACAAAAAGAAATGCCATCTAATTTGCTTAGCCATGAGAAGGACCTGACTACAGTGTATAGACAACTATGAGGGAAGACATTTGTCACGGAAAGAAGCTTTTTAACTAGACAATGGCACAGTCAGACCTATTCAAGATCTGTTCTTAACAGAATGCATTCCTAATAAAATCAAAGCCAGGAAACAAGAAGCTGGAATATTTCAGAAACAAACAGAATACCATATGGAAAGGGGACTTTCTCCTCTCCTCCCCTAAGAACCAGAAAAAGCAAGTTACAGAGAAAATGACCGTAAAAGAAAACACACGAATGTCACTGCCACGTACCAGATTTTGTAGGTGTGGAGTCACTGGCTGCCTTGACAGCCTTCAGAAGGACATGCTGATTAGACGACACGGGCATGCCTGCTCTGCATTGCTGCTGCTGTTGCTTCTGCTGCTGCTGTTTCAAGGCCTGGGGAAGAGGACAGAAGAACGTGAGCAAAGAGATATTAAAAATATTCTTAGAAATTATTAATACACAGTATAAACATCTTGTCTTACAGCAACCAATAGATGGATTCTAACTGTAAGTCCATCAAAAGCTTAAAATGGCTTCTGAAATACGTTCTGTTTGCATGGGACACCGATACTGTCTATTTAAATACAGTTCTACAAGTAGAGACATTTCCTACCTTTGCATTTAAAGCAAAAAGCTAATGGTTGCAGAACTTCTTAAGTTGTGTGTTTCATGAAAAAATGATCTCTAGAGAAGGCAAAGAGAAAGAATTCCAAATCTGGAGTTGGTTCAAGAAGTAATTATATAAATAACTTCAAAGTAAAAGTTCCACAATGTAATTCATTTCCATCTCCTGGAGAAGCAAGTAGCAACTTACTAAAAACATTCAGCAGAGACGATACCTAATAAGAAAGACTTTTTTAATTAGGAAAGCAATAAAGAATAGAACACTGAAATCCTTTGTTTCAGAAAAGACTGTTAAGGCAACCATAATTCTGCCTAAAAAACACAAATGACTAAGACAAGGAAGTAAGAAGGCAATTTGATTAAACTGCAGATTTTACCCAAACCAAACTGTCTGTTTTCCAAAAATGAACTCAAAACCCAAATAAATTTGACAGAATAAATTACAACAGATAAAGTATACACCTGAATTTCACAATAGGAAGTAACAGAAAGTAATATGCTGTTATATATACAAATGAGTGGGACTGTTAACTAGAGATCCACTATCTCAAATAATAATAGTGAAATACAGTTTGAACTAGGAGTCAGAATAAAAATACGCAGGAGTCTGCAGAACCTGCCGTATGAGGAAAACAAGACAGACCTTCAGACACAACTTGAGGAAGACTAACAACAGAATACAACTAATGAAGTGACATGTTAGATTCCTGTTTTCCTATCTATTAAATAGTTCCTATTTATCTGCTTGTCCTGTGGGCAAAAAATATTCAGTAAAACTGAAGAAAAAAAAAATTGAAAATCACTAAGGAAATATCCTCTGCTATCACAATTAATCTCCTCTTATTGAGGTCAAAAGATTAAAAAAAAAAAAAAACAAGAAAAAAGAGAGGGAGAGAGACCCGGTATTTGAGAGACCTGGTATTCATACAAGTAACACAAAAATCTATAAACAAGTTCAAGAAAGCTTTTACAAAGTCTTTTCTGATTTGAAGATGAACTCTTTTCTTGTTTGAAGACAAACTGCAGGCAACAGTGACTGTCAGGAAAATATTAGACTATGAAGACCACTAGTATGCTTAGGTGTTTGTGTGAATCCCATACTTCTATTACACAAATCACTTCAAATATTTAAGATTTCACATGTTCAGTTCACCTCCTATTCTGTATGCCATTTAACTGCTGCATTTTTCTTAGCTTAGGTAAAACAATTCTGCTTCTGTTCATTGTCGCCCCACAGCTCTCCCTTGTGCAGTGTCTCAGGTGCCCACGCCAGTGGTGGCTGAGGCATGTGTGGGAAGAGAAGGAAACAATTATTCATTAGACATCTCTTTTTAAATTCCGTGTCAACTTCACACTTACGTTCTGTTAGAATCATCTCCGTTTCTTTATAAATCTTTATATATTGAGTCCTGTCCTAATCACAGAATAATTCAGGGCTTGTTGTGACAAGCCTGGCTCCATCAATAACCTCCTCAGAAGTACTTGGAGGGGACAGATGGACCCTGCTGTCTGGTTTTCCCCTCAGCCTCCCCTTCTCCAGGCTGAAGGAGCCCCCTTCCCACAGCCTCCCTCACAGGGCAAGCGCTCCAGCACTATCCCATGGCCTCCCCGAAACTCACTCCAGTTCATCAATGTCGGCTTCTGTTGGCCCCAAAACGGGACGCAGTATTTTAGAAGAGGTCGAATAATGAGTGATAATAATGATAATGATAATAATCAGCAGATAGATATAATCACCCCCCTCCACCTCCTGTTTGTAATACCCTAAAAAGCTGCCAGGGCATGCTGCAAGCTTCCTTAACAGCTTGTGTCTACCAAGACCGTGAGCTCTTTTTCGGCAGAGCTGCTCTTGGTGCCATTGCAGGGAGCTAGTCTGCCCCTTACTAGTCTGAGTCCTCACTAAATTTCATGAAGTTCCTTCCAGCCCATTCCTCCAGCTTGTCCAGGCCCTACTGAACAGCAGCAACGCCCCTGAGTGCATCACCAGTGTCATCTGCATCCTGTCTCCTGCAGGACACTGAGAAAAGGTATTTAACAGGAAAGGTGCCAGGATAAAAACACGATGAGCTTCACCTGTAACCAGCCTCCAAGCTGAGTATAAACATACACCATCACCCTCTGAGCCTGGAGATCCCGTGTTTTTTAAACCAAGTAGTAGTCTTGCCATTTAGGCTGTAACATCTGAGCTTGGACGTATGGATGGTGTGGGACAGCCCAAGAGAAGCCTTGATACAGGCAAGATATGCAAAATCCACAGCTCTCCCCAGCCCCGACCCGCACCACACAAATGCTCCCCCTGTGCCCATGTGCAGGGGTTCGTTATTGTTTTGTTTGCCTTTAAGTTGCCCTTTCTTTTCGCCGTGGTCCCAATGGAGGCAGGTGTTCTGGGCACACAGGGGGGTCTGCACGAAGGGCAGCTCTGAGGTAAACCCTGCTGTGAAGGGTGGAAACCACTGCTTTATTCTGCAGGGTTGAAAAAGCAAAACGCAAAACGGTGCTGTTCAGTATCAGCAGCATCTCCTTTAATTGCCACTGAAGCGAAGACCTTACAGCACCAGCACGTTCCTCCCTGTCAGCTCCACAACGGATGCCAGCAAGGATGGCAGCAGGGACCAGGAGCTGGTCCAGTGCTCCCATCTCTTGCTCTGGACCTGCTTACGCCCTCTGACAGCAATGGTAAAAATGTACGGGGACACACCTAACGGGGAGGAGTCTGTGCTGCGCTGCTCCCTTCGTCACACAAAAGGCAACAAAGACTATTCACCGACCCAAGAGCTTTTGTAGGGTACAGCTGATCCCGGTCCCTGACCTTACTCCTTCCATGTGTGCATGGCAACAACAGATTAAAAAATGGATAAAGACAAAGGCCAACAATATAAACCTTATCAGAACAGAGATTATGGCTCCTAGTCTCCAAAACCCCAATGATATCTGAATTCTGATGTCTTTGGGATGGCTGCTCAGGCTAGGTAAGGAGAGGAGATGGTCAGTGGATTGGAGAGAAACAGAGGAAAGAATCAGGGTAGTTCCTGCATTTTCCAGCAAAGAGTGAGAAATCACCTGTCTGGATCCAGATTACTAATTTCAGAATCTCGGTGTCTTTTTTTCTGTATCACCAAACTATCACTGTAACCAAGGATGCTTCTCCCCATGGTTGTTTCATCATTTTAGCAGGATGAGCACTGACATGCCTCTGTCACTTTAGATTCAGATTTTGCAAACCTCTAACTCAGGATTCTTCAAAAACACTGGAAGGAACATGTGGCTTGCGCTGAACACAACCATCTGCTTGCTTACTGTACTGCGTGGTGTTGGCACACCACTGTATGCCATACCATTTGGATGTATTTTACAGTTTTAACCCTGATCCGTTTAGGAACTAATTCCTGTTTCTTCTTTCTTAAAGGACCTGATACTTACTGTCAGTATAGCAGCGGCATGGTGCTCAAGGGTTAAACGTCCTCACTTGCAAATCTGCTCTCTCTTCCCTCCAGTGATAATGACTTAGTGCTTAAGACAGGAGCGCTGAATCCAGCCAGCTGTCTTCTCCAGTGCACACTAGCAAATAATCCGGGTGTAATTAAAAATACGAAAGCTTTCCTTAAGATACTGAGTGAAACAAGAATTATGTTTTTCCTACAACTCTACTCATAACACTTCTGTCTCCTTCCTGCTATCAACATTTGCTCATTCTATCTATTTTTATGACTTTTCCTGCCCACGGGAGCAATCCTGTTTAGGAAGAGGTGGAGGGTGTGGTATTTGGTCAAAATGGCAGAATTCCACTGGAACCAAAATTAAGCAATGGATCGGGCATGCAATGATCTTCATTTGACCCAAAGCCAGAGCAAGCTTTAGGCAGGTAAGTTAGAATGTCTGAATGGTTTCAGCATTCTTCAGCAACACCTCTGTGCCCAGAAGATAAGTTACCCGTGTGCCCAGAAAATAAGTTACCACGATGCTACAACTTGATGCTGTACTCTGGGACAGAAGAGTTCAGGGAGAAGAGCTGCTGTGATGGTAGACGATAACCATCAGAAACTGCTTTTGGACCTATCGACAGCTGCAGAACTGTGAAGTACCATCAGGTATGCTATGCTATGCAGCCACAATTTGTTTCCCCATTTCTCTTTCTGGGTTTCTGACCTTTTTTCCCCAAACCAATGAGATTCTGACCAGCGAAACTGAGAACACTGTCTGAAGTTTGGAACTCACTGGTTCTGACATATTTTACTACATACAGAGGCAGAGCTGGAATGAGGATGTTCAGGACGTACACATCTCAGGATATGAAAGCTGGGGAGTGGAGGAAAAAGAGAGCAGAGGCAGAGAGGAGCAAATGTAAAGGTGAGGAAGGCTGGTGGTAACAGGGGCAGAAGGAATTCAGACACGGAAAGTGGAAAACTATTAGGCATGTAATGACAGGCTGGGAGGAGAGGAGAAAAGTAGATGGAGTTTGGAAATAGGGACCCACAGAACAGGGAAAATGAAGAGAAACTGCTGAACACAACAGTGGAAAAAGGACTGTTAACAAACCCTAAATGTGTTTGATCACTCTCTTAAAAGAGAAAAGACTGTGGATGTTGGAGACAAATGATTGCCAGCCAGGCTTAAAGAGGGATGAGGAAGGGATGGCAAAGAGTATAGTTAATATCAGCTGAATTAGTGAGAAGCAACATTCTGAGGATTCAAATGAAAGTGGAAACCTGACTCTTCAGAAGAAAATCTGCCTGAAGTGACAACACAATCTCACGTCTTTAATTCACCTAACAGCAGCAAGCAATGCCATAGTAACATTGCTGCTTCTGTTGAGAAACAGCAAAGTGGAAAATGAAAGAGAAGATTCCCTAAAGCAGGCATCTCATTTTGACATCAATCCAACTCCTGCTGGAAACAAAGCTCCAGTTTATTCAGTTTCCTTATCTTCTCATGTAATATTCTCCTCAACAATATGCCCTAATTAGATCCTTCTCTCTCACTGCAAAATCTTTTCCAAACACTGTAGCCATCTCTGATAGCTGAATACCACTCTGAGTGTTGTTTCCCAGCTGGCAAATTCAAGAAAGCAGGCTGGGCTGGTAAAGGTAAATCCTATCCAGAACACATCATGATTTCATCAGTCTGTGACAAGCTTCCGTAATCCCTCGACTAGCACCTCCTCTGCAACTTGATTCATAACTCCTTACAGATTTTACTCGACTAAGGAGTAAATCTAACCCTGTTAAAGCATTTCCTTTCTAAGGATCATGGAAAACTAAACAATGCAGCTGGGGAAACACCTGCAAATAAGAAACTCAGGGGACTAATTCATCTTGCATTTTTCATTAAAAGAAACAGATCATTTGAGGTACAAACACTTACCCATTCCATCCTGAGTGCCTGCAATAAACACTACCTACAGAACAGTCATTCCCCAAGCATGGAAAATAACCAGTCCTCCTCTTTCTCTCCTAATGCCCAGTAGAAGTCAGTGTGCAGTCCTTCCCCTTCATCCCTCAATAAATACACACATTGCCCACAGAATTCCTTGGAAGGGAAAGTACGCCCCTAATTAGGGGATGAAGTCAGAGGACTTAATTCTTTTCTCAAAAAGACGTTCCATTTTCTAAAACAGACTGTCGAAAGCTAAGGACACTCAACAAAAGGTTGGGTGAAAATAAACAATGTCTTATATCCATTCTCTAAAATAACAATGACAAAATTTCCAGCTGCTTTTTCAGGGAAAAGGCAAAGCACTAAATAGCACGGTATTTTCAATCTCCTTTAGGAGAGAGGGATGTTTTAACAAAGCCCTGTTTACTATGAGACAGCCAGGAAATCCTGACTTACTTCCTTGCAGAGTGCAGTTCCACTTGGAAAGATGATTTACCAGAGAAATAAAACGATTGCGACAATCCCTAGACTAGGTTCCAGACTGTGCTGCTTACCTGTTTGAGTGCCTTCTTGCTGTGCTTCTGGGACGAGGAGATGACTTTGCCTGTTTGGATGGAAGGTGACGGGCAGCCAGCCTGGGGGGAGGACGTCTGTGACAGTCTAGATGACACTGCAAGAAAAAAGTACGTATGAGCATACCGGACAAGCCAACCTTTATACGTTTGCCTGCAGCACATTAGCCAGTCCTCACCAATTCAGATCATCTCATGAGGGTCATGAAAATTGCACCTCCAGCAAGCGTTACTTGTGTAACAGAAGAATCATTTCTATTTCCTAGTCCTGTATCAACGAGGCAGCTGTTTTCCTCGGAAAGCCAACAGCAATTCCTGTGACTGACTTCAGATCTTTCATCTCCTGTCCATTTCTTTTTCATGATTTTAATCATGCAAATAGCTGCTATCAAACAACACTGCAGCCTGAAAAAGTTTCAGCTTCACACAGCTTTAGCTACCTTAAGTCTAAATAAAAATACAGACACAGATAATGGTTATCTTCATCTGGAACGACCCGTGGTCAGGTACCTGCCTGCCTGGTGGCATTTCTGATCAGATTAACTCTGCACCCCATGTAAGAGTGGGAAGATAAATGACACGGAAACAAAGGGGAACGTGACTATCACTCACTCCTTCTTAAGAAAGAAATACGGGAATATACTGGTTATACCAGTACATGAACATATAGGCTCACTGAATGAGCCTAGACAGAGTGTAAAGAAATCTAGTCCTAGCCATGTGGAATCCTAAAGCAAGGCTGCTAGTTTCCCATGATTTGGGCTTTCATATCGTCCCCTTACAACCAAGAAACCAGGGATAGGAATCAAATCACAGCTGGTTATGTGGCTAGAATATACCTCTTTGGTACAGAATACTGAAAATACTCTGCTCTGACGGCAGTGTTGATGGATATGTGGCCAGCCAGGGAAGCTATTTGGTGTCAGGAGGAAATCCTTCCCTCTGCGGGCGGCGGGGCCTGGCGCAGGCTGCCCCGAGGAGCTGTGGGTGCCCCATCCCTGGCAGTGCCCAAGGCCAGGCTGGATGGGGCTGGGGGCAGCCTGGGCTGGGGGCAGGGGTCGTGCCCATGGCAGGGGTGGCACTGGGGGGCTCTGAGGGCCCTGCCAGCCCAAACCACTCTGGGATTCTGTGATCAGTCTCAGAATCATGGTTTCCCATCTATTGTCTTGGCAAACCTGTACTGTCGTGGCCAGCAGCCAGGTTAACCTCCCACATGTGCATATGTAACAGGGCAGGCAACCAGTGCACTAGGGCCAGTGAACACTTTCGCTGCTGAGGCTGAGAGAGTGCAACAAAGAAGACCAAAAATACGGAATGACATGAGTTGGAATGCCTCACATTGCATGAGGGCCATAACAAAGCAGACACCACACGTGTCAGCAAGAATATCAGTGAGATACGGCTGCACCTGCAATGAACTCCAAAGCCGTGAGACTGACGGGGTACGGGAGCAGCAGGTTAAAAAAGCAGCATAAGTTAGCAAATTTGGGGTCTGTGTATGTATCTACACATAAATTAGTACAGATAATAATGCCAGCTGTAAGATCAAGGAGAAAAAATAAGTGCAAAAGAATGTCTGATCCCAGAGACGAGTGTGACCCCAATCACAAAGGATAAAAAATAGCTTCACGTTAACTGTTTGAACTACTGCTTCCTGAAGCGATTAGTTGCAGCCTGCACGAGGCTAAACTAGGATCCTTTCCTAGCAGAAAGGAGGTAAGAGACAATAGCAACAGCTCTTCATTAACGAAAGGTGCGCTGTGGTTCTGTTCAGCATCCACAGGAAAGGGAAGCTGCTGAATAGTGCACTGACGGCAAGCACCAGAGAGCAATTTCAACAAAAGGCACAAAATTAGTAACAGCAAATCATACAAAGTAAAATTCGCATGAGTGGCATAGGGATGAAATGTAAACAGCAAGTTGCCTAGAAGGCATATACACTGGAGATGAGGCTGTATCAGACTCTGAAATGCCATTAAAAACAACTCCTAGGCTATTGGGCATAGTAAGAAACCAGTAATTTAAGTCACTGGTAAGATTCCCATATCCAGGTTGATAGGTGCATATAATAAAGGTGACACAGCCGTACGGCAAGCATAATTACCATTTAAATAGGGAAAAGAAAAAAAAAAAGCTGTCGTAGCAAGCCCTGCAAAGCAAAGGTTGTATTTGTACTTTAAAACAGCAGAAAGAAAGTTCCAGAGATGCGCTGCCTCTACTGCCTTTGCGAACTCGCATTTGTCTCTCAGTCTGGTTGAAATCAGAGTTCGGGAAGGAAAAAAAAAGGTGCTGGAAAGACCGCAGCCTGGTAACACCTGGAGAGAGTTCATGAGAACATAAACTCACAGGAATTCTTTTAATGCATCAATAAAGAGTAATGGGAAAAAAAGCAAGTTTGTTGCCGAGAGTCACTCAGACTTCCAGAGATGTTCAACACGCCCCCTGAAAAAGGTTTCTAAAAATTATTTGGCACTTGTTTAAAAAACACAGAATTGGCCTTACTCTGATGCTGGATAGAAGGAAAGAACAGAATCCAACGTTAATCAGGCAAGGACTTAACAAATATTCTGCAAGGTCGCATTTTAGTGCTTAGGGATAGACTGGAAGTAAGTACATTTCGGGAGGAAAACAAACAAGCTCCAAGTAGAACCTGTAGTAATCCAAATTAACCGCGTCAGCTCAGGAGAGATGGCTGACAGGTACTTGAAAATGGCCAGCAAGATGATGCAATGAGTAAGGATGGAGAGATGAAGTATCTACAGTTCTTACAGCCTATTTATGCTGGCTGTCTCACTTGCATGCCGTAGTGCTGATCACATCATTAAAAAAAAAAAACTATTACAGAGTTTGACAGGATTCAGGAAAGTAAAGAAAAAGGTTAAGGACATGAAAAAACCTAGGGACACCGCGAGGTTTGCTGTTAGTCTACAGGAAGGGCCGGGACTGGAACATGCAGAACCAAGTGATGCAGCTTCACGCCCGTGGGCAGTTCCCAGCTCCCAGTTCCCAGCTCCCAGTTCCCAGCTCCCCGTTCCCAGCTCCCAGTTCCCAGCTCCCAGCTCCCAGCCCACCAGCGCCGCAAATGCCCCGCAGCCGGACCAACGCCGTGCCCCGTCCCTCTGACACGGATCCCAGTTTGTCGCTGTTACACACGAAGAAAACACAAGCGCAGCTCAACATTTGCACCCCGTGCACAGAAACAGACTGGCTGCTGCTGGTTCTGAGACATTTGAATAGCAGAACAGAAACCACATCCTCTTTGAAGCCTATCACTGCAGAAACTTGAGGCTCTGCGTGGAGCAGACGCACTAAGCCAAGCGGGCTACGTTCCTCCAGTCTCGTGTTCTGTTCACGTTTTAATTTTCATGCTGCCTTGTAACCATGAAACCAACCTTCCGAAGCCAGCAATGGCGGCGCAGGCTACAATCCCCGCCTGGGAGGAGGACTCACCCCTGGAGCTGACCCAAAAAGCCGCGCCATAAGATTCTGCGCATCCTCTGAACGCGTACGAGCCCCTGGTGCTACAACGGGCGCGGAGCTTCGACCGGCAGCTGCGACCACGGCAGATTCTGGAGAACAAACAGGAGAACTCGACAAAGCCGAGCGAGTCACAGCTGCTTGAGCTCAGCTGCGGGCCCCAAAGCGAAGGGGGGTGGACGAGGGGATAAACCAGGCAGAATACACCCCTGGGTCCTCGGGCCCGAAAGCTCTCAGAAAGTTTACAGCCTTTTAAGAACTGAGCATGCAGCCAAGTGGAGGTGTAACGCAAGGACGTGCACGTACAGAGAAATGCTCTGACTCCCCCAAGGACAAGGCTTGACAAGCTGAGCTTGTTTCCTTTAGATTTAAAAAGGACTTAAGTAAAGTACGCTCTCTCCTCACTTCAAGCTTTCTTAATTGGAAAAATATGCGGAGCTGAGATTACACCTCTTGATGCCCTTAAATCCTAAGAGCACTTCTGGGGGGAAGCTGCAGAACTAATTGCAGAATGTAAAGCAGCACCTGGGAAAGCAATGAACCTTGCAAGACACCCATTTAAAAAACTGGATGAGTTGCTTTGCACAGCTTTTCCTTCATCAGCTGAAGATTAGAGAAGACTGTGGGACAGTACCTGGCAGAAAAGGATTTCAGTAGATTTTGTGCATTAGAAACAGTGAACAGAATCTTCTTGTCCCAAAGAGCCGTAACAGAAGGGATGGAGATGTCACCTGGATAACAGGAGACAAGGACAGAAATACGGCTGAAGGGCAGTGCCAAAAAACCCTCAAGCATCTGAGAGTGCTGGCCTGGAGAAGCAGTTAAACCTAAGCACGCGTAGCCAGGACAGCTCCAAAACTAATAACTCCGCACGCTCAGCCCCAAGTTTTTAGCCAGCTGGTTCATTCACAAGGGTTTATGACTTCCTGCTGTTGGTTTGGCTGGGAGAGGAGTGTGCCAGGTGAAATTTTAACAGCTCTCTTAGATTAAAGTAGATGAGACGAAGTGGAACATGTGTCAGCCAAAGCTCACGAAACCCAATTTCAGATAAACTAAGAATGGACCCAGTATAGTCCCCGTCCTAGCTGCAAGAAAAAATGCTGCAGAAGGTACATCTGCAGTCAATTACAGTTGCAAAACGTGGGACAGAGGCTCCTTTACACTTCAGTCTTCTTAATGTAGTTGACACAAAAGCATTTCTTCTGAGAAACTAAATTACAATAGAAATTTAATTGTGTTAAGGGTCAAATTAACTTAGAATTTTCACTCTGGCAAAATCTGATGACATTTTACAAGGTATCAGGTTCCTTTAAGGTTTGCAAACCCTAAAATAGTGGTCAGTCTATTCTCTTACGTATTCTTACAAACAAACTGTGCTAACAGCAACGGGGAGATATAGTAAGATTTATTTAACAGTAATTTAATGAAGGAGAAAACGAATGATTAATCCTCTTAGAAAAGCTGCAGTAAAATACTGCAAATTTCAGGATGTAAACGAAGGCCGGTTCCCTCCTAACATAAATAGGACAGGTACGGTTTCATCAAGATGCTGCCTCGTCTCTTTGCTCTGCAGAGCCCCGTTCAGTCACCGCTAAGGCCCTCTGCTCGAGCCCCCGTGCCGAAGGAAGGCACTGGTTCACCACGGCTCGGATGAAGCAACCGGAGGACAACCGGACTGCTCCCCCGCGGGACGCTGCGCCGCCCCATCTGCTTCTCCAGCGGTCACAAGGGCAATGGTGGGGAGCACCACGATCCTTCCGACCCTCCGGGACTTCGACCACCCGGGGCACGCTCTGCTGTCCCTGCCCAAAGCTGCTCTTTGCCCAGTACCTGCCCACAGGCCACCCTGATACCGAACACCAAGCAGCAGGACTCGTAACTCGCATCTGGTGCTAGGCATTACCACCTAAGACTGAAAAATATGGAAAGGTGGAGATGCTTGAATTATTTTTACCTTTTTTTTCTTTTCCTTTTTCTTGGACATCTCGTCTTAGTCAGGTTATTTACTTTCTAGGGTGTGAATTTAGACAGATATTTGCCTGTTTGAAATAACAGGATCACAGAACCACAGAATGGCTTCGGCTGGAAATCCTACTGGCTCCTAGCATACATCTGCTCACTAGCTTAAAGGAACACTTAATAATAATATTGCAGCTAATGTCTGTCTTTCACAAACAGCACCAGGTAAGCAATGAGAAAACACATGGATGTGGCTGATCCCCCTTTGTGAGAGCAAGATTAACTGCCTGACCGTAATGTCCCTTTAAGCTCAGTATTTCTGGTACACAGAGCTATACGGACCTTAGCTTAGTAATTTACTTTTTGATTGATTGCCTTACCCTCCCCTGTCGCTGCACAAAGTGTGGCCGGCTGCAGAACTGGGCTGTTGAGAGCACAGCGGCTTAAGCCAATGCAGGAAAACACCTGGAGGAGCACTGAGATGGAGAGCAGGGAACAGAAAAGCAGAGGGAGAGCTTGCAGCGTCACAGTGGGGATGATGACAGAAGTCACACTTTTTTGGCAGGCACTCGGGTAATTCCAAAATCAGGATCAAGATTAAGATTTTCTTAAATTGATGTTGCAGAAATGACTGGCTGCTTTGCTCAGGCCTGCCTCAGAAGAGAGCAGTGGGAACTGCTGAAGAAAGCAAGCCTAAAGAACGACCTTGTATTATACAACGGTTTTATTTCAGTGACTCCAGAAGAAAATTACTCTTAGAGCAGTCAGCTCAAGGTCAGCCTCGGGTGTTCACTTTACCAAATATTGGCACATGGATACCTTAAGTGCAAACTGTTTAACAGCACAAAAGGAAGCAAAACTACTAAAAATGCACTAGAAATAAAGGAAAAACTGCAGTTGTTGGGAGAGTTTGTGAGGTAAAATACTCTCAGATCAGAAGAGAAAAAGATATATCAGATTGTTAAACTTTGATCCTGACCAAGAGTCTTTTACATGAGCTAGGAAGACAACCAAAACAAATCCACCCAAGTATTACTATTGTAAAATGAGTACAAGGACCCTGTATCCTGATACTGCAACAGGTTCGGTGATGAAAGCAGGGGTGCAGCCTTCTGACCCGTGCTCATCACTGGTAACTGGAACTGCGGGGTTTTACTGGATGTCTCATCCACCAGCTTTTAGAGATCAGAGCTAATTATCGTTTCAAATATACTATGCAATAAAAGAAACTCTCACCTTTGGTAAATGGAACCAAACTATTTCGGAGCAATGAAACCGTTCTGCTAAATCTAAACATTAGATAAAAGCTCTACCAGGGACAGAGAGCCTTCTGCTGGGTAACTGCTCTGGCTACCTGCACCACAGAAACCAATGCCTTAGGAACGGGTCACACAGCCCGGTAATCCATTCAGAGCACCACAGAATAGCTTGGGTTGGCAGGGACCTTAAAGATCATCAACTCCAACCCCGTTCCACCCACCAGGAATCTGAAATCTGTAATCCACTGCCAGGGTAAATTTGGTTTACTGCTTGGCACGGAAGAAGAACTCTTCTGGACGGTTTGCAGGCACGAGACACTTACCCTTTGCCTTTAACAGGACCCAAATGTAGCGTGGTCCAGACGCAGTACGAGAAGCAGCCCTACCCAGGCGGTGGCACCAGCCCTACGCCTGCTCTCGCCTTGCTGCAGGACTCGGTGAGCAACACGTGGGCGCACAGACATGGGACTCACCTCTGCTTCCCGGCTGCAGCTTGGACGTAGGGACTCTACTGGGGCTTTGTCTCTGCTTTTGTTTGGGCATGGGAGAGTGTAACATGAAACGAATTAAAATAGTAGATCCAGAGTTCCTGCTCAAGGGGTTGCATGCATTTCCATGGGGTTTTCTGCCTTGAAAGCTACACATTCAGAAAGAAAAGGCTGAACTGTACTCATTTGGAAAGAAAGTACAGTCAAGCTGAACCAAAAATACAATACTCCCCCCCTTTCAACTATGTGCAGTCACAAGCTTAAAATAACCCAATTTTAAACAGCTAATGGGATCCAGATGTATTACATGAAAAACTCCCAGTGAAAGTCATTGAAACACGTTTTGAGAAGCACAGAAACGTCTCCTGTTCGCCCAACGCCACCTTTGTTTTACAGGTATGCAGTTTGTCAGAGCAAGAACGGGAACTCGAGCTTGAATTCATAACAAAACAAGATCAAACATACAAGTGAGACAACATTTTAGAAGAATTCTCCACCACACAACTGCTCCTTGCTAAAATTAAGGAGGGAGAAATGACCAAAAATATCATCCAACTGCAACTTTCCAGAACTCCCACTCCTGCACTGGGTGAAGTTAGAACTTTTAGTGCTATGACACAGATTACACATTCCTACTGTCAGGTTACGTTCTTAAAACGTAATAAAGATCAACCGTCTGCTTCATATAGAGAGACCGGAGTGCATTTGGCACTGGCAGCTCTGGGAATACAAACTGAAGTACTGAACAAGTCTGTGGCTGAGCACCATGCGTCTCCTTGCCCCACGGACAGGCTCACAATCCTCTTCACTACCCACTGTGCTCACTATCCTCTTTTGCTCCCAATTCAAAGCTTTCTTAGAGTACAGTTATTCATAGACTCATAGACTCATAGAATCATAGAATATCCCAAGTTGGAAGGGACCCATAAGGATCATCGAGTCCAACTCCTGGCACCACAGAGGTCTACCCAAAATTTTAGACCGTATTTATTGATATATGCTTTCTTGGTTCCACAGTTAATTCCTCTACTTGAGGAAAGGACACCAATTAAATACTGAAAACCACCTTAAGAGATAAGAGAAAAGGAAGGAGACAGCTCCACAGCCCTGCCCTAGTGAAGAACTAACGTTGGCTCCAAGCAGCTCAACACCACGAGCAGTAAAGTACTGGATCACTTTGGGAAAGATCTGACAAGCTGAGGTGCCGATAAGAGCCAAACATCCTACACCAAACACTCAAGACCTCGTGTCCGTGATGCCCGGTGGTCAGAGGGACAGGTCACTGCGGTGCTCTTCGGGGCGCAGAGCCCCTGCGGTGGCAGCGGTGCTCTCCGGGACAGAACATCACCCATCAGCATTATCGAAGTGTCAGACAACACCACTGTCATAAAGCCTTATCAACTGTGGAGATCTCCCAGCTAAACAAACCCCAGGCCTGCCTAAATGACACAGAAGTAGTTCTGGTTTCAGCCTCAGGGCACAGGGAGGGCACAGGACCACCTTCATTATTCAGAGCACGCAGCGCATCTAGCAACACCAGCCCCAGACTGGGAGGCCCTGCTGCAGACGGCTTGTACAAAGGCAATGAGAAGCCCCCACCCCAGTATAAAACAAATTAAATTAGAAGAAACAGTAAAAAAAAAAAAAAGGCAATCTATATTCCTATCAATTCTGAAAGTTAAGCGTTACCACGTTTCCTGGAGGATGCACAGCGATGACAGAGGCAGACAACGTCATGTCTCCCTGTGTGTTTGCAAAAGTAAAATCAAGATCATCGAAATGCTCTGAATTTAGAGATATTTTACTGATCTAAGCAGCATTTTTTCATCTGTTGGGGTGTAAGGTAGTTGTTTTACATACATGTTAGAAAATGACAGCTCTAAGTGCCGGTTACCTCAGCAGACACCAGTTTAGCCAACACCAATGAGTTGTTCCGAGCGGGTTTTTTTAATATTACAGCAGATGTGTGCCTTTAGGAAAAAGTGAGGACTTGTAACGGTGACTGCTAAATCGAAGTCATTCACTTTGGCAGCCCAGGTATTCGACAGGAGCTGTCACTGCCATGGCTGACAAATGTCCAGCTCTCACTGGCAGTCACTTGGCAGCTGATCTGGGTTGCTGCTGCTCTCCGATCTCACCAAGCGGACAAGGCCGTGTTTTGCCAACACTGCAGTTCTGTCCAGCTGCCTTTTTCCTGCAGTCTGAACACGCTACACTTTCAAGGAGCACGTGGTACATTAGTGGAAAGATTTCAGCATTTGCTTCTTACTCGTTTCCATCCCACGAACGCTTCCTGCTTCCTAAAAAACACCTCTAGAGCTCAGAGAACTTAGCAGTACCCCTTAGCTCCTCTCCTTTTGGACTCTGGAAAGCAGAAATGAAATTATTCAGGTCAAGGCCAGTATGTGTAAAACCAAGAACTGAGCGTAACAGTCCATCCTGCCCAAGCTTCCTGCCACAGAAAATCCAGGTGCTGCTGCTGTGTACTTTCTGGTGATAGCACACAGGTACTTTGGATCAGCACCTGCAGGTCGCCCCAAGGCAAACGGGGCTGTGCAGAAGAGCCATCCTAAATTTGTAAAAGACACCTGCAACGCTCCACGTTAAGACCAGCAGAGCCTGAGAAGAGGAGCAGTGCTGACGAGGAGTCACCTCCACAAGGCAGGCGGGCGCCTTCACAGCGCCGCGCCGCCCAACTCCGCCACCCGACCAGGGCGAAGGCGCACGGTGGCGATGTCCGCACGTGAACACAGCTGACACCGGTGGCCACCGATGGCCTTGAAACGAAGAGCGAGGAGGGTACATCGCCACGCAGGAAGAAATCCTGTCACTTTGTGTGATAACGTAAGAGTGAGGAGGAAGCACGAAGCCCAGTGTGGTTTGGCGCTTCCTGAGGCTAGTTCCAGGGCCTCAGTGGGCCCAGGGCTGGCCTGGGGCTGGCCTGGGGCTGCCAGAACCCAGCCGGCCCCTTCCCGCTCTGACACCACAGGGGAAAGGCAGGGCAGCCTGCTCGGGAACAGCACGCCGCTGAGGCAGGCCTTGGTGATGCCAGCCCTCATTTCTGGCTGGCAGGGGCACGCCACTTGGCCGCGAACGCAGCCCAGCGGGGCAGTCAGCACTGCACCTTCAGCAGCCCCAGAGCGACAGCCCCACCACAGCTCTGGCTGCTTTGCAAACCAACGTCTGCACAGTCCTGCAGCGCGCAGTGGCTTTCTTCTCAGTGTCATACGGTTCTGTGGTTTCAGTAAGCACAATAACTATTTGGCTGGTTAGGAGTCAGCCTGGAACCCATCCTGCAGAGAATTTCACCTGCAGGTTTGGTGTTCTCACTAAATGTCAGGTAGGGATATTGAGACATGAACACACGAGGCTCATGCAGTCTACGATAAAATGAGGGAAGACAGGAATTACCTAAGCATGTCAGCAGAAGATTTATTTTGAAAAAGGCCATTATGTTACTCTCTCACACCAGAAACGCTTCTAGCACTAACATTCAACTCCTAAAGTGGACAGTTGTGATGTGGCTGATCCCAAACAACTGTTCTCTTTCCCAGTATCCTTCTGTTGCTCAGTGTGAACACGGCACCTGCCCCGAGGACCCTCTGAAATGGCTCTTTTTGTTCTTCGCAGGTATTCTCATTCCCTGGATCTTAGTCAAAGTGCAGTAACCAAAGTGGAGGTGTCATTTGAATAGGTTATTCCTCGACTTCTGAGTCCTTTAGGAGGCAAATTTACAACTTACAGAACAGGCAGCGACTTGGGTAACATCTCGACAGAGGCCAGCAGGCCATGGACCTCGCCATGCCAGCACCTCCTGCCGCTGGGCAGGGCCACGTGCAAGGGCAGGAGCGGCATGGCATCTCTCCCCTCTCACTTTTCAGACATTCAATTAAAAAAGGAGCGTGGAAGGTATTTTGGTATCACTCACGTGAACAAGAACGGTGATTAATTGCACAACAGGCCACCTCACCGTGGGTGCTCTCGCTGTCAGGGCCTGCAGGAGGAAGCGGGGCACGTCATGGCCCCATGGCACGGCACAGGGAGCACGAAGCACGAACACTTGGCTGCTCTGCAGACGCGGCCGTTCACAAGGCTGGCACCCTGCTCACATGATTTGCTGGCTTCTGTAGGACTTCTTCTGGTGTAAAAAGCCAGGATGTGAATTTAGGATCGGAGGAGCAGGACAGCATTGGTAAGGCAATATGGAAGCAGAAACTGAGGCAGACCTGCTGAGAAGCACGAAGGTGTGCACACGCAGCACCTTCCTGCGCTGAAATATTTACCTTGCCACACAGTTCACCAGTTCGGCTCAGTGACAGCCAACTAACATCACGGGAAAACAGAGAAACCCACCTGCTTGTATTAAACCACGTACCTGTGCATGGCAGTCACCAGATTGCCAGGAACGGACAGCTTTAAACAAATAGAGCAGAAACTGCAGCACACACAGGGCACTGGTGGCACTCGCTGTCAAGCAGGTTTGGGGCAGTACCACAACAGCTTACCGGAATCCAGAGCTTTCCCTCATGGCTTCCAGGGGGAGTTGAAAAAGGAAATTCTGTCAACTGCCATCACTGGTATCATCGTGTTTTTAGTAACAGTCTATTTTTAAGAGAATCCACTTGCTACATAACTCAATAGGTCAGAGAGTACTGTCTCTGAAGAAGCCAACATCCATACGCAAGGTCTGATGCCTCCACCAGGCCCCTCGGTGAGCTGCTCAGGCACAGGGCTCCAGCCTTCTGGTCGCTGCTTTGTTTTTGGAGGACTACTGAGGCGTGCTGGCTCCCAGCAGGGTCCCCACGACCGCCCACCCGTACCCACGGTCAGGAAAGAGAGCACAGGGACCAGAGGCAGGAGAGGAAGTCTTCCGAGGGCTCTGCTGGCCCTGAGCATCTCTGCAGCAGCTGCTTAGAGGCCGACGTAACGGGACCGTGAGCTTCAGGTGCTTTGTTACGGGACACCAGAGCACGTTTCTAGGTTGCTGACTCAAACACAGAGCTGATCAGAGGTGGCCAAACGTGAGCCGTGTAGGAAGCAGACGTAGGCGTTTGAAGAAGGGAAGATGTGGTCACGTTTCTTTGAACTCCCCTCCAGCTTCGTGCGCTGCATATCACCACGGTGTGAGTGCAGAGGGGGGCCAGCACGGCTACCCTCTTCCTCAGGTCTCAGGAACATTATACACAGATTACAATTAATTCATTAGCTCTCAGGTCTCTTTGATCATTTCTACTGCAGCCTGTCTCTGTCAAGACGCATTCCAAGAGCAGAAAATACGCAGCTTTAAAATCCTGTACCCTGCTCAGGGAGCACGTCCGACGCCGCTGGGCAGCTGCACAACCTGGGTCGCGCAGAGGTCCCCCGCTGCCTGTACCTGCGAGGTGTCTCACCGCCTGATCCGCTCAACCAGGGGCAGCTGCCAAGACACACGAGCCTGAGAACGAGCCTCTAAGGACGGTGTAAGGGCCAGGAGGGGATAGTTTCATTTCTGTGTGTTTCATGGGCACACGAGAGCAACAAGCAGCTACGCCTGGGCTGTGACAGTGGTGCTGCTGAGATGGCACTACCACAAGCATCTATTTCTTTGAAGAACCATGAATTACTCACTACACTGAAGCTTCCTGATTTTCACCGTGTGAAGCAACATTTTTCTTGGTCGGTGAAACCCCACACAGCTGATTTGGGCGATTCAGAAATTCTCCAAGTAACTTTTATGCAGGGAAACTGGAGAAGGGTGACGACCCCCGCAATCGCCTTGTGCAACACCAGCACAGGCTATGGGGTAAGCACAGCTGGCTGGTAGGCCCGTGCCTTGGAATCCTAAATAAGGGGTCAAAGTGTAGCCAGTACAGATGAATGTAATCTGTTTCCCTTATCTGGTTTTACCTACTGTCACTTGTCCTAAGTGACTTGAATGTGAGGTCCCAAGGGGCAGGAATCCCACATGCAGCCTCCAGCACGGCGCTGATCCGGTGCTAGAGCGGGTTTGCAACGTGTCCAGCTTGGGGCTTTCTACCGGAGAGCAGGAAACTTAGCTAAGATTAAATTTAGTTTCTTCTCTGCTATTTAGGGACCATTTTCTACAGACCACTGTCAAAAACGTCAAATAAAGCTATTATGGCTCTTCCTCATGCAGTTGTTCATGATTAACTCCTCTTCCTGATTCACTCCAGATGTGAACAATCGCTCAGGAACAGAAAGGCCCACATGTAGAAAGAATTGTGAACATCAGTTCCAGCTCACACCCAAACTAATTTCTGGTGGAGAGCAAACAGCACTGAAGAACCAGCCTCACTGCTGGCCCCGAGATTGCTGCTGTGACCCGTGCCCTCGCCCAGCTCTGCAGATCAGCTAAGCTGAATGTCCCGGAGGCTTAGGAAAGCAGGCATAACGTCACGGAAACAAAAAGCTGTTCTTTTACTACAGCGAGAAACTGCACAGTCGAATTTCAAGTCCTGGGCTGAGGCACTGCCATGGCAATGCATTACACTTGGAAAAAGAGGCTTTTAAATTGACAGAAAATCAATTTTCCTACACTTTATTCTCAGCTGCAGCTGAAGATATTTTGCTGCTATTAAAAGACATTCCCATTTCTCCAGACAGACACTGAAAATAGAGAAACCAACCCCCCCAAACTGAAGTTTGGCAAGTGAAACGACCGGCGGGCAGACTGAACTCCTGCTGCTGCCACTTCATGGCCCACCTGTGGCACGCGGCAGAGACGGGGAACTGTCCCCAGCCCCATCCGCTGCTACAAGCACCGGTACGACAACCACGGGGAGGAGAGGATGGACACGAGAGGCAGGGACAGCATCCGCAGCACATCCACATGGACCATCGCTCGCTTCGCACTTGCTGAGGTGTTTGTGGTCTGAGCCACCAGCTGCTTCAGAAGCAGGGTCAATCTCCCTTACGCGTCTGTCTACATGATACGGAAAGAAACTGGAAAGTCTTGAAGACATCAGCCCATGCAGCCCTACGTAGCTACCAGCAAAAGCTTTAACAGCTCTGAAAATTACGAAATTACCGTGGGGCGTGTGTTGAGAGGAAAAGAATTAATTCCTGGACTAGAAGATGGCAACAGCTAAGAGCAGGGAGCATGATCGCACAGTTCTCACTAAGAACAGAGATGGTCTGAAACACTGGTTTGTGTATTTCACTTTTAAAAGGTTTAACTTCCCACAAGTGATGAAAACATTAGCAAATCTGGCTGGGAAGAACACTGACCAGAATGAAAATTGCAGATTGTTACAGAGACACCAATAAGTCGTGTAACCACACTGCACACGGGACAAACAGAATAGGGAGGAGAAGCGAAGGAAACAGTTAAAAATAAAAAATGTACTATATATTGCTATGACACCTTCACAGCTGAAGATGATGACCAAGCTGGCCGTGATCAGTGTTAAGGTGGAACTTGGCTCCTCTTGCTGCTAACAGAAGAGGCAGTTATGTGGCCAACACTTAGTGAAAATCAGGGGAGTGTGGGAGAAATGTCAGTTCCTCTGCGGGGAGCACAGGTCCGCGCTCCCAGCCAGCGTTTTCAGAATGCATGTCATCCATTTCTTAAAAGCTAAATTTTAGTAAGGCTAAAAACATTTGTACCCTCTGCTGGTGAAGCAAGATGTTGTCAAGTCACTCAGGGCAAATGCTGCACAGCATCCAACTACGAAGACTCCTCACAGCCCTACAGTTCAGTAGTGCAGGCATATATAGCCCAAACACAGCTCTCCTACTTTAAATAATGGCTGGAGAGGAAATTCAACCAGATTCGGCGTGCTTATGACAACCACCACAATATGGCCAAGTCCCACAAGAGACACGATTTGCATGGAGCTGCCGGCGCTGTGCCAGCTGCAAACCCGACTGAACGACTGGTGCCCAGGGGCCGACACGCACCGCGCTCGGCGTCAGAGCAATGCTGCCTTCGTACCAGGAAAAACACTCCTAGGAAAGCCTCTGGTCAGCGGGGGTCAGAGCAAGGAGAATGACAGGAAACGAAAACATGTACCTGATCTTGAAAACTCTGTGCCGTTTCCATCCCAGGTCTAGATACAACCCGGTGAGGCAGAAAAGCACAGCAAGGACAGAACGGCCCTTAAATGAGTGAGGGTCATGCGGGCTGGGAGAGCTGAGCAGCGGGAGGACGACAGTCTGTAAAATCCTGAGAGGCACAGCAGAGCCAACAGAACGACAGCTCAGGCTCAAATGCGAGAGAGGAAAGCACAAAATGAACGGAGAAGATGCCAGGTTTAAAACCAAAACAAGCGAAGGGAGATGCTCCTTCACCGGCACGCTGAGCTGAGCAAATCCTCACTGTGGGGCAGGGCAAGGGCCAGAACCGAGCAGTGGTTCAGCAGGGGACGGGACCAGGCCACGGATGGCATCAAGCACAACAACAGCCGCTTTGCTCCGAGTCCCTGAGCCTCAGGCTGCCGGGCGCTGCGAAATCCACGCCTGTCACGCTCCTGCCCAGGAGGCGCCGCCGCTGCCCTGAAGCACGCCGGGCTTCCCTGAGCACGTCTGAGCCTGGGCTGGGGTTTTCCTGTCTAGGAGCACCACTGATGCTCAGCCGCTGCTGAGGGTTTCTGCCCGCAGAGCCCTACCCCAGGAAGGTTCCACTGGGACGCGGACGTGGAAAACGCAGGCCCTTGGTATCGCAGCACACGGCGTTCAAAAAAACCCCAGTGCTGATTCACTGTGGAACAGCCAGTTCAGTTTAAAGGCACAAGGAAAAAAATGGATGGAGAGAGGTTAAAGGAGGATCCCAACGTGCTGACAGAAGGAGAAAATCAGGCTTTACTCTGAAACGGCTTCGTATACGGAGATCTCAGACACCTCCTGGGGGTGTGCTTTGTTCCGAGGAGCGGAGCAGAGAGGGCTGGCACCGAGCTGCTGGGAGGCCACAAGCCCCCGGCCACCAGCCTCGGAGCAGGAATCGCTGACGCCCTTTGTCAGGGAGCCCCCGAGCCCCTGGGGAGCCCTGGCAGCGCCGGTGCCCCCGGTGCGCAGCCGCCTCGCTCCCCGGCTGCTTTCCAGCCTGTATTGCCCTTCTCCTAGGGCAGAGCTCGGAGGAACAGCAGGCCGCAGAGCACCTTCAAACACGCCTCTCCTCCAGGGAGGAAAGGCACTGGGCACGTCCGTCCGCACGTAAAAACCTAACGTGACACAGAACACGGAGCTGACATTAAAGCCACCGAGATTTTGTTTGAAATCCTGAGATTCCGTGTGCTCCGGCGACGTGGAATAATCCGCATTCATCTCTCATCAGCTGGAGACCTACGGAGCAAGAGGCGCTGACCCCTTCCTGCCCAGCCCCTTCCTGCAATGCGGTGCAGCTGGAAGGTCCGAATGAGACGGGACAGCACATCGACACTCAGTGACTCTCAACAAACGCCCATGCAACAGATTTCCTCTAGTCTCCAGCTAAGCGAAGCACCAGAGACGCCGGCTGCGTGCAGTCGGAGCCCGTTAGGACAGCAACGCCCCGCGCTCAGACAGAAGTGGTTTTGGGGCTCCGCTGATCGCCCCGAGCAGCTGCAGCCACACGCAGCAGCTTTCGGTTCCTCCCCGCTCTCCCCCGGCAGCTCTGTGGCTGAACCCCTCCATTCATCACAACCGGCAGCTTTCGGGGTCAGACCTCACCTCCCTGCAGCGATGGGACGCCCTGCCAAAAACAGGCTCTTTTCCTCAAAAGTGCTTGCCATAGTAAGTGGCTGCCCACTCTTCAGTTTTCTGAAGAACACATTAGGGACTTAGAAATCACATTTTCCGGCATTTCAGTGGAAATATCTTGGGGCCATACAGCACCTTACAAATATCACACCTACGGGAATATTTAAGGTCACCCCAAAACAACCATTCCACATTGGCTGGGCACACAAGGCAGGAGTGATGCCCAAAGCTTCTCCGCTGCACGTACCGAAGACAGTCAGGGAACAGCAGCAGGATGCCACTGACCGCCAACGCGTCCCGCAGCAGCGGCTGCAGCTCCCGGCTGCTCTGCCCCTTACGGACGCAGATCGGAGCCAGACCGACCCAGAGTTTGTTCAAGAGCTGGGAGACGACCACAGGTAGAAGCACCAATGGGAAGTGCACGGCAGAAAACTCATCTCTGTTTTCTTCAGTAAGCCTTGGGACTTTTAGTTGGGGAAGAAAAGGCGCTAGCCCTGAGAGCAGCGATTTTACACGAGTTTCTACACGCCGGCCTCAAAGCACGTACAGCGAGGGCTGGCTCGTTCTGCCCACAGGCTACGATGAAGAGCAAGCAGGGCCGGGTTCGAAAGGCTGCTGCAGGCTGGGGTGACCACCTCCGACCCCTCCGCTCCCTGCAGCCTGCCCCGCAGCCCCTGCAGCAGCACCTGCCCCGGGAAATGCCGGCACAGAAGCTGCTGGTGTGCAGTCTGCATCCATAACCCATCCCTCGACACACCTGAAAGCCCCCCGAACCTGGAGGCAGGTGTAAGAGCCGTGACCACCGCCTAGCTGCTCACACATCGTGTAACCGGGGGGCCTGCGGCCAAGTCTGGTGCAACTCAGAATCAGCCTCGGGTGGCTGACAGCCCGTTGTGAAAATCCACAGGTCACCCCAAATCTGGTACCGTGGGACAGCCTGAGCGGAGGATACGCTAACCCAAATAAAGGAAAAGGAACATTTTTGACTTGGCATTTGCAGATTGCTTGATAAACTGCATAATGTGACACTCGGGAACTGCTTCCTCGTGAGTCACGAGCACCAGCAGGAACTGGCTGAATTCACAAAAGCTGCTATTTCAACTGAATCTTTAACAGGAAGAAACAAAATGACATAACCCAAACAGAGATCTTTTTTACAGTTTTTTTGCAAGTGCTAAAGGCTTTGCGGCAGCGAAGCCCTTTCTGAAGCCAGCACCCTGACCAGCCCACGAGTGTTAATTACGGCAGCTGAGGGCCACCGCCAGGGCACAGCTTCTACAGCAAAAGCCGGTGACGCCCTCCAACTGCGAGATCGCCTTCTGCGTGTCCAGGACACACGAGACTTTCCTCTATGCTAAAAGCTAATACACTGAATTTCAGGTGTGGAACACAGTTTTATTTCTATTTTCCCAAGTACAGGCCATTGGCAGTGAACGTAACAAGTGTGGGTGTTTAACTACGCCGGGTATTCTTGGTCACTGTCCTGTTTAAGGAGTTTATGGCGAAATCCTATTTTAACCTTACTAAAATATTCTAGTTTCAGCAAATAAAAGTTAGACAAACTCTTGCCCTTAAACAGTAATCTGGTTGAAAAAAACCTGACTGCTGAGGAGCCACGAGGGCTCCACCAGTGTGTGTCTGTTGTACAAGAACACCCAACAAGCTGGTAACCGGCTAGTGGAGCAGGGCCATCTGTAATTGTGCCCAGTTTGCTCCCTCCTTTTCCCTTAACATTCATTTCAACATCTGTTTTTTTTTTTCCCTTTTTTTTCCTTTTTAATGCAGCAAACATAGGTTGTGATTTGCTGCAGAGACCTGTGATCACAATGATCCCCCAGAAGGTGTCAGCGGCAGAAGCCACACGAAATCCTTCTCCTTCAGGATGCCTCTGATTAGAAAGCGTGCACCGGGAACATCCAACACGTCAGAAATTACAGGAAAATCCAATTTTGGCAGCTATTTCTATTGTTAGAAGCCACGAAAGTCTGGGCAGATCTATACTGGCACGAAGTTGATTTTATTTATTTGCACCAGCTTGCGAAGCCAAGTTTACGCACTGCTCCTGTTGCACTCAAGCCAACTGAAGTTTTGCAGCCGACCACAGAAACAAGACTATGTTACACACATTTATTTCCAGACACCGTAAGCACAGACTATGTCAGTAAATTTGAGCTTAACAACCCCAGACGTACAAATGAGGTGCGCCCAGAGACCTAACGCTGCGTTCCTGTACTTCTTGTTCACGGCGTGCATTACGACAAAGTACTTGCAAGTTGCCCTTGGTGAAAAGGTGATAAAAGCATCTGGAATCGAGGCATTTACACTTTAAGTTTCAAGATGATTTGAAAGAACACGACACCAAAGAGTCTTGGCAGTAGCCTTTACAAGTACTGTACTGTATCCAAAAAGGCTTTGCTTTTATTGTCAAACTCAAAAGACGACAGCTGAGGAGCTGTTTCGCTTCAAGGCCGAAGAAAAGATATCTCTGTCTCACCGCTGCTCGAGGAATCCGAGCCAAAAAAGCACCCACTTCTTCCCCTAAAGTGCAAATCTGCAGCAGCTGCCTGCTGAAGCAGCTTCATCTTACCTTCGAGTGGAATTGCATAAAGCTGCTCCATGAACATTATTTCTTCTTCTCGAAATCTGCAATCAATGCTCCTGGCTTCCTCCAGCCTTCCGCTTATGCACAGATGCACAGACAATAATGTACGAGGGTTGTTTCAAATTTTTTCCTCTGTGCTCCTGATTGGCTCAGCGCAATGCCCATGTGGGTCCACAATGCAAGGTTTCTATCCTTTTTAAAATCAAAGTGTCAGTTTTGCTGCTGTCAGAGCACTTTATTTTTGTACATATAAGGAAGTGGCTGTTGATGTTATCTGAATGTGCTTCCTGTTTTATATGTATATGAGCAAAAATAATGTCACATTAAGCTAAACTGCAGTTTCGGAGAGCTCAAGTCAAAGCCTCCAAGCAAAACACGATAATGTGAGCACATCTCATCTGTTCGCCGTCTACCCCAGTTTGCATCCACTTCGCTGAGTCTCATCAGCAATCTGCATTCTCCCAGCGAGAGCTCTCCCCATGAGCCCGGCACGGAGCTGCACGCTGCGCAGCATCGCTGCCTCCAGAGGTTCTCAGGAGAGTTCGAATCACAAAGGCTCGCCTGAGTTGACATCTGTACCTCAAACACTGCACAGGTAAAAAAGCAGCCAGCACCCGGGCAGCGCCACGAGAAACTCTGCCTGAATTTGGGCTATCCTTAAATCAGGGTGACTCTTTTTTTTTTAAACGAGGAAGGAGTCTTCTGAGTGTTTCATGTAAGCGCTCAGTCCAGGAAGTGGCGGTGTAGGAGTGCTGCGTTCCAGAGCTGATGCTGCAGAGCATAACACCAAAGGAATCTTTCTAATTGGAATTTAATGTCTTTCTGGTTATTTTAAGGCACAGCAAATGAATGTGCAACTGCAAACTTGGTTCCATACAGAAATCCTTCTACTCCTGTAGAAGAAAAGAGCGGCAAAGCACATGGAGGCACCTCCGAGGACAGCTGCCAGCGCCACTGCTGCTTACCCCCCGATGTCAGAGCTGTCCCTGCCAGGAGGTACTGCCACTTGCACACTCATTCACTTCCACTTTCGCACAGTGCTGGCTGCAGAACACCCACCAGAGACGAACGACTGCAGCTGGGAGCGAGCCGAAGCTGTTTGCACTTTCTACTTTCATTAGACTTCCCACAGCAACTTCTGGGATATTAAATGCAAGCTATTTTTATAGGTAACAATACAACGAAACTGTGGGTTTTGCTGAAGGAAACCAAAAGAATCCTTCCAGAGGCATGCAGTAAAGTAGTAAGAAGTAGTAAAAATTAAAGAAAATGTTCTTCCCCGTGGAGCTCATGGCACAACACCTTTCTGCGTGTGTCTCTGAGAGTGCCAGCTCTCTGGCGTACAGCTGCTCTGCGCCCTGAGAAACTTCAGCTGACCCAAGCGTGGGTTCCACTCGGTGCAAGTCACTGCCTCTGAAGTAACAGCAAGGAGGAGTTACAGTGTGTGACCGACGGAAGATGCCTTGCAAGTATCAGAATTTAAAAATATTTTGTACAAAGATTTTTTTGGACCATTTCCCATTGCAGTACCTTATTCTATCTCATTAAGCAGATTTGGACCATTTCATTTTGGTGCAAAGCTATGTTACAGGCAAGAATCGGACCTGGGAAGATAAAGCAGGTGTCTTACATCGGGACAGAAGACCGAAAGCCATCACACCAAAATTAAGTATTAAGACCCAGACCTAGCAAAGTCCCATTTGCTGTACATTTATGCCCTGGCACTGATTGATTTGAATGTCTGAAACCAAACAAGCTTCACAAGTTTCTCCTGCAGCTGGGGCAGTCGCATCGCCCTGCTGTGCACTCTCACGTGCCTGACAGAGCATACGGTCCCGCTACAGCTTTTTGCACCCCTGGAGCAGGTACGGTGCCTCTTCTCTCCACCCAGCCACTGTTTGGAAACGCAGGAACGTGATAATCTTTGTAACCCCACCAGCTGACAGCTGGGGCTTAGAAAGAGATCAACCCCAAGAGCACAAGCCTTGTTTCTAAGCCCCGAAAAACAAATATCAAAGGTGCGCCCAGCCCCGGACCCCCCGGTCCGCCAGCTGAGTTGAATGATGTTCAACGCACTGCAGAAAATAAGGGAGCTGCGATTCTGCCCCTACCTCCCATTCCCTAGTCACAGCCTGGAAGGGAAAACAGCACCAGAAATCCAGGGCTTGGAAGCTTAGTGCATCTTTTGTGGTTTTGTGTTTTTTTTTAAAGACATTTTACTTGAAGAAGTATCTTTTGCTTTCGACCTTCCTGACGTGTTTCCAAACCCCCTCGTGAAACACAGACTGACACAGACCTGTAACGTCTACCAGGGGTCTCACGGCTGAGTTGTCAGATACAACTTCTTTAAAGTGAACGCAGACGTTTCACGTCGGTGATTTATTCAAATGCACCACACGTGCTTAACTCTTTCAGCTTTAGTGCTTTCATTTTATATCTCCAAAGAAAACCGATGTTATGGGGGGAAGAGGAAGCGGGAGCGAGCAAGCAGACTTTCCTACTGCCTGTCCTAAGTTTTCCTGGATACCAAAAGGATGAGCCCAGTGGTGAGAAGTGCTGCGGTGTCCCCAGGGACCCTGCAGGGGCTCAGAGCCTCCGAGCGAGCGGGGCCGGCAGGTTCCTGGGGCTCCTCGACGCGGGGCTGCAGTGGATGGCAGCGAGACGAGGAGGAGGAAAGGGAGAATAACAGAGAAAGGAAACAGGCACTGCAAAACAAAAACTAAAGAAATCACCAGCAAAGCAAAAAGCACGCAGGGGAAGCCCCTGGTGTGGTTGCTCACTTCCTACGGCTTATCACTGACACAGCAGCATGAAAAGTCACCGAAAACGGAAAATTTGTCAGTATGGGTGAATTTGAGCCTGTGGAGAGGGATAACACGTGGCCGTACAACACACGTCCATTTTCACATTTTGCCAAAAGAGGGAGCTTATCAGGAGCACCAGCACCAACGCATGCGTTTCTTGAGCCAGCCCAACCTCCACCCTGCACAAGCCCCGGTGCCACGGAGCAAAACCTCTGCGGTCACACACGGGGATTCACACCAGCATCCACAAGCATGGGTTTCAGGACATTAGAGCTTCATTTTCCTACAACGCTCCATGAAAAGAAAAGGTCGTTCATTCCCTCTCATAATGTAACAGCGAAATGTACTTACAACTTCAGCGTTACTCTAAACGACTAAAAAAAAACTCCAAACCCTTATAAAAGCCTTTTAAGGAGTAAAGAACTTATTTCTGACTTTGAACGTTCTCTTGTGCAACGCAGGCTAGGAAATCTTATTCTTGCATGAAGTTTCTGACTTCCTGGCCAGTACAGTTTTTTGGTTTTGCTTTTACATCTAGAGGGAAATCTCTAAAAATATTTCATATGCCATGTCGTGGTAATACTAAACACTTCATGAAAAGAAGAACCACACCGAAACACAGAAACAGGTTAAAAGGAAATTAAACAGCCCATTTATAAGGGCAAAACACAAGCCAGGGGCAAAGACATCACTTAAATTAACCATTGTAGCCTTCTAGAGAAAATGTTTATCAGACATCAAATATGACTCAAGATTTAGAAATAAATTTGCCTGGTTTAGCAACAGGGTAAAGGAGATGACCAGCAGGGTGCCCACGGAAGCACGCTCCACCGATGCCATTCATCATACACGATCTATCAAGCAGGCAGACACGGCTTGTTCGCGTGGAAAGCTCTTCCGCAGAACAGAAGGGTGAACGTGATTGCAAAGAATTGCCATGGTGCCACGGGAAGGGGCACTGAAACTACCGGGATAACTCAGTGAAGACAGAGGGCAGCATAAGGAGCAAAGGGAAGAACAGCAGAGCTGTACAGCCCACGTGATGAACTCTGAAACAGCTACCGGTGGTCAGGAAAAGGATCCCACTCACCAGATGTAACTCCATCTCCGCTCATCAGCAAGTAAAAAAGCAAAGACTGTCGCGAAATATGATGGAAAGGAATAAGCATAAAACACTGAGTTGTTAGAAAATAAAAGACATCATTTTGTGTATTCACAGAACACGAATGTTTTGAACCGAGTGTGCGTTTCTGCCCACCGACCTCAGAAAAGATAACAGTGAAACTGAGAAAGATTCAGCAAATGAAAGAAGGATGGTCAGAGGGGTCGCGCAACGACCAAGTGAAAAACCAGCAACAAAAAGAGAATGGCAAAGGCCAAAAGGATCACGGCACACTTACTGCGCTGTGCCGGCAGTGCCGCGGGGATGAACAGGGACCTGCTGGAAGACCCCAGCATGCCGGCACTGCCTTGGCAAGCGGCCGTTATTGTGGACGTGCTGCTCAATGCAGAAATACTCTGTGATAGTCCTAAGAAGCTGATACGCTCAGGAAAAACAACGTGCCTTTAAATGAGATGCAGGTTGATGGAACATCCAGCAACCAGCAGCTTCTCCGAAGGGTGCGAAGGCTCCAGGCAGGACGGCTTCCTGCGGTCCGGCACACCAAGACCTGGCTGCGGCTAACGTTCGGAAATCATCCAAGCCAGACACAGGTTGAAATCAGGAAGCAAATTTTCCACAGACATTCCTTCAGAGGAGTAAGCAGAGACGGTTCAACAGGGTCAACTCAGAAACGAAATCCATTCCTTGACGGGCCATTCCCCCTTTTTTTTTCCTAATAGCTGAATTTTGCCAGTATTGCTCGACTCCAGTAGCACAGCCTCGCACCAGGCACCGCAGCTCTGTGCTCCCAGCTCTCCAGCAGCTCATCCACCCCTGTGCCGCCACTGCTGTCGCTCCTCTGGTGGAGGCAGAGAAGAAAACCAAACCCAGACACCACCTCGCCAGTCCAGGGCTCACAAAAGCAGTCCTGCTCAACTCTTGCTCCCTTTGGTCAGCTGGGAATTTTTGAATCCCTCCCCACTGCACGCTGCTCTCACCCTCCTGTTCGAGTGGGCCCAAGTCAGATCTCCTCACAGATCCCACCAAAAGCAAACCTCCTTCTCCTTCTCCATTAGCAGTTTTCGGTTGGACCTGACCTCTGACTCAGCTCATCGGGTGGCAGCACAGGTGCCAAGCCTTACACCGGAGAAGCCACGTGTGTCCTTTTCCTTGCTTGCTCTCTGCACCCTGCTTTAATTGTCTGCGTGTTTTATTTTTTCAGAACCATGCCCCAAATCAGACACAGCGTTTCAGCTAAGGCATCATCGGTGCCCGCTGCACAGCAGAGCAATTCCTACCTTACAAGCTGTTCTCCTGGCAGTGTATTCCCAGATGAGCCTTACCCTTACCGCAGTGCTGCCACGGACTGACTCGTTCGTGGTCTGTGCTATTGCAGCATTCTTGCCAGAGCTCCTGCCTAACCAGCTCCTTCCAGTTTTGTGTTTGTGCCTTTATTTTGTCCTTCCTAAATGTAGTGAATATGCACTTGGGTGAGCTGTAATCTTAATTTGGACTTCATCAGTTTAGTGAAGACAACCACTGCGTCCTGGCTCTGCCTTCCATTCATTCTCTGGCAGGTCTCCCCTCGCGTCCTGCCGACTCTCCTGCCTTCCAGGTGCTGCGGGTGCTGCCTCACCTTCACGCTGAGCTCTGCTGGCAGACGCACCAAGGTTGTCTTGCCCTGGAATAAGCCTCCGCACATTGTTTCCTTTAGAAAACTATCCCGGTTTTCTGCACAGTCACTACTGCAGCTTTTAAAAGCAATTCATGCAGCTTAAGTAAGAGAAATGATTGTAAGGACGTTGGGTTTGCTCTAAGATGTGCGGCTCATCCTGCTCTGCTGAAAACAGAGAGAAGTAGAAATCACAGAATCACGGAATCACAGAAGAAAGTAGTACCATCTCGTATCACAGTAGCGAGATGTAACAGAAAGCACCTGTCAGAGCCCTCAAATTCTGAGGCACTGCATAAGTCCTACCAACCAGAACACTTTTTTTATTCTGTCAGCTTCTGGATAGTCTCTGCTGGCTCCCAAAAAAATAAAAAAGAAAAAATCGGTTTAATGCTGCGAAGAAAACTAACATGGTATATGGTACTAAATAAACACGTCTTGCTGTCCATCATGTTCTTCATGTTCATGGTGGCCTCTACTACTCAGCATTAGAAAGAATGCACTTCCTTTAATATGGCCAAGTGAGCAAAGCTGACTGCAAAGAAAAGATGTTTCAGGTCAGCTTTGTTAACATCAGCATTCAGAGAAATCCAGTATTCTTTCCCCCTCAGTCAACTTAACTTACTGCTTGTAACAGAAGTAGCAGGAATGCAGAGTGCGTTGTTCAAGTTGAGAAGAAGTTGTCGTACACCCGGGCTTTCCAAATGGCACAAAACACAGTAGAGATGTGTCTTTTCTAGAGAAGAAAGCAGCACAGCAGAACGCGCAATTGCAGCCGTTTCGAGCAGAGCAGAAAGGTATCCTCCAGAGCTATCCCTCCAGCCCCACACCCAGTCCTCCAGGGGTTTCAGCTTGGTGTTTCTGAGGAATGTGCTAAATCTTTAAGTCAGTATGTAAAGAGAAATTTTAATTTTGCTGGGGAAGTCTGTTGATGCAAAGGGACTCATGGTTGATTTACATTCTGAAGCATGAAATTTATCTTTGGCAAGTGGCCTCTGAGACCTAAGTATTTCCAGAAACATCGCTTTATTTTCCCAATGCAACATGCAGAATTATAAGTAGCCATTTCTTAAACCTATTACGAACCAAGAAGACAATGGAGGAGGCCAAGCTTCTGTCCACGGGAAGACCTCAAACGAAGTCAGCTTCAAGTCCGTCTGCCCGCCGGTAACACCGCCATAGCAAGTCTCAACACAGCCACTCGGTTCATTTGTTAGAGGTGCATTCTGACTTCCAGATACACAAACCACCAGACAACGTGCTCTGACACACCGCCTGTCGCTGCTTTTCAACCCATTCCCCTGCACAGAGGTGCATCACCTTTTGAGGGAACTCACTCCTACTCATGCACAGCATTTCAGTATTTCAAACCGAATACAGCCAGTGGTTCCATGTGTCCTAGGGGTAACTTCTCTTTATGCCTTATCCTGATGGCCAAAATGTGGTGCTCAGCAGGCAGCGAGGCGAGCAGTCCCCTCCTCTGCTTGTGAGCAGCCAGGCTGCTCAGAGCTGTGCTCACAGCTCACTGCAGGCTCATCTCCGCCAGCAGCAGCCTAGGTGAGAGCTGCAGAGAAGAGCAGAGCGTAGATGGTGAAACAAGCGCCCCCCAGTAGGGCATCTGTGCGTCCCACAAAGGTCGGGCAGCTTCCACCACCGCTGCTCGCTCCCGTGTAACTGTAAGACATGAAACCCAGAGGCAAGAGAAGCAGCCAGCCGTGGCGGAGCTCCTCCGTTTGCATCCATCGCAGACCCATAACGGCCGAAATATGGGATGCACTTGTGGGCAGGAGGCGGGATGCACGGACTCGGAAAGGGTTTGTCTATAGATACTGCCAGCCAGCTTACGGGATTGAAACTGGGTTGTACACACAGGTTGACTGCGCTTCAGTTTTCACTCCTGCAGTACCGTGTTAGCACAGGTGAAATCCAGGCTCCACGGAGCTCCCCTGGGTCTGGAAGAGGCTCAATACATCCACAGCCCTAATTAACTGCGCAGAAACGCCACCCCTGGTTCAGCAAACACACACTTTGTTGATCAAAAGTCTCTTAAAGGGAAGCTTAAGGATAAAGTCATCTCCCCTCAAAAGCTGGTCACTGTGTGACACTAAGCAGTAAGTTTGTTAATAATTAAGAGTTACACAAAGGAACGCAATCCTCAGAGGAACAGAAAGAAAACACTCAGTAACACCGCTGACCAGAATTACATTGCTAATACTGAAGTTCTTGACCTCCAGTGCATTGAAGCACATGAAAATACGATTTTTATGCTGAAGGTCAAAATGCCATTCCTAAAAACAATCAGTATCAGACAACAAAGAAGTTCAAAATTGCTTTTTCGTATTTGTCCTGAAACTGTTATTTTCAAATTCTCTGCTTTGAGGTGTGGGTAACTTTTGCTACCCATTTCAGTCTACAAACCCCCTTCCTTCTTCCTCTGGTTCCCAAACCACACGGGGTCCTGGTTGTTCAGCCATTCGGTAACGGGGTATATGAAACTTTTATATAGATGTATACAAATATAGCTACACAAGCATTGCGATCTCACTGTAAGATACATTTTCTCTTGCAAGTTCACGTTCCCCTTTCAAATTTTTAGATAATATCATAATGTTGGAGGTGTAGACAATGTACCCAAAAAACCCCTTACTGACCAAATATTTTGAGAGGCTTTGTTAGAAATGAAAATATTTTAGCCAGACTACCTATAGCTTTCCTTTTAAAAGGATGAATTTGTAGTCAAGTTCTACTTCTAAATTTTTAACGTGCACTTTTCTGGTGTTTTAACTGCTCAAATCCTATCGAACAATTTCTTTCTTTTTGTTGCTTGCACTGTGACTACGTGGGAAGCCCCATGCAAGGTCTGGTCCCCACAAGCCTTGCACATGTCTCATGGACAGAAGAGTTTGGCGGACCCCACTGCTCTATAATAAGGCTTCAGTGGCTTTAGAAAACCACTTACACTAGACTATGCTACTGTATTGGAAATATTTTTTTGATTTTGTTTCATTTCAGCCGGCAAATTCTGTGCATGACTGTGTAGAAAAGGAAAAAAGAAAGGATCAGATTAAAGGGAAAGCTGTAACATCGGCAGCTGCACCAAGAGCTCTGCAGGAACACCCAGAAGGGAGAGGTGCAGCCTGCTACCTCTACTTAAGGGAAAGAGCGAACGAAGAATTTCTGATAAATGTATGTTGCACCCTCACATTTTATTATGATTTTTTTTTATTAATTCAGCATGTGACATCTAAACAGATGAGCAGATTTATGAGCAGAATTTTGAAGGAAGAATGAAAATTTAGACAATATTTGTCAAATGAACAGACATAGGAAATAGAGGGGAGTAAAAGGGGGAACTTCAAGTTTATTACTAATACATGATGTAACTATTGCAATGCATTGGCTGAGAAGTGTTCGTTTCTTCTGGTCCTGAGAGAGTAAAACAGCATGATATGACAGTATCCAACAAGATACATTGCCTCCTCGGAGTGGCAAAGATATCAGGATGAAGAAGTATTCATCAGAGTGAAATGCATTCATTACCTTCACTTGGTACTCCCCTGCAATACCAAATATATTATTTCGTGTAAAATCCAGAATCTAGACAGCCTCAAAAAATTGCTGAAATTTACCATATTATTTAAGGTCGTAAGTGATTTAATATTCAACTGACTTGAATACCTAAACATTGTTCGGTTTATGAGGGAAGAGAGTCCAAAGCAGGACAGAACAGGAGGGCTGGAGCCCAGACCCTATGGGACCCCTCGGTTCCCACAACAGGCCGTAACCTCAGAGCCGCTGTGCTCACTCGTAGCCAGTGTTGCATCCAAATATCACCAAGATAGGCCAGAATCAAAAGGTGCGGTCATCTCAGGAAAGGAGGGGGATGGCAGAGAAAACCCGAAAGAAAACGATTCCGCTGTTCCTAGGTCTGAAGCACAGTATGCTGGTCGCTGACCCACATCAAGCTGTAAGTACAGACACCTAATTAAAGATACCCTTGGGTCCCTCGACAGTGAAGCTGCTCTTGTGACATGAGTTCTCTCCAGGAGCACGAACAGTAAAAACAGGCCTCAGGCTACTGTAACGGCCTGGCTGTACAAGGGAACAGATTTGACTGGCAAAATCCTCAAAGTCCTTCACCAGAGACCGTGTTAAAATCACCACTCCTGGAAGGGAAAATTACCTTTCCTTTTCCATCTGCTTTTCTTCCCGTCCTTGTTAGTGCACCCATTGCTGCTGCTGCTGGTGCTGCTGCTGCTGTTCTCGGAGCTCTGCGAGTCGGACTGCGCGTCGCTGCTCTCCTCCGAGCCGTCAGAGAGCTCCTTCAGCCCGTCCGGAACGTCCTTCTGCAAACGAAGCAAGCAGGCGAGTTACCCACTCCACGACAAACTCTCCAATTAACACCATTCTTAAAAGGAGCACTTTGCTTTATTTACCAAGCACTCGCTGTTGATTTTTTATGCTTGAGAGCTACGTCAGAACTGCTTAGCTTCCAGCCTCTGAAGCACACCGCCTTTCGCCAGTCCATATAAAGCCCATACCCGCTGCCGTGGCTTCTCCACTTCCCTCGTCACCACCTCACAGGCACACCCTTCCTTACACACCCCTTTAGTTGTCTCCTCTGTCCTCAATCACCAACTCTAACACACTTCTGCATAATGAGAAAGCCAGTCAGTTTTGGAACTTCATGACAGAGGAAAAAGAACGTGATGGTTCGGTGTCCGACAGCCCCAGAGACCTTTAATTTCCCGAGCAGGAAGACCTGCTGGCACAGACCCTGCCACAGCAGGCCCGGCAGGGGCTGTGCGTTCACACACAGGATTTGAGGCTGCAGAAAGCACCAGCAGCTGTGTTCACCCGTCCACACCTAAGCCCAGACTGCCCTCTAGTGATCAGCACCATTCCGATTTTAACCTACTTAGCGCTAATTAGTGACAGCACCTTGAAATCTGCTGACAGGGACCTCAGTCGTGGCCGTCACCCCTTCCCGACTGCCCGAAGCCCCTCGGTGCGCCCCTTGCCGATGGGCCGTGCACGCAGTGCAGGGCAGTGGCAGACACAGAATTAATGGCACAGAAAGAATTACCTATAAACCACAATCCTAGAGAGGACATCACCAGAAGCAGAGAAGAACCTTTCTATTTATACCAAGTGTCACCAAAGCTGGTAAAAATTAAGCTTGCCTACTCCTAATGCTCACGCTCCTTTCAGCGAACCTTCTTTATGTCGTAACTTTTGGAAAGATGATTTTAGTAAGCTGGGACATTTACCTATTTTTCTGATTTTTTCAAGATGCCTCTTTTAAAGTCTTCCACCTGGTCGTCTAGCTACCACTCCTATAGATGTGTCTCCTAAGACGGTGTGCGCTGTCTTTATCACGTGTGGTAAAAGCTGAACTGGCCAGACTTCTCCAAATATCAGGTTAGAAATATTCCCGCAGACTGGAATCTCCCAGGCTACCGGTGAACAGAAAATCCAGTCACGGGCCTTTCCGATGCAATGGGATAATAAGCACGGGGGAAGCAATAAATAAAAATGCACGGGGGTACCAACCAGATGCACAGAGGGTTCCCGGGACAATGCCGACCACCGAAAGGCTCCAGCCACTAACCGATGGACCATCAAGACCCTCCAACCTTGGGGAGGGCCAGCTTGAACTTTTTAAGTAATAAGATGGGGAAATGGAGGAAAATGAGGGTTCTGCTTGTTTGCCTTGGTCTGGATTTCCAAGAATGACAGCTGTTTTTCCCAAGAACTTTGACTTTTAATTAACAACATGACCTTCAGTTTCTCTGTCTATTGACATCAATATGTCAATTGTTCACTTAAAATGTGAATCCTTCCAGGCAAGACTAAACCTTAGTGTACACCTCTACAGCCTGAAACAAAATCAGCCCCTGAAAGCTCATCCTGCACACGCAGCCCTTGCAAACACTGGAAAATATTAAATTACAAGAAATTGAAATACCAGAAGTCACTAGAAATTCAGCACTTTTGCTACAAGTATTTAAAGATAATGTAATTTGGTTTATTCTTTAGTATTTAAGAGTGCTTGGAGTTGATTTTCCCCAGGGGACCAAGCAGAGTGTTCAGACTGTAGGAGAAGTGCCCAACGTGTCCTTACCAGGGCACGTGCATCTTGTAGCTTTAAGAGGAGCACTGCTGGCCGACCCGTGCTGTTACACGCCACTTCAGCCACAGCGCACACCCATGGCATCTCAGCATTTTTAATCAGATTACATATTATCAGTGCTTCCACCTCTCCATGCAAAGCTTGGCTATTGTGTCTGAAAGGCAGGATCAGTAAAACACTGAAACAGCCCTCTCCTGTCAAGCACAGGTGTGCCTGAAGCTGTACGTCCCCCACATCCACCCTGCTTATTACTGTCAAAAGCACACTGCTGTGTGTAAGACCTGGCCTCATGGCCTTAAGCAAACCGCTGCAGCTTAGTCGAGAAAGTAGCCACGTTTTTGAGAGCTATAAACCACGTCTTATGGGCTCTGTCTTGGAAGTGTTCCTGTTCACCACCATGAACAGACTCACCGCTCCGAGGCACGGAGTGCTCGGTGCGCTTCGGATCACAGCTGACTGCTAGAATTAGGCAAGATTTGGGGAAAGTAGAGGATTAGGTACTTGATAACAGAACTAGAAGCAAAGGGACAAAAAAGAGCAACAACAAAATCCTATTAACAAATATTAATGAAAAATTTGGTTTGATTTCTTGCTGCCCTTAGGAATTCTCCTTCGAAGCATCTCCTGGCAACCACCACCAGAAACACCAGATCCTTTAAACATGATTTCACAGAACTGACATACTCCTTTGTTATGGTTCTCTAATCTGTTTTACATATCTTTACAATCAAATCTAAAAAAAAAAAAACTGAAGGGAGATCCTGGCAGCCTACCAGTCTCCTTCCTACTTGGATCAATGACACAATAATCCGGTTCAGGGAGCCAGCAAAACTGCAAGTACAACTTTGCTTTACTCGCCAGGGATTTTATCAGAAGCTTTCTCTCTTAAGCAGTGTGATTTACCAGACACCTGGCTCTTCTTCCCTCTACTGCAATGGCCATCCCTGTTCCTCAAAGCTTTCTAATGGACAAACCAGCACCTTTCATTGATAATGGATCCCCCAAAGGATTTCTCCTTGAACCCACCATCTTCACAACTTCTCCTCCTGGCATTACACTGGGACCAAACATGACAACGGGGACCAGAGGATGGTGTGACATGGCTGGCTGACACAGCGGCTTTCTTGACACTCCACCAACATTACCACCTCCGGATCACACAGCCCCAAAGAGGGAAAGACAACGACAAAACTGCTGTGTCCTTAGACATGCAGGAAACAACAGGGTTTTGGAATAACTCGACCTGCTAGTCTAGCCTCCTGCCTAAGACAAATCATTACATTTAATGAACTTATTCCTACGCTGAGTTAAATAACATTGGAGCTTTGCTGAAGCTTAACATTAAGAAAAATAACCAGTTTTAACTTACAGTTCTCATGAGGATGACAAATGGAGCTACCACAGCAGCTCTGATGGGTTTTGTTGTTCAAATGCATGCTCACTTCCAATCTGACTTTGCTTAGGTTTAAGCTCTTGACGTTGGATCTGCCTGTGACTTATCCCATCAAAAACACGCTCGCAATCTTTCAAAAGAGATCTTTTTTTCATATCTAGAATTGTTTGTTCTCTGAAACTTTTCAGCATGGCTTGGCCACATCCTGACACAGAATTCACAGACAATTACTCAACCACTTGTCTGCTACAATATGTGAATCTTTTCCTGAGTCATAACGTTCTGACAAAACACCTTCTTCCTGCTCTTGACTTAAGGTCTGCATTCCTTACGCCTAAACCAGAAAACTTTACACATTTTCATAATGAAACAAATTGTGTAAGAATGAGACCCAAAAAGACAACTACCTTCCCTCCATTGTTGGCTGTATCTGATAGTCCTTACCTTAAACGTACATCCTCCTATCAACAAGATGTTTTATACTTTCACTTCAATGCACTGAAATGAGGCCAATCTCTGTTTGGCACAACAACGTTCAAAGAAAGAAGTTTGTGGGATGTCTTGCAAAGGAAACTTTGGAAGCTCTGAAGATGTTCTACTCTGATGGCACGTCAGCACCAGCACACAGCTCCCAGGTGACAACCTTTGGTGTCACCTTATGTGCAAGTACTCAAGGAATCGTGCCTTTCCAGTTTACAGGGTGGAGGCAGAAGACGGTGAGAACAGGAAAGCATTTCTCTTCCATTTTAAATATTTTAGGAGATGAATCTCATCTTAGAAGTTACTGTTGCTGTCTAAGGAGCATGGGGTGAGATGAGGAAAGCAGCTCCAACAGAGAGACATACACTGAGGGGTTCTGTGTTTAGTGAGAGGAACCCTAACTTATTTGACTGTCATCAGTTTCAAATATATAGAGAATCGAGAACAGTGTCAGCAGGCTTCATTCTAGTAGTTTAATTGGGGAAAAAAGTTTCAAATAAAGATTATTCTTTAAAAACCGAATCAGCTAAATCAAGGAATCCTCACTTTTTCCCTTGAAGTATTTTCTGCCTACTGTTAATTGAATAAGGATAAAGGACTTTTTAACTTCTAGATATAAATTGAGATTACTGAAGGTAATGTTATCTCTATATGGCTAAAATTGTATTACAATTTTAATTATTCTTTTATTTCTGGGTTAATAATATCAGCAAATGGTAGCTGATAGTTTTATTCACAGTATTGCAAATAAAACGAGCACTTTGGTTGTATTTTCAGCACACAGGTGCTCGCTGGCAAGCATGAGGAGACCATGCTTGCATTTGGAGGGATAGTTTGCACTACAATTCATGCTACTGAGGAACAGTTCCCTCTTCAGGATTAACCTAATGCAACATATTTTAAACAAATAAAAGTCACCTTAGCATTCAAACAAAACTGCCCAGCTGAGACACTTACCTTCAGAGTGTACACTCCCATCCGCCCCGGGACCTTATAGAAAATGCCCTCTTCCCCTCGGGAGTTTGTATGTAACATAGCATTCAGGCATGCAAGAGGAGAAGTCCCACTGAAAATAAAAACACAGGATTAATTTTTGTATTTCTCTGGTCAGTGTTAATCTTCTGCTGGGAGACGATCACAGCCCCTCACCTGACCACCAGGCATGCAGCGGCAGAAGAGCCCAGCTCCAACGTGTATTCCCACGAATACAAGTTGAAGCTGCCTCAACAAGCAACAGTGAAACCAATCCAACGAACCCACGCTCCAGCTCCAGAAAATAGGCAAACAAACAAAAAACCCCCAAGTTCAGGCTCTCCGATACCTCTTTGCAGAACATCAAAATGGTCGTTCATTCTTAAAGCTCTAAATGCTCAAAGTTGCTCAGCTGAAACTCTGAGCAGATCTGTTGCAAGCTAATTACTGATTGCAGAGATATTTAAAGTTTTCTGGAAAAAATTGCAGCGTGGTGAAACGAGGGTTGTGGGATAGAGAATGGAAACCAATTCTGCAATTTTAGCAATTTCCTGAAAAGAGCTGCAATCTTCAATCCCAGCCCCAGGAGCTGAAACAGGAGCTCCATCCTTTTCCCTGTGCTGGTGGGGGTTTTTTTGTTTGTTTTTTAAGCTATCCCACTGCAGACAGAAGCAGAATCAGTGGGCACAGAAGACAGGTAACTTTTGTTCCCGTTGCTGGGTCAGGCAGATCACACACGCTATTTAACAGCTGCCACTGCTTGTACAGCACGCTGCTGGTATCTTGCACTACCCCTGCACAGGAGACGCAAGATTCAGTGCAAAGTTTTCACCTCCCAATATCTTGTCACAAAGGCTCGTACTGGAACCATCAGATTGACTGAAATCCTAAATTTGTGACTGAATGGCCAAAACTCCTGAGTGGAAGCTACGGCGAGATTGCTACTCATTTGCAGTATGCTTTGCTATAAATATTCAAACAAATCTGCATCACGAGCAGTGAGATGAGCCCTGGCAGGAAATGGAGATAGAGGTGAGGCAGAGCCCAGACCTCTGACGGCTCAGGCAGCACGCGCTTGCTCCAGGTTAGACAAAACAGCAGCAAAGCAGCTTAGCTCCATTACTGAATTCTAACAGGAGCAGAAGCTGACATCCTGGAATAGATTCCAGGGCTCCTTTGCACAGGTGGGGTACAAACGTGCAGTTGGAGGCACACAGGGAATGCTGCATCAATAACCCCAGGGTGCCCAGCCCCACGGCCCTGGGCTCGGGGAGCTCTCCAAGGAGCAGCCCCCGGCCCCTCTCGGGGCAGCCCGTGCCAGGGCTCCGGCACCCGCCCGGCCCAGCAGTGCTGCCTGAGGGGCAGGGGGAGCCGCCGGGGCTCCAGGCTGGGCCCGGGGCCTCTGGGCCTGGCCCTGGGCACCGCTGAGCAGAGCCCGGCTCCGGCCTCTCCGCACCTCCCTGCGGGTACTGACGGCCATGGGGGAGCTCCCCCGGAGCCTCCTCTGCTCCAGGCCCAGCAGCCCCAGCTCTCGCAGCCTCTCCTCACAGCACGGGGGCTCCGGGCCCGGCAGCACCCTGGGGGCCCCGGCCTGGGCTCTCCCTGCTGGGCCCAGCTCTCGGTGCTGGGGGCCCAGGACTGAGATAAAGCAGCTCACAAACCACAGGAGAATCACTGTCCCCGGAGGGCAGCTAATATTTACATTGCTAGACCCAATCCCATCCGTACTAACTGCAGTGCTCTGAGAATTCAGCCCCTGCCGGGGGACCACAGCTCCAGCCGGCCGGTGGGATGCTCAGGGAGGGGGCACCACGTGCCGGTGGCAGGGGCGAGGATTCAGAGCCACGGACATGAGCCGTGCGTTATCAGGTGGTTCATGGGACCAGATGGCCGCTTCCTAACCTAAATTATTCCATGTAAAAGGTCAAGAAACAGCCCCCACGGCATTAAGGCAGAGGTGCAGAGCAGTGCCTCAGCACACACTGCTACGCCTGCTGCCTGCAGTTCTCTCGCGTGAATGCCGACATGGACATGACACAGCTGAGCGAATGTGTGTGCGAGCCACGCTTGGCCCAGCTCTACATGGCAGTACAAACACTATTCCTGTCCTTCTCCCACCACTGCTCATCAGCTTTCTCCCCCTGCTGCTGCATCTAGAAAATGATCAGAATTTCGTATTTCTGGATCACTGAGCGCATACTGAAGAGCACCGAGCGTGCCGACGCGTGCCCGCACTCAGTAAAGGTCTCAGACGGTGACGAGAAGCCTGCCACGTACCTGACCTTTCGTTCGCTGAGTACGTTCTTCTTAAAAACTGGATCAAGGCAGAAAATCAACGCTAAGTCAAGCATTTTACAGAAGTCTAGGCAAAGCTATGCTCTGGAAGCTCACCAAGGAATGAAGTCTTGGCAGGACCTATCTTTACAAAAACTATACTTGTTTGGCACCTATACTATTCCTGCTCGATTCCATTGTTTAACAGCTTATCCATCACTTTTGCTTTAATTTCTTCTTGCATTCACCTGTCTACAGGTACTTGTCTTCCTCTATACGCTCTTTAGAGATCTGGCACAAATCTAACATTGTTCGAGCCTTTCATGCACCTTATTGGGAAAATTTTAAAAGTTAAAGTCAGTCAACAAACCCCACGTAACTTTCATAAGTTTGGGTTCTGTTTGGGTATAAGATACGTGGTCCTCGTGTCATATTGCATCCTCTCTGCCTCTGTGAGCGACCACGGACGAGCCCTTCCCATAGGAACACCTTTCCTCCAGGACCGTCGCTCCATCCGCGCCGCCCCGACACCAGCGCACGGCCGTGGAGCAGAGGAGTAGCCACCACCATGGAGCTTCTGAGCTGCCCTGACAGCAGCTCCCAGCTGAACAGCTCCAGATCTCCATTTGACACACAAGCCTCTGCTCTGGAAAACACGTACCCAGCACGGTCACAAGGCCAAGGGAAAGAAAGAGGCTGGAAAATGAGCCGAGGTGCTCGCAGCAGCATTCTGATGACATCCCAACCAGCGGGGCTCTGCTGAACTTGCCTGAATCCCATGGGAAAGTGCTCTGGGCAGGTTTCTTTGACAAGAGATATTGCATTATTACAACCCTCAACCCACAGCTGACAGTTTGCTAACAAATAAACGTGCAGTGGGGTGGTGGTTATTTATTCCTGGAGATGCAGCCTTCCCCTCTGATGGGAAAGACTTTGCCCCTTATCTGCTCTCTGCTGCCCTTTGCTCAGAACCCCATAGCACTCACTCATTACTTTTTCCAAATACCTGCATTTGGTACCCAGGCGATGATTTTAAATGCAGTAACTGTCTAAAAATAGCCTTAGGAATCAGCTGCTATTATGCTGTTATTTCTGGGGCTTGTCTTTTTTTTAAAAAAAAAAAAAAAAAAAAAAAACAAAGGCCATCAGCCACTTCTGATGGTTCCCATCACTCGACCTCAAAACCGGTAGTTAGAGAAGCATCTCAATGGGAAGATGCTGCTCCAGAGGCATCACTATCTGCTATTTCACTTCAGTCCCTTCCATTGCCCCCATACTGCTGCGTGTATGGAGCCATAGTCAGCTGGGTACTGCTGACCATGTGGTGCCGTTAACGCGCAAGGCATTTTAGAGGTCTCAGAACAGGATTCAGCCTTCAGAAGACCTCAGCTCTATGACATGACGAGGTCCCTATTGCTACACTCCTTCTCTTCTGGAGAGCAAGCCCCTAACTCATTTCTGGATCTTCTGAACTGAAGCAGTCTCCAGCTTTGCAATCACTCCCATCGATGACCTTGGACTCTAAATAAGCTCAAGTTGTGGTTCTTGGCTTGAAGATCAGGGGTTTGAGGTGCAGTTGCTCAAATGTTCCCAGCTCACAAAGAAATTACGTGACTGCTTTGAGGACAGGCTCGTTGCAGGCTCTTGTTCTATCTACAGAAAATTGGCTTGACACAGTATATTGCCTCATGGACGTGTAGAGTTACCGTGAAAGGAGAAAATAAGGTACACCCACACTGAATACCAAAGTTTCCCGGAAACAGTCACACGCTGTCCTTCTAACAGCATTCCTCTCCACCACCCTCTGATGAGCTGATGATCAAGAAACACAGAGGCTTGCTTCTCCCCTCCTCCCTGCCCTCTTTACAGGCTTTTTGTTTTAAGTTTCCACACAAAGAATCTTCCAAAATGAGCTAAGACTAACTTTCGCTTTTCTCATGTGTTGAGTTCCCGTATTCCCCCATCCCCACAGTCCCCTCTGCATTCACATGCGCACACTTAACAGCGACTGCACCCCAAGGAGCTGGTGGGCAGCAAAGCCACTCTCAGATGAGGTATTTTGCACACTAGCAGTTTAAGAACAAGCGCTGAATGTGAATGCAAGTAGCACAAGGTCCTGTAACCCCTCCGCTGCTACAAGGCGTAAGGCATGGCTCTTGGGGGTTGGTTTGTTTCTGGAAACACGGGAGTGTTTATGAACCCAAGTGACATTCTCCTTGGTTCCATGTGCAGCATCCTTAGCTGGCGTGGGATGCGTACTGTTCAACAAAGTAGGCACAATGCCAAACTCACTTCTACGGCATGGAGCTAGAAGAGAGGTGGTGTTTTTTTTTTTTTAATGAGGTGTTTTTTTTAAAATGTAAATCCACGCACATGGATTAAGATACTTCACGTAGACAGGGCACACTTAGTATTTTACTGAACTGTAAAATTAAATAATAGAATTTCCCCCAAAAAGTAGTTACTATATGAAAAGTTACACATGATGTTTTTATTAAAACATTAAGCAGCCTACATATATATACACTTTTTTTTTTTTTTACGGCTAAATAAGCAGTTCCAGTATTCATTCCAGCAGGTTTTTCAGTCCATAAAGATTTTTACATCACATGTACTACTCGAATAGCATGAAAAAAACGTAACATTTCACATTAGGCTTCCACATAGCTGAGAGGCTGCACAACAGTGATCCAGCTGGCAGGTTTTGTGGAGAGCAGGTAGAGGATCCCGGCTGGGGCTCTGCCTACAGCCAGCTCCAGCCTGAGCTGGTGCATGCCTCTGTTGCTCCTGTCACTCAGCAACTGGAGCGGCTGCCTTCAGTTCTTGCTTTACTTCTTAATTCAAGGGAGGGGAAGAGCACGGCTTCAGTTCACCAGACCCTGCCTCTCTGATCACCCGGCTGCAAAGAAAGACTGGCAGCAAACTCACGGTGTCAGAGCAGGGACCGTAAACCATGCTCACACCTAGGAGCTTGATATAAAACCAGGCAACGCAGACTTGTTCTCTGCTGGAAGCCTTAAACCACTGTACTTTTCCACATCCTATGCATTACCCTTCCTTGCAGTGTATTTCAACTTGGGAAAAACTTGGGAGTAACACATCCACCCAGGCAAAGCTACCTTCACGAGCAGCAAGAGACACGGTTTTAGCGCACGCGTAGGCATTAAAGTACAGCACCAAGAAAATTTGCACTTACAGATGCTGCTTGAGAGGTCCAATAAAGCAAGTACTCACCAATACTTACCAGGTGACCACCCAGCACAGTGAACAGGCTGAGCAAACATATTCTTAAACTCTGTATTATTTATTGTTATCAGAGCAGGCACAAATCTTTTGGCTAGACAGCTATACACAACATTTATGGTCAGCCCAAAGAGTGGTACTCCATGAGCCTCTCTAGAACCATTTCCTTACTCTGTGTTGGGACAAACATTAAGCGCCTGTGAAGTGTCTGTTCTGTTACCTTGTTCCCAGCCATTCTCCTACCATTGCTGTTCTCAGCAGCGCTTTCCACTGAAAATCACATTTTAGGAATTATTCTCGTCTAACACTAACTGCCCTGTTAGAAACATCAAATTTAACAGATTTATTGGAACTTACAAGTCTATTTATACTTATAAACTGTTTATAAATATAAACCTGTGGCTGCTACATGAACTAGTTTGTATATTGATGACCAAACAAGGGTTTCTGGTAGCTTCTAAATATTTATTGTATTTTGAATATTAACATTTCCATAGCTGCACTTTCATCTCATTAATGAATCAAAAATTTCGTCTCAAAATTAATCAACCAGCAGAAGTGACAGGTGCTCTGCCTGCAGAGCGGGCACATACTCCACTTACTTCATTGGATTGCTGAAAGGGCTAAAACAGGTTAATAACAATCTTCATAGCTAAAAGGTAGTTATGAGGCCAATGGCATACGAAATACACATTCCGAGCTGTCACCCCTCCGAGCATTTCTCTAAGCTACTTCGCTTTTCCAGTGGCCGCGTACATACCAAGTCCTCCTTCTGAGAATTGCCAAACTTAAGCCTTCATCATATCATGGCATTTTACATTCCACATTAAATTCAAAGCTTCTTCAGACTGAGCAGGGAAAAAGGGGTTTGAAAATGGTAAATGCACACAAGGTTAAGATGAGACATCTCTATTGCGAGCAGCTGCCTGTTCAATGGGAGAAGGAGGTGAGAGCATTTTTCTTTCCACACTTTCAATTCCACTACGTAATCCTTTCCAATCAGCCTTACCCCTGCAACCTCGGGGAGCAAGGGGATTTGTTCTGATTTGAAAACAAAATGTGACCGAATCATTTCTGTTCGGTCATCTATGGATGGGATGCTAGATTGAAACCCTAAAAAATTTTCATCCGTGCAGTATTTGAACTCACACTTGCACTCAGAACATCGTGCAAGGTGCATTTATCTATCGAAAGGCTACTTTATATTAAAGCTCCATTTTTCATGTGTCGTTTACGCTATTCCTCCGTGCACACCAGCAGCGTTCAGTTGGGTGCAGGCCCAGCAGCTCCCACCACAGGACCACCACCTCTGGCTCCAGAGCAGCCTGCAGACAGAGGCGGCACCTGCTGCCGCGGCTCGCACAGGAACACCGCACAGAGTCGGTTCTGTTACACCAGGGCAGCGTGGTAGCACTCAGCAACCCGGACACCACGGAAGAGTTAATTATCCTCTGCTCTGAATGGAAGCTTAATATAAAGTGCATCTGACAGCGAGCACCTTCGTTTCACATTGTCACTGCAAGTGCACGGAACTCGATAAAAGGCCCAGACTCGGCTGTGTTTAAGGGTGAGGGTTTTCCCTGTTTTGTTCTTTTGAGCATCCCTTCTTCCCCACTTTCCATTTGAATCAGACATTCACACAAATAGCTTTTGGCTTATTAGTAAATTAAAATACGATTTTTAAAAACAATAGGTTTAGACCTACTGAAGTGTCAGAGGAGAGAGAGATCGTAAGCAGATACCACAGTACCGACTTGAAGTTTGTTAACACAAATTTATGATTTAGAAAAGCAGTTTTATTCTATGCATTAGATTGTTTTACCCCATATACACTGCCAAATGACCCCGGGACAAAGACGCACAAAAACATCATGCAAATCAAGCACCCCCTCCCCACAAATTCAGGACTGCAGACAGCAACGTTAATTTATGAGACACTAAGCACTCACATGCTATTAGCCTGGTATTTTCCACAGACTTGCAAGCAGATTAAGATTTCATGTTTGCATTACACTCAAAGGCTAATGCAAACTGCATGCAGGAAAGGTAGATTAACGTAAGAGAAGCATTAACACTAGTTTTACTACTATTTCTTTGTTTCTAAGTCTGTGTGAAACAAGCAGTTGCTCTTTTAATTAAGGCTTTTGCAGCTTGCGTTAATACAGAACAGTAGCTTTAGAACAATCAGCAGTGGTTCTTACCTTCTGGAGTTGGAGTGCAACCCAAAAAAAGGAGAGAAACACCCCTTTAAAAACTTTAGCAAAACAATTGTCTAACCATTAATACGAACCCTCCTCCCCATCCACCAGAACCAAATTAAGAAAGCTTTGGGCAGATCCGCAGCAATACTACAGCTAGGCTCTATCATACACATAAGCGGGTGTAGAAGACATGCACCCGTCAGGCTTTTTTTCAGCTTACTTTCCAAGGAGCTGGCATAGATACACCGATCCCAGGTAACTTCCAACCCCCCCAGTTAATGAACTTCTGTTAGAAGTCAGGTGGGCCCTTTAGAGGTCCTGTATGTGGCCAGGCACCATACAGAAGTTTACTTTTATTTCACAACTTAGGCCCACAGTTGTGGGTACAGCAGCAGCCCTACAACCCAGAGGAGCAAGACAGTCTGTGAGCAATTTACTGAAGCCAATGGTTGGGTTGTGTCACATGTACAGCATCATCTCAGCTGTGTTCCCAAGGGTAAATCCATGGGCTGGCCAAGTCATTAGTAATGCAAACTAACCCACTACTTGCTCATTTTCAGTATTGCCACTGTTGGGGGGTGGGGGAGAGGGGAGGAAAGAAGGGAGGGGCTGGTTTTGGTGGTGGTTTTTTTTTGGTGGGGGTAGAATTGGCTACAAGATTTTTCATGTGACAAAGCCAATTATTAAACACCAACACTTGAAGTTCCTGAGAATTTGTGCAAGATCAAAACACAGTGCCCTGAAAACCTGGGTGGTGCCAGTGAGCACAGTGAGCTGGGATGGAGCTGCACTTGTATCAGGGTGTAGTAGAGGGCACTGGAGACCCTTGGATCAGGACCAGCCTGGAGAATGCTGTAGTGCTCTTCAGCACACGCTCAAGTTGAACTTTCTTTATAAGCTTTAATTACTGGTCTGCTAAGACTGATATGACAACTGGATCTGACCTACAGGAACATTACTAGATTCTGACGTCATACACTGAGTCCTGGATGAGATCAAAAAGCCCTTAGATATTGTTTACATGTGTAAGCAAAAGTTTCAGGTTTATAGTCCTTGATTAGCTTCACCTTAACAGTGTCCATGTGTAAGGTACTTCTGCATAGGCCCTCAAGGGGCACACAGATAAATGATTAGCACTTTCTGGTTTTAAAGGACAAATTCATATAGAGGAACCTCCCTCTAAGGCTTCTGGGGCACAGAATTAAGACTTCAAAGTTTCTGGTGTCCCCCCACTCTGTCTCTCTGCTACAGGGCCATGGGCTGGTTCAAACTGAAGGTAAATTCTACATCTAGCTGCTTGCTGAGATCTCAGCTCCTGTGTTTTCTAGAAGACCTGTGTTTTCTAGAAGAGAATGCCAACTTTTTAGATGCCTGTAGTGCTCATTGCTGGAGTATTACACCCCACGTTTCTCCCTGCAATAGCCGTTACACTTCCACATGATAGAAATGGATGTATAGCTTTATTTTGAGGAGCCAGCAAAACCTGCTACTATCCTAGTCTCAGGATGAGAGAAGTGGAAGATGTGGTTAGTCAGGGATTTGATACCTTTATGTAAGTAACTGCTATGGAAAGTCACCTGGCTGGACTTTCTCCTAACATAATGAACGCATCTCCTGCTAATGGTAACAACATGATCTTTCTATATAACCATCCTCTTCACCTCTTCTCTATATAACCATCCTCTTCACCTCTTCCTACTCTTCTTCATCCTCTTCAACTTCTTTCTATATAGCCATCCTCTTGAATTCCAACCTCACAGTTGGAATTAGAAGGGACCTTAAAGATCATTTAACCGAAACCATTCTATGATTCCATAAGTCTTCAAACTACTTTTTTTCAAACCAACATTTTTCCCTACATGCATTATTTACATCATCTACCAACTCATCTCCATCCTTCTGCAGATACTGTGTGGTGCGGAGCTGATGACTTCGATGCTTCTTTAAACACTAATGAGGCAGAGTCCTGTGGGGTTTGCCAGATCCAAAGCGTCCCTCAGGATCAACAGCGTTTCATTCTGTGGCCTACAAGCCAACAAGGCAGGCTCGAGGTGAAGTACGGGCACTGCCTGCAAAGATTCATGAAACAAACCTGACAGACTTGGTGGCCTGCAGGTTGCCATTCCCACTGCCCTGCAGATGAACAGGAATGACCAACGGGGGGTTCCAGCACAAAGAAAGCCTTTAATAAGCACCAGAGGTCACCTGCGGCTGGTAGAGGCCGAGCACTCGGCTGGCAGAAGATGGGCCTCAGGGAGAGCCCCGGTAGCAGAACCCCAAATGACAGCAGCCACGGAAGGCCGCAAGGCCCCTCGCCATACGTACCGCTAGCCCTAGTGAAAAGCTACCCGAAAACACAGCCCAGAACACCCTCCCTCCACAAAACACCACCTGAGGCCCTCAGATGCGATGAATGCTGGCAGCCATTTGACCCAAAATGGCTTTAGCCTGTACTTTACAGAAATTCCACTTCGCTACAAAAGGCGTCACAAGTACCTCAAACAATGTGATGTTCTGGTGAACTTCAGTTGAAAATAAGCTGATAGTTGGTTATTTTCTTCAGAAAAAGCCAAATCCAGCTTTGTAACTGACTAAAAAAAAATGCAAGACCTTACTGTACCAGCAGTTATTGCCCTCTGCTTCTGCCAGCCCTTCTCTTGAGCACTTACAGCAATTAACAGAAGCAAGCTGAAGAAGAGGCTTGCAATTAAAGCCAGCCTGCAAGGCTGGTGCTAACGCACCTGCTTCCAACAAATGCCCATTTCCCATCGGGAAAGACTCCCACATTTCAGATGTAAAGAGGTCAGCAATACCTTTATGGACATTTTATAGTATCTATCTTCCAGCAGAATGAAAACAATCTAACTAGAAACAGCAGAGAGGTGGAGATAACCCAACCCTGGTGGCTCTCAGGAATGAAGTGTGAAAGGCCCTGCCTTATTTCCCCCGACACACACTCAATATTACTGAACCTATACAACTTGAACCCCGAATGTTCCAGGTCATTGGAAGATTAAATTCAAAGAAACTGTGGATTAAAGATTTTGTAAAGTAATTTAAATGTTTGTCAGCTGACGGCTTCAGCTAGCTACAGGGCCTTCCACGCCAGCCCAAAACTTGCAACTTCGCACACTGAAAGGGAGGAAGAGCAAAGCTGTTTTGTACTAACCCAGCACGATCTATTTGGAGTATCATACCTCCGGTCACCCATGAGAAACAGCACTTTTAACTGCACTCTTTCCACAAAGAAGCCTGTAAAGGCTTTGAGGTATCGCAATGACTCAGTCTTACAAGAGGCACTGAGGCCAGAAGGCCGCTTCTCCCCCGGAGCTCGAGGCTGGGAATCAGGAACTGCAGCAATTCAGGCTGGGAGGAACCTCTGGAGGTTGGGAGGAACCTCTGGAGGTCACAGGCCCAACCTCCAGCTCAAAGCAGGAGCACTCCAAGTGCCTCAGGGCTTCGTCCAGCCCAGCTCTGAACACCTCCTGTACAGGGAAAAACCTTCCGTGGCCCTGCTCTAGTGGTTTGTCACCCCATAGTGAAAATTTTTTCCTATCTAATCCAAATCTCCCACCCTGCAGTCTGTGCTCATTGCCTCTCAGTCTAGCACTGGGCTCCTCCACGAAGTCTGGCTCCATCATATGTAAGCTATCAGCAGAAATGAACACACCAGAAACCAAACCACCACATTCTGAAAAGCAGCCTTGGATAAAATAGCTTTGAAATGTACTGCGGTACAAGCAGAGCGAGCTCCAGAAGCTTCCTGGTGTGGTTACCAACAGCAAGTAGTTGCAAATACTTTAGACCACTCTACAGAGACGACTTTTTTTGCAAGCTTTGTGTCACCTGACCCTCACGTTGTGAGACGCCACAGCAATCACCAGGCAAATTTAGATCTAAATCTGATTTTATGGAGTTGTGTAAAGCTTTATTTGGATGAATTAATACAGCAAACAAACCAAGTGTGCCAAACCTGCTGCCTGCTGCACCCTCGATGGGCCACTGAACCCAAGTCCTGCCAGCACCTCCTCCCCACGGGGGTTCCGCAGCATGGGGCAGGTGAGGGCTGATGCCAGCAGAACCGGCTGCCACCAGGACAGTTTGCTGGCGTGCTCCATTTGCAGTTAAGGAGCTGCATGGCTAGCTAGTGTCAGAACATCATAGAAGCACGAGTGTCCTGCTGAGGACGTAGCAGTGGGAACAGTCACTCTGTGAGCAGGCCTGAAAGGTCCTCCCAGGCATATGCCGTTCCCACCTCATTCACCCCTTTCCAGCCAAGCTCCTGACAGAGCAGAGGCAGGAAAGTACACTTTAAATAACCTTTCTAGCTTCAGCACACTGCTTTCCAGTTTTACAGCTTCCTGCTGCCATGAGGAACCAAGGCAGGAAACAGGAGCAGAAGATACAAACCTCCTGGTCCTTGCTTCCCCTCTCAGGTACTGCCTCACAGGTACTTCTCAGCGCTCGGATCAGATCAGAGGACAAAAAAACTAGATATGAGTTCACCAACATATCAAATGGCCTGGAGCCATTTTAAGAGCAATACAGCAAAGGCTGTTCTGACCTGTGCAGGTTTCCTTTGTCAGAAGTTGAGCTCTCCGTAACAGCTCATCAGCAGAAATAGCTCTTCAAAATACCGACAACTTTAAGCTGTCAGTGTGCAGATCTTCATTAAAAAGAGGCAGCAAGCAGACGGCATAGCAATTTCTTTCCTTAGTATTTTGACTACGGACATGTATGTCCAGTGAGGCACTGGAGATCAAGGATGAAGACACTCATCCCAAAATCTCTTTTGCACATGCCTATAACCCAAAGCTACTTCCCACCTCAAGTGATTTTCCCCAGGTGATGCAACTCTGATCTTGCAATTATTTGGAGTCTCCTCCTTGGAGGGCTGGGCACCCTGCTCACGATGGCCCTGCTGGGGCGAGGGAGGGTGACACAGGGACACCCAGGGGTGCCCCCAGCCCCAGCCAGCCTAGGATTATTTGGACTGCCAAATAATTACCTGCTACCAAAACCGAGGACTTCACCTACCGCATGCAAAGCACAGCCCTCGTTGTGACCAGATGACCTCTGGAGGTCCCTTCCAGCCCCAGCTGTTCCGTGATCCCGAGCTCCGGAGGTGACCTGACAGAACAGAACCGGGCATCCCAAGGGTGCCTCTCCCGAGAGCAGGAGCGCTGGCTCAGAAGCAAATCCAAGTGCTCTGGGTTTCGGTTCTCCCAAGAGAACTTAGTTGGTTATACCATGCACTATACAGGCCACACTCTGCGCTTAGAACTGTGAATCTAACTTACTGCTTAACTTGAAATAACTGGAATTTCTCTCTGGGCATGCTTCCTCCAAGAAATCACCACATGGACTATCTCAGAAGTTCTACCAAGATAATTCTGCACATGAGCCAAGCATGTCTAAAAGGTGGGCAATTGCACATAAATGTTTCTCAACTAAAGTTATGACAAGAACCAGACTGAGCTGACGGAAACACTTCATTTCTTGAAAGCAAGTGTCCAAAGCCATTATGGAGTGTTTTGAAGGATTCAAGACCACACTGACCATCCTCTGGACTTGTGAAAACACTGGAGGACTTCAGAACCTACAGGGGAAATGAGTTACAAGACCTGCTTTTTGGGAGGTAAAATGATCAGTGTACTCGTACCCAAGATTTACACCCTCATAGTGGACTTGCAGGGCAGCCAAGTTTTGTGCAGTTCCCTCCCAGGCAGGGGAAGCTCCCTCTCCAGAAGGGCCAGGCACAAGCTCCACGTGCAACAGCCCCAGCCAGCAGCAAGAGCAAGAGGCTGTCACGCTATCTGCCAGACACAGGATGCATGTCTCTTCCGTCGGTGGACAGTTTCAGTTTTACCATTTTTTAAGATAATGAATTTTTTTCCCCAATCGATTTTCTCCATATGAGACTTTTTCCCTAGACTTTTACTGTAGGCTCACAACCGCTTTAAAGAGCGGCTTTCACAAAGAGGTAAATCCAGCAGTTTTGACAGAAGCAGCTTTTACAGAGATTCCCTTCCCTGTTGAGATAATTTGTCCTCACACCCAGTTTAAGTGGGATCAATAGGAACTTCACCCTTTCCAAAATTTAAAAACCTTTAAAACCCCTGCATCCTTCTGAAGCCCCCTCCCAGCCCTGCACTGTGCTGTGGGGTATTTGTGCATGCACCCGTGTTCACTTCTTGGAGAGGAGTTATGCTGGAGGAAGACTCTACTAGAACCAAGCCACGAAGGAACGCCAGCCCTGAGAACCACAGAGCTTAGCTCCCCCAGCCCTGTGTTATCTCCTAGCTCCACAGCAGAAGATAAGGACATCGACAAAGCACTGGAGAACAGCTGTGAAATATTTTAGTGGCAAAGCGTTCTGCCAAGAACAAGGAGAGTCACTTCACTGGTCCTCAGCTGATGAGACTGAGACAAGAATATTCCACAGCAGTAAGCAGCCTCCCTCCTCCTACCACCAGCACGTTTCTGAGACTGGTCAATGAGAGAGCTGGTCATTTGCATCAAGTTCATCCTCTCTTGCAAGAGGAGAACTGAGGAGTGACCAAGCAGAGGATCTTCCCCCAGTCAGGAGGATGCTCATTTCGTAGTACACAGGCTACTGCAGAAATAATACAAGCCTGACACCGCTCTGAACTACCCAGAAGCTAAAAGCCCGTGTTTACTTTAGATGAGGGTAATCAATACTCTCTTCCTCACTGGTTAGGAAGAAACACTGCTCACACTACCAGCCCACAGAGGACAAACTAAGCACAGAAGTACAGCAGGCTTCTGATTTGCAGGTAGCAAAATGGGAGAGAAATAACGGAAGCCAGTTAAGAACCCTTATGGAAGTCTGAAGTTACAGAGCTGGCAGCTCAGAGACCGAGCAGCTCCAGCCCTGCTCACAGAGCTTCCACCTCCTCAGGATGGAAGTCGCCTCCCCAGGAGTGCCCTGAGCTGGATGTGCAGAGCATCTTGCAGGGCATTTGGAAGGAGAGATGTGTCAATAAGAGGCACGCATCGAGCACCACCTGGAGGGCAGGTGAAACTCAAAACCATGCCAGTTACAACACGTTTATCTCTAGTCCAAACAGGACCTGTGAAAAGGAATTTGGCTTCTGTGCTTTTTTTCCAAAATTGTTTCAGGAGTTTGTTTGGGTTTCTTTGTATAAGAAACTCAAAAGAATATCCAAAAGCAGCAGCCAGAGCACCACACTCTTAATTTCACTGAGATTAGATGCACTTCCCTGTTCGAAGACTAACTCATTAGCATTTAGGCAAAAGCGTGGACTGGAGTTCACACTAGTATTTTTACACAGCCTCCTCTGTAAACTCCCAAAAAAACAGAACATTCATGGCTATTAAGAGAAACATCTAAGGAAGATAGCCTCCAAAGATGCCAACTCTTTGGGTACTCTTACACTAACAGACCCAAGGAGATTAAAGAAACTCAGTGACAAGCTAACAATTTTTTAAACAACAGCTACTTATCTTCAAACAACCATGATTCTCTGTTGTTGCCTCTTGCTGCCCTTCTATCCTACGCGTTCAGGTCTAGGGAACTTTTACACCTGGTGTTGCTGGGTTAGCACCATGATCCTGTGCATCTTCAAAGCCTTGTGTGAAAGCATGTCACAGCAAGCTCAGACTCGTCCAAGCTACGTTGCCAGCACAGCGATAAAGGCAACATAGGATGCTGGAAACCAAAGCCAGATGTGGTTACACTGCCAACTCATCGAGTATTTTTTTCACAAGTTCTATTTTTACAGTTTGCAAGCAGTGATCTGTAGGAAAGGATCTCAAACGATTAAGACAGCCTGTCAAAATAGGCAAATAAAGAAAATCAGGATGACAGATCACGCAAGAAAGATAGGTCTGGCTTCAGGATGCCTAAGGTCTCCAAAAGAGACATGTCGAGTACTGGCCCTGGGCTGACCTTTAAAGTCACGATTTAAATTGCTTGAGTGCTATGATAAAATTACAAATACAGGCAAGATCATCAGCCAGTATCACTCAAGGTATCTGTGTTCTTCCAGAAAAACATCTTGTAAAATATCTAGCCTCTTCCCAAAAAAACAGCCTTGTCCTGCAATAACAGGAGTCACTCTTCCCAGTTCCTCCACACTCAGGTCAATTGCCACCCTTTGTCCCTGCAATTCCAAATCCCCTACAATAGGGCCAGCACTTCAAGTCCTCTGAACTATGCCAACCGGCCCTCAAGCTTCTTGCCAAGCAGCAGCACAACAGGAATCAAAGCAAGAGAGACCTGACCGGCTGCGAGGCCAAACAAATGACTGCTGGGCACTAGTGGGCTCCCCATTCTCTGCCTCATTTCAGAAAACCCATAGGAAAGTAACTTGTCTCTTCTAAAACTAATTTCCTACCTGGAATTTGAGATTAAAAGACAGATGTATCTACAGATATAAGAAATAGATGTTGAAATAAAAAAGCATCGCAGTCAATACTGACATGGTTTAAGAGATTCTGGTTTGCATAGTTTGCTACCAAAAATTTGTTTTTCTTTAAATTAAAAGCAAATTGCACTGAGAAAATTTAAAAATTGAATGCCTTGGGTACACGTGAGCAGGAGAGCTTATGTCCTGCCTGCAAACTCGCACACCATTTCTACCAACCTGGGAGTCTCGCAGCTGCTTGCTATCTCAAGACAACAGCACAGGGAAATTGCTGTAATCTGCTCTCGAAGGCTTTGCCATGGTTTCCTGCCAGACCTTCCACATGAAAGACTCAAGATCTGGTGAGCCACACATGCTCATCTGACAACTTTTACATCTTATCTAACATGCTTTTTCCTTTAAAAAAAATGCTGATTTGTGTTAAGTCCGTCTGTCACGGGCTTTGACTTATCAGAAGCTCAATCCAGCCACTAATGGACAAACATTGCTGTTATGAACTGGAGCTGAATTGCTTAAAAACTGATAACTTATGTCTCAACCTAAACGAAGCTTTCCTATGTCGCTAACATTTAAGAGGAAAGACCACTGCATGGCATCCAAACGTGGATGAATCAGAAGATGAGTAGCTGAACTGAAGAAGTCAAGTTTGGCATCTGACAGCTCCCACCAGCATCTTTTGGTATTTGAGATACCGTGGAGTTTGCGGTCTCCTGATGCTCAGCAGCAGCTTTTAGAAAGGGAAAGAACTTACTATCAGCTCAAGCGAAACCCCCAAGTCAACTGCCACTGCATGGCATGGCATTCCTGCCCTTCCTTTTTTGGGGGGCCTTTCACTCCCAAATCTAGTCTTGCGAGCTAGACTGGATCTTTTGCACCACATCAGAGCTCCTGCTAGGGCTCTGCCCGAAAACAGCGTTCTGAATTGCTACAAGGGTTCATGACTTGTAAGTGCCTACTGCTTGCCGGACTCCGTGATCACCAATACAGACCACTGCGTTTCTGTCTTTGACAGGGCGGTAACCATGCTGGTCAGATCCTTCTGCTTGTGGAGGTGCCTTTGACAGATTAACAGCATTTGATTTGTTCGATATTGAAGCTGTCCTAAGGCTGGTAAGCCTCTGGTACAACTAAATGTGGTACTGCCCAGAACGAAGTGCACTGTCAGGACAGGAATTACATCCTGCTTTTGTCACATCCTTAAGAGCTAAATAATAATTGGGATTCCTTACTTTAAAATAAGCTGACAGATTTCCAAAAAGCAAAATACTATTATGTTGTCCACAACTTGAGCGGAAGATCTTGTTATCTACACTTGGGCCCTTCTGTATTTCCTGAAAAGCATCTGCATTGCTGTCTTAAGCTGGCAAGGGGAGTGGGGAAGATAATTAAGTCAAATTTAGGATGGTTAGGTCATTCCAAAATAGATGAGCTGGCATCCAATCCTCTTTTCTTTCCTTTCTCTTTGCTGTTAGAAAAGAAATAAATACTTTCTACTTCATAGGAGCTCTGTATATTAGCAAATAAACCTGTCCATCTCAGGGAGATGTGTACGAGCAAGGACTCACGAGTTAAGCTACGGTAACAGCAGCTCCACATTTGTCATCTGAACTACTTTTAAGCAGATCAGATCAGTAACACCTGAGTTGTGTACTGGGCAAAAAGGGGCACTCAAATGAGCAATACACTCCTTGTGCAGAACAGGAAGATCTCTAAAACAGAAAAGCATCATACTGCAGACGAATACTAAAAATAGCATGAGACAGTTTTCAAATAAATTGTAACTGAACCTTGAAGCTGCCTTTTTTTTTTTTTTTTTACTACCTAAATAGTTTTCAGTTTTGTTTTGGGTCGTTTCCATTAAACTATTTACCTTTGTTTGTTTTTAAAGATAAATAAAAAGTAGTTAAAGTTACCTATACAGTTATAACTGGAGTTTGAACCTGATCAGACCCTGTTCATGTCATACAAAAGCTGCAGACCAGAGGCGTGCAGCACGTATTTGGAAATGAATGACCCTCATCTAGCTTTCTCAGCGAGAAGTATCAGTGACTTTGGGGATTTTTTTTTATTTATTTATTTTTTTTTTTTTTACAACTGGGATCTGGACACCAATTCTAAAGACATTTAACATTTTAGTCCCAAAGATACACATGAGTTAGGGGTTAACAGTGAACTAAGTTGGAATCAAAAGTGTTACCCTGTTTTACTGCTATGGATGCTTAACTTACCTGATTTCTTTAAGTCCTTCTTTCTGGATAACTTGAAGAATCTCTTTATGGCTCATAGGTGTATTAGGATACTTCTCCAGGACCTGGCAAAGTAAATTGAAAGTACATCACTCATTTGCATTTTCATGTTAATGTTCCACTGCACAGAAAGCTACATTTAATGATTTATACATCTCCTAGGATACAACCAAAGAAGAACTACTGAGGATCTCACAGCCGATAACCAGCCCTCTCATCTGAAAACCAAAGAGCAAAGAGACTCTAGAAGGCCGCCGCCTAAAAGGCTTGCGTTACTGCAATTCCTAAGTTTTATTTGAAATGCACTGCCCCTAGATAACACTTCCTAAAGAAAACAACAGCCATGCTTTACAGTAACAGAGGAGCTTTTCCACCATCCCCTTCATTTGGGAGTTCTTCAGCAACCACTGAAGTACCGCAGATATAGAACTTGCGAAAAAACAGATCCTTAAAGCTTGCAGATATCTGAGGTACAAAAATAAAGCCAGACACAGCTAACTGAGGCAGTGGAGAGCTACTGCATACAGCTACCCACCCCAGCAGACTGTTTGAATCAACAATCATGCTCTGAACTGGCACAGCTCCTGCTCACAGCCATGCAGATTTATCAAACACACCTAGGAGGAAATCTGTTCTTTGAAATAAAGCTGCAATTGATATTATGCAATTAAAGTCCCTAACAAGGGTCAGATTCTTAATGAATTTTTTTTCACTTTTGGTATTTTTTTCAGTGGTCTGAACTTCTCTCATCCTAATCGGAATGGAGGTACAAATGAGGCATCTGCAGAATTTCCACCAGTTAAGTCCATGTAAGACAGGAGGAGCCTGCACTACATCAGTTAACGTCAAAAAAGGCAGATCGAGTTGGGACAACTTTAATACTAATGATTGGCTTGATTTTAAGAAGTTCAAGGAAATTTGATGTCTAATACTGTTAATACTGTTAGGGTTGTTCACGGACAATTCACACTTAAATTTCAGAAGTACGGGCTAAGAAAATATCTCCTGCATTAAAACTGTTAAATATATCCTCTCCTTTCCCAGCCCTCATTAAGCACAGCCTAGCACCTGTGTGTCTTGCTCAACTTTCAAGAGGAGCAAGAGGCAAAAGCGTAATTCACAACAGGGGACAGATGGATGCTTAAGACTGCCAAAGGAAGATGCATTATATTTGTGCTTAGTGAAAAGTGAATGTAATGTAAGTTAATGCTATGCTCGACCAGAAAGTTATATTATTATATTAAGAACAGAAAGGAAAAAAGTTTCCCCAATTCTAACCCTGCATGTCCATGGAAAGCTTAGAATACTTAGAATACAACAGTTCTGGTGGAAGGGACCTTCAAAGATCATCGAGTCCAGCTGCTGACCACCTCAGTGCCTCTACATATTTATTCCAGGTAGCTTGGCCCCATGTCTTCCTTCCACAGGGCTTTTTGTTGTTGAGCTCAGCAGGGTGATCAGCCTGGACCCTGCCATGCCTGCCTGTAAACCACGATGGAGCACACCTGTGCTTTGAGAAGCTGCTGTTGATCAACCAGATGTCAGGAGGATTCCTGTAGGATCCCACACACCAGCTCCCTGAACAAGCCAGGGCCAGGCATTTTTATCCTTCTCCTCACTTCCTTCAGTTCCCATAGGATCTTAAAGCCTCATCTCATTGTCACCAAAACCGGAAGATGCCATGGACCTGCACATTTCCAGTCAGCTCTCAGCGCTGCTCTACTAGCACTGACGGCTCCTCAGACCGCCAGACCGCTGTACGTGTTCTCCATCCAGACACCTGCAGGCAGAGGAAGCCTTTTTGCTGCTGAAAGGAATAAAAACTTCTCGTCTTCAACACTGCCCCAAGGAAGGCAGCTTTTTATTCACTGAGCAGCACAGGGCTTGGGCTGTTCCCAGCCCCCCGGGATGACTGGGGGCACGCCGGGCACCCGCCCGGCCCAGCAGTGCTGCCTGAGGGGCAGGGGGAGCCGCCGGGGCTCCAGGCTGGGCCCGGGGCCTCTGGGCCTGGCCCTGGGCACCGCTGAGCAGAGCCCGGCTCCGGCCTCTCCGCACCTCCCTGCGGGTACTGACGGCCATGGGGGAGCTCCCCCGGAGCCTCCTCTGCTCCAGGCCCAGCAGCCCCAGCTCTCGCAGCCTCTCCTCACAGCACGGGGGCTCCGGGCCCGGCAGCACCCTGGGGGCCCCGGCCTGGGCTCTCCCCGCTGGGCCAGCTGCTGGCTCAGCCGGGGCTGCTAGGTGAGAGTAGATGCGTGTGGTATTTTGGCTTGGTGATGCTAAAAGGTCCTGATGTCAAGGTGAACTTTTTGTGTATTACCCAAAGTACAGCAGTGAGAGCTCAGGAAGACAGATTAGAAATAAAACTTTAATGAGAAGAGCCTGAGCGGGAAAGGAGGGCCACTTTTTTTCCCTTCTTGCCCACAGTTCTCCACCCCCAAGAACAAGCAGCAGGATTTGAGCTGCCAGCTTCCCCTCCCCAGCTCACGCATACTAATTCTGAGCAGAAAGCCCAGAAGAGCAGGGAGCACAGCAGCAGGACTGCCACATGGCAGCGAGGATCACGCACCGTTGATCTTGCAAAGTTCAATAGCTCCGCGTGGTTAACTGCACAATTCCAGCACAACACAGGTTTTATTGACTTAAATCATCTGGGATTCTGCTCAGAGATTCCATAGAACCCTTATCTGTCATTATACTTGAAAGATAGTTTTATCTGCCAGATCACAGTGCAAATTCCAAGTTATTTTCCACTGGGAGGATGCACAAAAGCATTCTTCATCTGAGGGCACGCCTCAGGTGGCTGAGTACACAACCGGGGCACCTCGCTAGAGCCACTGGTGGGGTGCCACAAGGGTGGGTACAGCAAAACTGATCAGTAGGGCCTGTGCTCAAACCCATGTGAAGAGTGCATTAAGTCCCAGTTAACCATTGATGTTGACTTCAAAATAATGCCGGCCTCCCAACACAAGGTGCCTGCTGCTGGTAGAAAAGGAGGGCCCATAAAAGTCAGGCCACTCCCTGACTCCACACAGGATGACGACTCAACAGGAGGATGAGAATCTTTACTTTGTATCTCTCCCCTCCCCACATACACCAGTGAAGACATTAAATCGCATGAAATTAAAGCGACTAGCAAGCTAGCTCGAGTCCCAAGGTGCCATTTTAGTTGCTTAAAAAAAAAAAGTCACAAAACCCAGGCCTCCTCTCCCGAGACAGTCTTCAGAAACCTGAACGTTTTTGGACAACCATGTCTAAGTAGAAAAAGAAGACTTCAACGCATTAGGAAAGGAGGAGACACCAAACAAGTTATTATGGTGCTGCTGCAGTGCAGGATGTGCAGGGAAAGGAGCTGCAGAACCGCTCTCCAGAGGCTATCGCAAGCACTGACCAACGCGTACCAAAGAGTGGCAAACACACAGATGTTAATGCCAAGTCAACGCTTTCAGAAGCTTCACTCAGAAGCAGCTGAGAGAATACTTTGGGGAAAAAATTTGGGGAAAAAAAATCACAATTGCCTCTTTTTGTTGTTTAAGAATGTTACGTGGCCTTTTTTTTTTAATGCTAAGCCAGTCTTGAATGACTACTTTCTGCGGGCAGTTTCTACAGAAGCTGGGGTCCATGTAACCAACTACACGGCAAGAATCAGAAGATCTCAGAGTTTCACTTAAGATAAATGGAAGCACGGGGGGGATGGAGACAAGGATGCAAGAGCAAGTCAGAGGAGAGAAGTATTCAGAAAGCTTCGCATTCTTGTGTTGCCTTCACTATGAGAACATAAAGCAAGTTGCAGTCAGAAGAAAAGCACAAACTGGAAGTTTTAGGGATTTTAGTCTCTCTCAGTGGTTACCTGTAACCGACACTTAAGGCACAACACAGGAGGAGACTCCTCAGAACCACTGCTCCTACGCCACAGAACCAGCACTGAAAGCCCTTTCATCATCTGAAAGTTCACAAAGGCATCATCTAACAGGGGAAGAAAACACTGCCTTAATGGAAAAGCATGAGCAGGAACAATTAATTGTCAAAAGGCTTTTGGATCACTGAAAACACTTTATCCGTGAATACTACGCAATTAGGTACGGTTTAAATAGAACAAAATCCCAGGAAGGGTCCAGCTTTGGGAAACACGCCCAACGCTTAAGCTCGGTCTAGACGAGCTCATCTGGAAAAACAACTTCCCTGGCCCAGCAGCCCGGCTCCTTCCAGCAGCAGAGAGTTTACACGACAATTCAGAGACTTGTTTACAGCGGTCAGATGTTCCCCAGCAGCCTCAAAGCACACAGCTCTGAGCTCTGCCCCGGCCCAAGGACAAAGCCGGAGCGAGCAGCTCAGACAGGCCTGCCAGCCCGGTGTCTCCCCAGGGCACGCAGCCCCCACCACACAGCTTCGAGCGGCACGCCCAACTCCACGGGTATCCCAAAGGCGAGTAAGGAGCACTTAAATCCACACGGTTTGCTCCATGCAGGACAGCTTCACCCCATGGAGGCCAGCAGCAGCCCCAGGACACCCACCTGCGGTGCTGCTCCACGGCTGCCCCAGCCCTGCACGGTGGGACGGGGTTGTGGAGGTGGTGGTGCCACAGACAAACCCAGCCCAACCGGCTGCGGCTACGCAGGACCGGGGTAGTTACCAGGACAGTGCAAACAGGTCATCATCTTGTGCTCTTCAAGAAACGTGTTTAAGTCTCTGCTTAGATAAGCAGAGCAGTTGGCACCTTAAGAGGCAGTGGTAACTGCGTGCTGCTCTACAGGCTGAGCCAGAAGAACCAGGTACAAGGAGATTAAAGAGGCGTTAGAAGACAGATGCACCTCAAGTAGCTTCTCCTCTCTTCTGCCCATTTAATGCCATGTTAGATCCTTCACTCAAGGACTTTTTTTAATTGCTGTGCGTAATAAAAAATATAGCCACTATTATCTGCCACAGGACTGAAGCAGTGGCATTTTAAAACTAAGCGTCGGGATTTACAAGCTACCTGCCTACTATGCTCAGCATCAGCTTAGACAATCGAAAGCACAAACCAGCAGACACCAACAACAAGATACCAAGAAGCCGCCTCATTATGTGAACCTACCTATTAACACTGGAAAGCGTCAATGTGCAACATCGGTGAAGCTGTGCACTTGAGATAGTGTCACCGATGCTCAAATTATGCTGCCTTAGGTGCCAAAGCACTCTACTTGGCTCATTGTTAACAAAAACTGTTAAAAAAAAGTTCTTTATTGCAGTATATTCTGCTTTGTACCCCGAAGCCGTCCTGGTTTCTGCAAGGGTTTCAAAGAAAACGGGACCATCAAAAGACATTCCTTAATTTTACACCTTGGAAGAAAGGCAACTTTCTTCCTCTTAGAGTAGTTGTGTGAAAAACGCATTCATCCTACCTGCAATTAAATTCAAAGGATTAAATTTCAGAGGGTAAGCATCTATACCAGGCAGACCTGGAAAAGAGAGACACCCCTAAAGCACGAGCCTACCACACAAAACCTCCCACAGAAACACCCCCAGCGTCTCTGCTCTTCAAAGCAGTTCACTTTTTCCAAGTCTCCCAGATTTACAAGCACTGGCAGGACAACTCCATCTCGCCCCAAGTCTACAGCAGAGTAAGAAGAACGCATTTCACCCAGGCTGTTCACAGAACAAAGCAGCAGCGGGCAGCATGGTAAGAACACGGAAGCACCTCGGCGGAAGATGTTCTGAGAGACGCTATAAAAGGAAAAGTAAATTTGTCGATGTAAATTACTTCGGCACTTCTCTTATTGCAGCTCTGCTCAACTCAGGCTCAAAGTCCACGTTCTCCTCCCATGTCGAGCTCTTGCTGTCCGATCTGGAGCGCTACTCCTGCACCAGCCCTGCTGCCCGCGGGTGTTCCCAGCTCTGAGAGCAACCTGGGAAGCCCGAGGCGTTCCTGACCCAGAGAGCAGCATTCCCAGCATCGCCCTGTACAAGGGCTCGCCGTAATTACTCAGCCTCTGAAGCTCCCAGGAAGCTTTCTGCAGCCTGAATCTGACCGCATTGAAGTCGGTCCCGAGGATCACGGGGCTGGCAGAACCGGGTCCCAGCGGCAGGGAGCAGCAGGAAGGACGGGGCTGGAAGCGCCAGGGACGTGCAGAAGGGCACCGCAGCGCCGGGCTCAGGAGGGCACCCTCAGGAAGAGCTCACAGCGGGAGCTGACAAGCAGCAGGGCGATGATGCATCACAGGCAGGGCAAGCAGGAGGGATTTAAGAGCTGAAAAGCAAAGAAGCAGAACTCCAAACACGATCATTCAGGGCTTGCTGCTTTGGGAGTAGGACGGCATGCATTTGCCACCCCACAACCAGAACAATCACCTTTACCTCAAAGCTTTCATCTCATTTCCACCTTCAGATGAGATCAACACACTTCTTGCCCCAAGCCCAGCACAAAAGCAGCCTGTTCTCAACGGGGCCTCGAAAGCGGCGTTCCTGTGCACTGCGCCAGCCCGGCTGGAAGGTGGCTGAGGCTGAGCACCACAGATGGCTGCACGCACAGCGAGTCCTTTCGGTACTGGTAGGGCCGAGTGCTGGTTCCAAAGACACACCAAATACCGCACACCACTGAAGCAAACTGGGCTCCCCGGTACAAAGAGACAGGGATCTCCTGGGAAGAGTCCAGCGGAGGGCCACGAAGGTGATACGGGGCCTGGAGCATCTTCCCTATGAGGAAAGGCTGCGAGACCTGGGGCTGTTCAGCCTGGAGAAGAGAAGGCTGAGAGGGGATCTCATCAATGTGTATAAATACCTGAGGTGTGGGAGGCAGAGGGATTCGGCCAGCCTCTTTTCAGTGGTCTGTGGGGACAGGACAAGGGGCAATGGCCACAAAATGGAGCCCAGGCAGTTCCGCACCAACATGTGAAAGAACTTCTTCCCGGTGAGGGTGACGGAGCACTGGGACAGGCTGCCCAGGGAGGCCGTGGGGTCTCCTTCTCTGCAGATATTCAGGGCCCGTCTGGACGCCCGCCTGGGCAGCCTGCTCTAGGGAACTGCTTCGGCAGGGGGGTTGGACCCGATGGTCTCTTGGGATCCCTTCCAACCCCTACAGTGCTGTGATTCTGTGAAACCAACCAGCACTACCATTGCTAGTGAAATGGGAACACAAATCGAAGCGCAGTGTGCCACTGCGTGCAGGATGCAGGGCATTTAACTCCTCTGAGCTGCCTCCCAAGTCTCCCAGTGAGCAGAAGTCTTGCTTAGAGGTAAGTTCCCTACCTTCCCATACATACCCAGACAGGCCAGGTAAGCCCCCCAGTTTTAGATTTTATTCCTTTCTTCAGCTATTTGACAGAAGAGGAGGAGGGGAAACCACAGGAAGAGAATCCTTAAACAAAGCTCAGGAGCACGGCGAGGCTTTTACTACATTGCCTGACTGTTAACAGGAAGCAGCTCTGGAGGAAAGCAACCAGAACCTCAATGCTACAGCTCTGTGTTTAGCCAAAGGTTATCAGGAGCAATAAGAGCAAGGGTGTTCAGCTCGGAGATGTTACAAGTTGAAGATCCATTCCTAGCTTTGGAGGGATCTCCACAGATGTAATTTCACCTAGCTCCTTTCTAGGAAAATGCAGTCTAGAGTCAAGTTTCCTTATGTTCATTTTCCTCCAGCTTTTTACTACAAAGTAAAATTACTCTCCTCCAGAGCTTGGAGAGGCTGCAGTGAACCCCCCCAGACACTGACACAACGCAGGATTAACTCAGGATTAACTCACACCACTCCTCCTCTTCCTCCTCCCCCCGCTTCCAGCTCCAACTGCTCAACTTGCACAAAGCTCTCACTGGTGGAGGTTTCCACTCAGGAGAGCTGGATCAAAGCTGGACCATCACACAGCCACAGCTCTGATCTCCCGACACTTCAGTACGCCACCCTACAACCCAAGCAGTACCAGGCTGTTGGGAATCGCGTACTTCTTTCCAACGAAATACTGGAATACGGCACTTGACCGCACATCCCAGTGCAATAACTGCTAGTGGATGCTTCTCAAACATTCATCTTCAGTCTGACCGTCAAAACAGCAAAAACAAACCAACTGAGCACCTGCTTTCAAGAACAACCAAGCATCCTTTGCACGCACTGTTAGGGGAGTAACACTCACAGAACAAAATTTCATGGAAAATCGCACGTGCCATAGGAAGCCTTACAAGTGAAACCCCACTAGAGGCCAACGCTGTTCCTGTGCCCGAAGTGCAGGTCTTCGGTTTGGGGCACGCACTCGGGCGCTGATCAGCAGGCTGCTGGTAGTGCTGCGTCACGCCTGCATGGGACCAGCTCGTCAGCCACCCACGAACACAGGCACAGACAACGCAGCACTGTTTGGTTTTCATCCCACTGGGGGGCCTGATGGGGGCTGAGGGGCAGAAAACAAAGCTTCAAGGTGCACCCCACCCACATTCACGTCCCCTCTTACCTGCTTATGGGAAAACTCTCTGCAGTCAGGGGTTACCTTAGGGATGCCCCCGGGGGAAGTCTTGCACCTTACAGCACAGCAGCCAATGTTTAGACATATCGATGTGGCGTACTGTTTGCAGAAAGTTCCATCAGGTAGCTGCACTCCCACGTCACTCTTTCAGTAGTATTTCCAACAGTAAAACTATCTAAAGATTTCCACTCAGATCCACATAGATCATCAACACTGCAGCAAAGTGCCATAGCTCCACCACTTCATTGCCAAGGCACGAGGAACTCCCCGGAGATTAAGCTTTTCTGATGCCCACAAACTCTTCTCTAAAGCCACCAGATTGCAATTTGGCTAAGCCAAAGCAGCAGTCCGTGACTCCTACCTACCTACCTGTTACCTGCTTCACACTGCAGCCCCCTGAATTCCACAAGAGGGAAACTGCATCAGCTGGGAATCTGACCCTCATCTGCTGGCACAGACAGCAGAGCAGAAAAAAGTTCTGGCAAAGCAATTTCAATTTCATCCATCAGCAAATTTTCCCCCTCGTCTTTCAATATCCTCACTGCCTTGCCTAGCTATTTGTGCTTCTGGAAAGTTAGGATACGACGTTCTTGATCCGGCTCAGCTTTCAGCCTTGCATACAAGGAATTTCTTCGGTTCTCATTATGGTCTGGCATTTTACTGACAAAACAAACGCTAGGTTTCAGAAGCACTAATAGCATCCATATTGAGCTCTGTTGAAACAGCATGCGTCCATTTTTCCCCCCTCGAAGTGCCACGCCACCAAGCTATCTATCTTTCCATTTCTAAACATCAACATGAAAAGCTAGGGCAGCAGGCTAAGCTATACTGCTAGAAACTACAATCCGGGAAAGGAGCTTTTGAACACTTCCACTGCTGTGCCTTTTCCAGCAGATTACATCAGGAACGAGTTCCTTCCAGCTAGTTTCAGCTCGAGGTCTTCAGGAAATTCAGCAATTGTTGAACAAAAACAGCATTGACTGCTGACTGCAGGATGAGGAAAGAAGAACATCAGTCCAGGGAAACTACTCCATTCACCATAAGAAGTGAATCCACACACTCGTTCCCAGGTACCAGGGTTCCAGGCTAGGAACGGCCTCCGAGTACCCTCGGCACACCAAATTAGCATGCACCGCACTGAAATGCGCTTACACCACGGGAAGGCAGCCTCCTTACAGGGCTGCAATGAATCATTCATGAATAAAGGAGCTAAAACCCTCATTAAGGGAATAAAAAAAGACATCCCCTCCCCCAGACCGGCCCAGCACAACCCACTTACTGGGTCACGCTGTTGAGTTTTCTTTTAGAGCTCACCCTTTGCCAGCAGTGAGATTTAGCTGTAACTTTCCGTGTAAGCGAGCTCTAAGGGACCAGAGGAGGCTCTGGGACTGAGTACAGCACACCGGCATCCAAACTTCAGGTACAAGCCTCACGGCAACTTAGGTTTGATTTTTGTTTGTTTTTAAACATCACTCTCCAAGCTCAGAATGTGAAAAAAGCACCCTAATCCAGTAACGTTTTCAGCAAGTTTTGATAAAAGTGCACTTTTGAATTCCTGCTATCGATCGTCTTCTACACAGAAGGAAGAGAATTGCCCCAGCCAACGCTGTAAATGCCATCACCACTTAAACTCGGGCTCCTTTCTGGTACTTCCTGGAAACAGAATTTAAGAATTTAAACTTCATGAAAGCTGTGGAAACCACAGCAACTTGAGAAGCCGTCCCACCCCACGCCGAGGGCCCCGCGGTGATACCCGCTGACTAGGCCTAAGCCCGGGGTGAGGCGGGACCCCTCGCCTCCCCGCCACAGAGGTGGTAGGTGGCAAATGCCCTTACACAGCCCGTCAGTAAGGAGGGACCTCCATGCAACGAAGCATTTCACACAGAAATGGGTCGGCTACAGAAAACCAGGCACACATGACACGAAGCCCCCGTGCCGCGGTCGCTCCAGAGCACGCCGCGGCCCCCTCCCGGCAGCAACGAGGGAGCGGAGGGAAGGACCGAAGGGCCTGACCCACATTGCAGCGCCTTCGCCACTCATCCAATTAGCCAAACGCTGTTCAAGGCTTTAACCAGAAATGAGGTCAAGAAGGAACGGGCGATTCTATGCCATCAGCAACCTAGCGCCATTACATGCCAGTGCTTGTGACCGCTTTTCCACAGCATTTAGGACCACAGCACGTCACGCCACTTTCAAATGCGTCTGAGGAAACAGCAGTGTGAAGAGACAAGATTCACACATCACATTTCACCCAAAGAACCTGGTGAGGCATGTGCAGAGCGCTGAGCTTGGAGGACATGGGGCCGAGCAGCTCCAAGAAGCGCAGGGCCTCCTTCCACGGAGTCGCCACTGGGGCAGCGAGGCAGAAGGTGAGCGCTGGCCCAAGAAACAGCATGCTGCTGCTCCGCAGAGACAGGAACCTGGCTCCAAAGTTGTCTGCATGTGTGAGCAGTTCAAGGATACAGCAGAGCAGGCACTGAAGCAGTGCTTCAAGTAAACCACTTCTGGATTTGCAGAAGCAAATGCCCATCAGCAGGACGGCTACAGCCTCCTAGTGAGCGCTGCAGAGCGTGCGATCCTGCCAGACCTGCACACCTCCGCTCTACGTGAGGAAAGAGCACCGACGGGATTGTATCGACCTCAAACGCTGGGAGAAGTCTGAGTCTGCGACAGACAAAGCCAGAAGCAACTTTCTCTACAAAAAAAACCTTAAGACGTTTGGACCTAGCACTTATATGCCTTAATTTAGAAACAAGGGACTGAAATAGCACCTCTGAGGTGTGGGCTCGAGTGCAACCTGCCTCCAGCAGCAACGTGCGTGTGGGAGGGGAAGGGACAGAAGCCTACCAGGGACTAACAGAGGAATGCTTTCAGATGTTCCCTGCGTTACCTCTCAAGGCTTGGGAAGGCTGAGGAGTTGTACAGCAGTGACACGAGAAGGTCGCAGCCATTAACAAGAGCCTCGCTGACCTACCTGCACCTGGCTGCGTGTTCTGGCTCTGCCACACAGCACAAAAATTCAAGGTTGGATGCAGAATTCTACAAAGCTGTGTGTATCTGTACAGATACACACCTCAAATGTATGCGGCCTTACGCTCCCAATAAGTATTTGTGAACAGTATTCGAGCTTAGGCCCTGTACCTACGGGCTGTGAAAGGAGAGCGTGGGGCAGCCAGCAAGGCTCTCCCAGTGCAGGTCAATGGTTCCCAACAAGAAACAAACCACAAAGCAACAGGAGAGTAAACACCAAGCGGGTCAGAGTCCCGGCAACCTGCGCATAGCAGCCCAACGAGGAAGTCTCAAAAATAAACAGCCTTCAGACGGCCGCCCCGCAGGGGGCAAAGAGCAGCTCGCAGGCAGCTCCTGCTGCAGCCGGGAGGCACAGCGGGCCGGCCAGGGCACGCACAGGAGAGCACGGGCTCGCTAAACCCGACGTGACCTGCTGCTAAACTCAGACCAGTTCTTTTACTGAACTTACTGCCAAAAACTGCATTTGTCTCAAGCGACTGAACGCGCCATTCGCACAAATTCCTGCGAGCTGAAGGTCCTGATGCTGGAGCCCCGCACCTTGGCCGCGTCTCCCTTCCTCCAGGCTGCACGAACACGTGCGCTGTCAAAGTGGTAAACAGGATTGGGGCCCTAATCCAAGCTAAGAATACTCTTTTTTTTATTAGGGGTCCAGATCCGTTTTATGATTCGGTTTGCCAAGCAGCTGCAAACACGCACGCGGCCCTGCTAGAACAGGGTGCTGGCCCCTCTAAGGCAGACATGGTCCCACACCTCCCCTGGGCAGCCCCTGCCCTTAACTCACCACAAGGACCCGCAGGGAGCAGACAACCACCTTCCCACACCCGCTCCCACCCCGCACCAGGGGGTTGTGCCGTGCGGAGCCATCGCAGGCCCTTCACCGATCACCTGGGACCGTGTCCGTGGCTGGCACCCTCTGTTCTGAGAGGCGACAGCAGCCTCTGAGCAACATCACTGACACGAGACAGACTGCTGCTGCTGGGCAGGTACTTGCAGAGCCTTCAGCTGAAAAATCATCTTCAGGCCCCAAGGTCGTTGCACAAGCAATGCTTAAGGTGGTTTGAGCGCACCAGCTTACCTGAAGGCACGAGAACGTGCAACACTGAGTATTGCCAACAGTGAGAAAGGACTTCTTTTCAAGCACCGTTTCAGAACTCCACCTTGCCCTAGCTAAGACTGTTCACCATCAAATGACCAGAAGAGCCTCAATACTGCTTAACTTCTACAATTTGTCCTCAAGTAACCAGAACCATGGTAGGGTTATCAACCATTCTCCTACAGTAAAACTTACTGTCTTTATGCTCTTTTATCCTTGCTGGAAAAAGAGTGTTCTCTTCCCCACCTTAGCTTTCACACCAGTCAGAGAGCTGAAGAAGAAACCTCGGGAAATTCAGTGCCACTGACCCGAGAGGCAAACAAGCACCAAAAGCCTCCATGTGAACAAGAAGGGTTGACGATGAGGCTATGTGCCTGGCTACTCCGAACAGAAACATCTGAGAACAAACTCCTACAGCTCCTCACAGCCTCATTCAAACACAGTTGGACCGACCTCGAAATGGAAAAGCCTCCTGTGGCCGTAGGAGCGCTGCTGGGTGTTGGCACGATGCTCACGCTGCCTGCCAGCAACCCCCCGAGCTGCTCGCAGCGCTCAGGCCCGCCTGTCCTCCCCGAAACCACGGCCGCGCGCCTTCCAGCCGGAGGTTGCTGAGCTGGAGTGTGTGTGTGTTTTGTTTTAGACACGGCAACCAAGGCTTCGCAATTCCCTTTACCCGTTTTGCCTCTGGTATTAAAACCAGGAATGCTTTCCACCAAACGCTACACGTGGCAATTGGTGAGCACACGCTGCAACAGGCCGGAGGTGTAAATGCAGCTCAGGGACCAGGCGGGCGCGCAGCAGGTACCGGCAAACTGCTGGAGCCTGGCAGCAAGGAGGGGGCTCCTTCCCTGTTCCGACAGGCTACAGACCGAGGCTTTGCAAGTCCCTGGCCAAGGCTAAAGGAGGCGAGCTGTTCCATCAGGAATTCTCTCCCCGCTTCCTTCCCATTCCGCTGCATTCCTCCACAGGTAGCACGGGAAGCCCTACGCTGTGTGCTGGCTCTAGACAAATCTCCCAGCCTTGACCTTCCCCCATCGCCGCTGCAGACCCAGGAGACCACCCAGGACCCCGCGTTTCCTCTTCACTTCTACTTCTGCCGTAGCGCAGCACCAGCACAAGACCAGAGAGCGAAGAGGCATTACCTGGGCTGTAAGGCCCCGTGATACTCCTTCAGCTACATGGGAAAGAAATGGCCAAAAAGACAGATGCGGGGAAAGCTCAAGGCAGCGTATGCAAGCAGTGTCCCGGGGAAGGAAAGAGGGATGACCAGATTTCATGCAAGACACCAATACCTCACAAGATTTCTCTGTAAGACCACAGAAACCCCTCAGGCGGACAGAAAGCAGAAGGTGCACAGGGCACCTCTCCTCTCACCTCTGCACAGATGTAGCAGAGGACAGCAAGGTCTCTGCAGCCGCTGAGATCCCCACGAGATGCAAGGACAGAGACGTGACCCTGACAGCCCCTGCTAACCGGAGCACGCGGATTTCCACATTCAAGTAACCACGGAAGATCCAGGTAAGTGACTCGAACCAAGGCAGCTCTCCTGCAGGATATTATTTTTCCACATTCCTTCCCCTACAGCAAAGAGGAAACCTTAGCACTCATTCTTTCCTTTTAAGACTGGAAAACATTTAGCAGCGTACAGCTCAAGAGCAGACGTTAGGTCAAAGAGACAGGAAGCCTCAGCAGCCTGAAACATCAAAGCGAAAGGCATCTGAAGCACATGAGCTGCTTGGTTAAGGAACGGGTAACATTTGCAGAGAACCATGTAAATAAAACCAGTTTATTAATGGAGTTAAGAGCTCACCTACAACTCCAAACCTTTGTCAGGAAGATAGCAGTTTGCTGCAGAGCTCCTACTTCCACCAAGAGCCCCCCTCCAGCAGGCGCACGGTCAGGTACCACCCCGCAGGCGCTCAGCTAAGGACAAGTACGGAAAAAGCATTTTGTGAGCGTGTTCCAGGGGGCATTCAGAGACTGAAGACACTGATAAGCTGGGGTTGCATGGGTGCCTTGCCACCTGGCTTTGAGGTTCATTACCTACACGTCCTGAAGCAAGCAAACGGCCCAAATGTAGAGACGCAGGTGTTTAATCATGAGGTTTCACTAAATAAACAAACATGTCTTAGGAAAGAAAACCTACCCAAGTTCAGGCAAGAACGAAGTCTTCCTGATTAAGGATAAACTCGTTATCGCCATTCCAACTGCACTTCTGACATGAGAATTTCGTTAGCAGCCCTGTGAGCAGCTTGAAGAACCGAGATTTGCAGGCTGAGCTGGAAACAGCTGCAGGGAGGTGAGCAGGGGGACTCGGCGGGCTGCAGACAAGGCCAACTTTAAGGTCCCTTCAAACACAAACCACTCTAGGATCCTCAAGATCTTACGTGGAAGAGAAACAGGCTTTTGAAGTGATGCTTCACACCAACACCTCAAAACCAAGATAAGCAGCTTGTGAGACTCGAATCTCAGCTGAAACCTATAAACCTGACTGTTCAGTGACAGCCAGCCGCAACCTGCACCAGAAGTTGCGCTTTTCCTGCGCACTACCTGCAGAAAGACAGCTTAAGTGATGTTCTGACAGCACCACGGAACAAACGCTGACTTGTTCGTGACAGCAGGAACAGGATTTACTCTTCAGCGGGAGAGAACTGAACCAGTTGTGGCTGAGGTACCGAAGGCACGCCTGGGAGAGGGCGAAGTGTCACAGACTGAAAGGGCACAAGCCACACCAGACGTTATCACTGACCCTCTGCCACCAGGAGGGCTATGCCCACAAGGACAAAGTTTCATTTTCAGTATTTCTGGGAGTACACGGGTATTCAGTAAGGCAGTACTGAGCAAGCACAACTACACTTGGTACTGCAAATGCCTTAAAGAGAGAAGGATGCTGCTGCTGAAGAGCCCACTACCCGTCACGTGGAGACAGGAACAGTGCAGTCAATGCTATGCGAGCATTACTTTCCATTTACTTGCTGAGGTCCTTTCACATTGCAAAAGCCACAACTGCCAGGAACGCTAGCCTGCTGCAGCTTTTCAGCAGCCACAAATCCCTCAAAACGCTCAGTTTATAAATCACGAGCCAGAAAGAAAAAGGGGAAAAGAGGAGTAAGTGGGCTTTGTTGATCTCAGGGAATGACACATTGGGACAGAGGATAGACGGGGCTCAAAAAAAGGTTCTGAACAGCAAAACCATAAGCGGTAATGTTTATTGTTGCGTCTAAGAGGTTTAAGAGCCAGTTCTTATTTCCCCACATGGAAAGGGAGAGAAGAATTTGTCCGAGCAGAACTTGGGTTGCATGAGTCGTCTGAAAAAGAGCAGGGCGATTTTTAAGCAGCAAGATGGCAATCCACAGGCCAGCCAGCCTCACCTCCGTCCCTGCAAAGGTGATGGAACAGCTTGTTCTGGAGGCCATCTGCAAGCAAGGGGAAGAGGAGAAGGTGACGAGGAGCAGTCAGCATGGATTCACCAAGGGGAAGTCGTGCCTGACCAACCTGGTGGCCTTCCGGGTCGTCATCGCTGGCCGGGGAGATGAGGGGCGAGCAGCGGGTGCTGGGTACCTTGACTTCAGCAAGGCTTCAGCGCTGTCTCCCACAACATCCTTGAGAAGGAGCTTAGAATGTGTGGGACAGATGAGCGGACAGCGAGGTGGACTCGGAACTGACTGCCTGGCTGGCAGAGCTCACAGGGTCGCGACCAGCGGCGCCGAGTCTAGTTGGAGGCCTGGAGCTAGCGGTATCCACCCGGGGTCCGTACTGGGTCCGACCTTGGTCAACTTAACAACCTGGACGAAGGGATAGTGTCCGCCCCCAGCAAATTCGCTGACACAAAGCTGGGAGGAGCGGCTGACACACCAGGAGGCCGTGCTGCCATTCAGCGAGACCTGGACGGGCTGCAGAGGCGGGCAGAGGAACCCGACGGGGTTCAACAAGAGCAAGTGCAGAGTCCTGCACCCGGGGCGGAATAACTGCACACATCAGCACAGGTTAGGGGCTGACCTGCCGGAGAGCAGCTCTGCAGAGAGGGACCTGGGGGTCCTTGTGGACAGCAGGCTGGCCATGAGCCAGCAGTGTGCCCTGGTGGCCAAGAAGGCCAAGGGGATCCTGGCGTGCATTAAAAGGAGCGTGGCCAGCAGGTCGAGGGAGGTGACCCTGCCCTGCTGCTCTGCCCTGGTCAGGCCACATCTGGAACACTGCGTCCTGTCCCAGGCTCCCCAGTTGAAGAAAGATGGTCAAAAAAGGCTTTGTCGAGTCTAGGGAAGGGCCTCAAAGATGATGAAGGGCCTGGAGCATCTCCCATACGAGGAAAGGCTGAGAGACCTGGGTCTGTTCGGCCCAGGGAAGAGAAGACAGATGATCTGATAAATGTTTGTAAATATCTGAAGTGCGGGAGGCAAATGGACAGGGTCAGGCTCTTTCCAGTGGTGTGCAGCGACAGGACAAGGGGCAACGGCCAGAAACTGGAGCACAGGAAGTTCCACACAAACATGGGCAAGAACTTCTTTACAGAGAGGGTCACAGAGCGCTGGGACACGCTGCCCAAAGGTCGGGGAGTCTCCTTCTCTGGAGATAGTTGAGACCCGCCGGGATGCTTTACTGCTCAACCTGCTGTGGGGAGCCTGCTGTTAGCAGGGGGGTTGGACTCGATCTCCAGGGGTCCCTTCCAACCCCCACAATTCAGCGAATCTTACCAAGTTTCTATTCAGAATCCTACAAAACACGAGTAGGCGCACTCAGGCTCTAATAGGGCCAGCACAGTTGTGTGGAAGGAAGACAGTGCTTAAAGTGTACAAAGCCACTGAAAGGAGCTGTAGCGGAGCAATGACAAAGAATTATTTTGTGCTCTCGACAACGAAGTTTTAATCTGGAAGTTCAGCTCCTACCCCACAGGAGCTGCATCGGTGAGGTGACGTCCGTAGGAATTCCTGCCTGGAAGCAACCGGTACTCGCAGCAGTTCCTCCTACAGCAAACTAGAGGGCATTGAGCAAGGACTCCTGCGGATGTTTTTACATGGACCTACTACAGAGCTACGCACAATCAAAATTTGTCCACGTGCAAGGCAGGGTTTGGGCTTGCTTCGGAGCACTACAAGCAGGAGGCAGGCACAGCTGCTGCCCCCGGTCCGACGGAGCTCTCACACTCAGGCTCTTTCTGTTAAGCTTACCTGAAGATAAAAGCACACTGAACCCACCTGAGAGCTGGCAGAGAGATCTTAATCTTCTTGCAACTAAACTTTGATACGCTTCAGCATAGAAAAAAACGTCTCTGGGTTTTAAACACAACAGAAGCCAGGTAAGCACGTAACCCAGCTGGCTGAATAGCTTCATCCGCGCTTTCTGAGGCTGCAGTGTTGATAGCTATACACCTAGTTTTAATCAGGCAAATAAGAACTTCACACTGATCTGAGAAGGATAAGGAGCTTTATCACGCACGTTTATAATCACACCGTACGTGCCTCTGGCAGAGCCAAACATTCCATTTCAGTACCAACACAACACCGAGCTCCTAAACACCTGGCCCGAGGGCTGTCAGTACCCGGTCAGGACAGGCACTTGAACACATCGCACTGCGGCTACCACATAGGACCCGAGTACTTCTGCACGAGAACAGCAGTCTGAACCACAGACCAGCAAAAGCAAAACAAAAACGTGGTTTGGTCTCAAAGCAGGAGGACAATAAACTTAGACACACACCAGCGGCGTCGCCTACAGCCACCAGCTCCTGAGCATCAATACACCAGGGATCTGACCAGGAAATCGGGAGCCCTCAGTACCTCTGGTGCACCAAGCATCACCACAGAACAAGACAGTTGGTCTCTGTAAGGATCACTGCCCCTAATTTCATACCAGACCCTTGTGCCTGGCTCTCCAGTCAGTTTTGTATCGACCTTGTCACCTGCCTGCATCTCACCAGCTTGGTTACAACCATACCATGGCGGGGGACGTGGAGAAATGACACCAAAATCCTCATTACAGGCGAGGTAAGGAACACCCAGTGCCCCATCCTTCCCCAGAGACAGCCATCCCATCAGCAACAGCCTGCCTTCGGTACGTCCGAGCTGGCTGTTCCCAGCCCCTCTTCTCCTCCACATGCACAAAAACAGCTTCCAGGAGCGTTTGCCCCACAGTGAGGAGACTGCTCTGTTTGTTCTGGGATGAAGCTGACCAGGCCCATTTCCCTAGGTCCCCCTCCTCACGCTTTCTAGAGGTGAACGCGGCATTTGCCCTCTTCGCTCATCAGCTTCCCCCAGCCCCACAGCCTGGGGAAGGTGATAAAGGGTCGACTTGCGGCCGTGGTGGCTAGTTCCTGCAGCGCACCAGGAGAGCGAGAAGCAGTCCTAGCAGCTCGAGGTTGAACTACACGCCTACCCCTCTTCTGTAAATGCCCCGCTCTGCACGCAGCTAGGGACCTCCAGAGCAGGAGGGAATTTCCAGCTATTTATCAACCTGCGATTTCCACAAGCCCGTGCAAGCCTGTAGCATCCACAACACGCTGCAAAGGCGAGTTCCACAGCCCACGTCTCCTCCCGCGCTCTGAACGCGGAGCTGGTGGGTGGCATTTGACGCCCCTTGACTTCTGCCCTGGCACAGGAGGCTTCCCCTCTGCCTTTCCTCCTCCTCTAGAAGAATTCACGTAAACTTACTGCCACAGCTATCGAGCCGTAAGCTCACGGGGTTATCCTCCGAATGTTCTCCTCCGCTCAGCTCCACCCAGAGCAGCAGTCGCACTTCACTACTGCGCAGCGCCTTTCAGAGGATCAGCAGAACGTCAGCAGCAGGCGTAGCTCGTTATCTCAGTCCTCACATTTTATTTGAAGGACTATCAGTAACCAGGTCAGCGTTCTCAGTGCGCCCCACTGAAGCTGCCTCATTTGGGAGATGAATTCGGATCAGACTCTGAGAAGATCCCACAACAGCGGTGTTTAAGGGAGACGGGAAATCAGACCACGCGCCCTGGCTCTGTGTATTTATCCCTCCGAGCAGCCCGAGCTAAGCACATCCACGAAGAACCTGACCGTCACACAGACGGATCAAGCACCCGCTTCGTTGTACGCACCTGTTATGCTTTAACACGCATTGCAGGCGACGGATGCACGTGCCGAATCGAAGCCAAAAGCCCCCAAACCATCTTCCACACTGGCACGTTTGGGCAGGGACAGCCGCCCACCGCAGGCACGCCGCGGTGCTGGCGCTGGTGAGGACAGCTCGCGCCCCCGCCTCCCTCCACCCCGGGGGCAGGTTCCCTGGGGGCGAAGCCAGAAGAGCACCGCTCGCTCCCGAGTGTGTCCAAACGCAAAGAACTCGGATTTCCTGCTTTTCGTAGAAAATCCTGGTGATGCCCAGATCCCAGCTACCTTTTACTAAAAGATGACTCCCAGATTTTGTCAGCACACCAGCCAAAACTCTGGGTGCTACCCAAGGGCGAGGCCCGTCCTTCTTCCGCAGGTGCAGCAGACGGCATCTGGAAACAAAGCTGGCTTTTCTTCTCAAGCATCCCCGCTTGGGAGAGCCTCACACACGAGGCGCACAAGACTCGCGCACCTACACTCCCAGCTGGTCAGAGACCACCGCTTGTTGCGGAGAGGCCGTTCCGGTGCTCTCGCGGCTTCAGACACGAGCTCACTGAAGGAAGCCTGCAGATCTTTAAGCCTCCTGTGCCAGAATGAAGTTAAAGGAGAGACCAAGCAAAAGTATATCCAGGCTCCACATGAAAATTAGTATCTCAACTGCGTTTACGGCTTTAAGTAAGAACACAAATAAAGAAAACGTGTTCAAGATCCTGAAGCATCCCTTGCGTTCCTTTACCTTAGGACCATTAAAGAGAGACCTTTTTCTCTGAGTACAGCAAAGACAACTAACTGGATCCAGTTATATTCCAAAAGGCTCAGGAAGTCTCGCTAGCAACGAGTTCAGAAAGCACTTTTCTTCTCGAAGCCAGCCGAAAGACTTGTGTCGACACAAAGCAAGTTTGCAGAAGTTCATCCCAGGTTCAATTCTCTTGTCAGTTTGTCTCCAGACAAGCTCTGAGGTCCTCCCACAGCATTACCTGAACCTGATTTTGTACAGAAGTCACAAGAAGGCAGAGCTGCAGCTGCCTACCGGGAGGCGGAGCAGGCAGGCACCTGCCCCAGCTGCGACCGGCGGGGATTTCCCCGGGGTTCGGGCACCGCTTCCTCCTCCCGCACCGCGAGCCGGGCACCCGCATCCCCACCGCCACCCTGCTGCACGGGGGGACGCCGGGGTCTCACCGTGTTACGGTGCTTTGGGAACACGGGCTGCACCGCCCTCAGGGCCAGAGGCGGCCGTGCCGGGTGTCGTTGAGGAGCTGTACTGCTAACAATAAGAGTTTAACCACCCGGCGTTGCGCCGTCACCTCCATCCATCGGCTGCAGAGCCGGCAAGGAAGCTTGCGGAGCCCAGCTGCACGTGCAAGGCAGCAGGCGTGCCCAGCCCCGTAACCCAGCGCCACTGTGCAGCCCCAAAGAGGTCGCTGCTCCCAGCAGGACCGTCACGGGGAATTCGCTTTAAAATGGCAGGCAGCTAGTTGGATGACTGATTGGAACGAGTCCGTAGCCTCCTGCTTTCCTAGCGCAGTGAAGCGGATTCCTCTTCCACCTCAGCCCTTCCCGACTACTGCCGTACCAGATCCAACTTTAAGGCTCCATTTGCAAAAGCTTGTCTTGCCATGGATTCCCAAGAGGAGCTGAGAGCAGCTTTCAGTGTACTGCAAGTCCCAGCATCCAGAGAGTGGAAGGACGCCCTACAGAATCACAGCACTGTAGGGGTGGGAAGGGACCCCGAGAGACCATCGGGTCCAACCCCCCTGCCGAAGCAGTTCCCTAGAGCAGGCTGCCCAGGCGGGCGTCCAGACGGGCCCTGAATATCTGCAGAGAAGGAGACCCCACGGCCTCCCTGGGCAGCCTGTCCCAGGGCTCCGTCACCCTCACCGGGAAGAAGTTCTTTCACACGTGAACTGGACCAAAACCGAGCTCTTATTCACAGAGCAATGGCTGACTTCGCAGGAAGGTCTTAAAAAAGAAAAAGCCACCTGCCAAAATGAAGGAAGAATACATCCAAGTGCCGTGGTCCACAAGAGAGGCATCTCATTAGGCAGCAAAGAAAACTGCAGCTCTGTACTAACGCCTGGCAGTCGGGACAGCTTCAGTCCCGTGCAGCCAGGAGCGTGCCCCCAGAGCAGCGCTGCCGAGGCACTGCCCTGGCCAGGGGACATCACCGTCACCGGGCTGGCAGCCACCAGCCGCACTGTGCCTGTCCCACGGGTGTCCGGGCAGGGTTTTTGTGGAACAGAGCAGCTGAAGCCACAGCTTCGCATTCCTGGTGAGGCAGGACTCACACCTGGACATCAGTCAAGGACCGGCAGGCAAGCGGTGACAGTACCTGGGGGACTGAAAAAGCCACACGCCACGCCACAGGGAGCTCCACCCAAAATAAACAAGGCAAACCTCACCAGCCGTGGCTATCAGCTCACTTCACAAGCTTTGATTAATCATTTAACTTTCTGCAGAGCCACCTCTTTAACTACCTCGCTAGAAGTGAAAAGCCGGCTCTGCAATTCCAGGGGAAGGGCCTGCTGGGCTCCCAGTCCTCCTCCTCCCCGTTTTTCCTCCCTAATTAATTCTTCATTTCACCAGTCCTTCAGAGGCCTGAGCGCTCGGCCTCAGACGCCACGTGCGTTTTGTTCCCAGTTAAACCGGGCGCAGGCTGCGAGCACAGCCCAGCGCTGCTGGCCTACACACGGCAAGGCTGCAGGGAGGCGCTTGAGGTGAGTCGTAGCAGAAACCATCAGTGCTGCCTGCCAGGCCATCGCTTCCCTCCAGTCCGTCTCCAATTAATGTTTTAGACTCCTCTGAACTGCTGTATATTTCTGCAGCGGTCCTTGAACCTTTGTAGATTTTCAAGTTTGTGCATACGAGTGAGCAAGGGGACGTGCAGCCAGGGCCCAGCTCCTGCCGCTCAGACCCTCCTCCGATTCCTCTCTCCAGAGCATCGCACCCTCACGAGGCCAGTCTCCCTGAAGCCCGCTGCGAAGGCACGCCCTCTGTTCCCCCAGCTTCCTGCTGGACTTTGCCCTGCCACCTTTTTTGACCCGATCTCCTGTGGGACGCAGCAGACGGGCCTGCGAAGGCCAGAGCAGCTCGCGTGCTGTGCGCTACCAGGGGCAGCACGGCGTTAGTCCCGTGGCAGCGCTGCTCCAGGCAGACCCCACTGCGAGAGGAGCCGGGGTCCTGCTGTAGGAGCTGCTGCGAGAAGCAGCACAACTGCCAGCACCACGACAGAGCTCACATCTGCGCCTGAAGCACCCTGCACACCACGGCTCTGCTTCACCCGCCTCGCCAAGCGCACCCTCTCACCAGATTCTCACCCTCCAAAGCCAACAGAAGGCGGTTTGACTCTACAGGAAGCCAGCACAGAAGGAAAAACACAGTTGTAGCAGCTCGAGCTCACAACAGGTAGCATGAAATAGGGCATTTTGCAAGCCTAGATGGCCGGCCGATGAGCAGGGTAGGAGCATTTACAGGAGACGGCCTCGGGCACCGCGCTCCTTCCACCCTCGCACCGCGCAGCAGAGCGCTGTTCTCTCAGGTCACACACGGGGACTTCCCACGAAAAACAAACACCGAATTTCTTCACGCTCGGCACGTGACGCCTTCCTCTGCGCGAACAAAGCGCGGAGACGGCCCGCTCGTGGCTCCCGGCCAGCGGCAGGATCGCTTGCCTGGGTTTGGACAGGCCCCCGGCACGCCACCGCAGCAGCGGACGGAGGAGGATGCACGGAGCTCCCCGCTGCTCTCGGGTCCTCTGCTCTTCCAGCGAGCCGTGGCACAGGAACCGTGCAACACCAAGCCAAGAGGAACAGCAGCTTGGGGCACAGAGGAGCGCGGCGCTCTGAGCTGCCCACGTAACGCCGCGCCTGCGCTCCCGAAGTCAGCCCCTTCAGCCACAGCGAACATCGCTTCGGTACGACAACACGCATCCAACGAGACCAACGCAGAATTACTGCAGATTTGCTCTCATGCCTGCACCCGCTCAAGCAGCCCCAGCTACAGCTTTTTGAGCCCCAGGAGAGCTGCAGCTGCCTGTTTAAGCTCAGCCGTACCCGGGCACCACCTCAGCTCCCCGCACCACGAGGTCAGGAGTGGGGTTCCCGGCTCAGATCTGTCTGCGAGACTACACACCGAGCCCAGGCGCCGACCTCCAGCGCAGTTCAGGAACGCTCCCGAATGGTCGCCCAGCTCTGAAGGACCGAGGTGTAACCCTACGGACACACACAGGTTCTGAGGGGCAGCCCCGGGGCCAGAAGAGCAGCCCTAGAACCCTTTGGTTTGCTAACGCAGACGTCGCACCCCCCAGTCTTCAGCAGGACGTGGGGTTCAACGCGCAGCCGACTGTAGGGAACAACTGATTTTTGATAAATCAGCTCTTTGCTCTAGACACGCTGTCCCACTGCTGTGTCCCTGCAGGGCCCTTTGCCACGGGACCGTCCCTGCGGAGTTGGAGACATGCGCTGCATTTATCTTAAACTCGGGCACCGCACAGCACCCGCTGCTCACCTTGACGAAGCTTTCTGTTTTAGCTGCAGGGACACGCAGCCACTGTCCCGAGAAAAGTCGCAAGCTAACAGCCAACTGCAGCTGCACATTTACTGAATGAGCCAGGAAATAAGAAAGAGGTTGTTTATCAACAGTAACTTCCTCCCTGAGCGCACTGCCCTCGTGGGGCACGCTTCCCTTACCTCACGCTGCAGTTCTGCTCCAATCAAGAGATGTATACACAGAAAAACGGGCACGGTTTAAGCCCCACTGAATCAATCCTATCCGCGCGCATACCTGCTGCCTGCCCTCTGCCTTCCAATCAAACGACGGCCACGCTTTTGTCGCCCGCCACCGTATTTCGAGCTAACCCTGAAATATCGGAACAGATTTAGGAGGTTTGGCACCCCCCTCGCCACGCTGCCATCCCCTCCCCTGCACCGGCAGACTCCCGACTGCAGGCAGCTCCCGGGAAGCCCGGGCTGGCACGAGGCCACGCCAGCACCGCACCAGCGGCGCTTTCCGGCCGGTTTAGCTCCCCGAGCTACACGCACGCACCCGCGGTGATGCAAGAGAGAGGAGGGACCGGCCCCAGAGGAGCATCGGCGCTCAGTGAACCCAGCGAGCGCGGCGGCGCAGCTTGCCAGGACAGCTGCCACCAAAACCCGCGGCCCCGAGCCCCCCCCGGCAGCTGCCATGCCGTGAGCGTCAGGGCTCCTTCCACCCACCACGAGTAGAGAGCTGGAGCTGCAAGGAACTTCGCTCCTTGCACAGGCACAGAGGCGCAAACCGCTACGAGAAGACAGCGGAAAGTTCCTCCTGTCTGAGGAAAGCCTTGCGCTACCCTTCAGGAGCGGAGGAACGGGACGCCTGAGAGCTGCCGCGTTTCTGAACAAAGCTGCAGATCTCACCCTGCCGACTTCAGCCACTGGCAGCTGAAAAGCCAACGGGGCTACACAGGCCAGGGCAAGAACCAGAAGACGTTCTTTCAAACTGAAAACACGGGGAAACTTTTTTAAAGGCTGAAATTGGAGCTTGACCAGAATATTATAGCGTTGCTGCTAAAGACACAGAGAGAAATATTTGCCGAAAGGGAGGTTTGGGCAAGCATTCGCTCAACCTTCCCTACTTTTGGCTCCCTCTGCCATGAAAGTAGGCCCATGACCCAGCGTAACACATCACCTCCAGTTCGATAATTTTCTAAGCGCGTGCTTTAGCCTTTGAGTGGCTTTTGGAACAGAGCAGTGGGTAGAGCGTGAAGAGCAACACACACAGGCTGAAAAGGATTTGGTTACAACCAAGAAGTTGTAGAAAAGAAAAGAAAAGAAAAGAAAAAGTTTCACACTCGCATTTGCTCTGTGCATTGGACTGCGTATCGCAGATTCTGCCATGCTTCTCGGCAAAAAACAAGAACAGATGCGTTACGATATGTCAAAGCTATACGAACAGACATACGCGCGGATATGCACAAAAACACGCAGAGAAGCTGGTGCCCACCCGTGGGCCACACCTCACGCCCTTCCAGTAGTTAGCTGCGCCGTACCCCTCGATCGAGGAGCACCTACGGCGGTGCCTGGCAAGCTGCGCGCACCGGGCCCCGAAGGGCACGCGCAAGGCCCCAGTAAATCGCCGTTTATGCGGATTTCGTGCTCGCAGGCCCCACCCGCAGGTGCCCGTTCCCATTTACTTCCCCGCCAGACTCCTCCGGCCCCGTTTTAACACCCACCCCCGCCGGGACGCGCCCGGTTTAACCCCGACCGCGACCCCTCCTCTCCCCTCCGCGAGGCCCCGGCCCCCCCCGGCCCCCGCCCCGCGGCCCGGCCCCGCCGCCCCCCCCGTACCGTGCGGGCGGCCTCGGCCCAGGTCCTGCCCTTCTTGCGGCGGCCCTTCTCCCTCATGTCGGACGCGGCGGCGGGCTGCGGGCGGGCTGCGGGGGGTTCCTGCGGGGGGTGCCGGGGCCGCCCGGCGGGGCGCGGCGGCCGCCCTAGGGCTGAGCGCTGCCGGCCCCTGCGCCCGCCGCCGCTGCCATGTTGGGCCCGGCTCGGAGGGGCCGCGGTCATGTGACCCGCCGCGGGGCTCCGCCTCCTCCTGCGCCGCCGCGCGGCGGGGGGGGGCGGGGCTTAGAGGAGGGGCGGGGCTCGTAGAGGGGCGGGGCGTGTCGAGGGGTGGGTTCGATAGGGAGGGGGCTGTGAGGGGCGGGGCTTGTGGGGGCGGGGCTTCAGCGGGGGCGGGGCTTCAGCAGGGGCGGGGTTTCTGAGGGACGCTTGGGGAGGGGGCGGGGCTTCTGTAGAGGTTTTAAAGAGGGGGCGGAGCTTTTTTATGACAGGGGCGTGGCCTTTTCGGGGGCGTGGCTTTCTCCAGGCGTGGCTTCTGTGGGTAGGGGTGGGGCTTGTGGAGGGGCGGAGCCTCGCCCTGCGCCTGCGCGCTGCCCGCCCCGCCACGCCCCGCCTCCCGCCAAGGGCCGCGGCCCCAGCCGCCCCCCCCCCGCCCGTCCCGGCCGCCCCTCCCCCACCGCCACCAACCGCCACCGTTCCCCCTCCCCCACACTGCCACCCACTGCCACCCACGGCCCCCCCCCACGGTCCCCTCCCCCACCGCCACCAACGGCTTCCGGCTCCCCTCCCCCCCCCCCCCAGCCACCAACTGTCATCAGCTCCCCTCCCCCACCGCCGCCATTGACCCCCCCAGCTCCCCTCCCCCACTGCCACCAAGTGCCACCAACCCCCCTCCCCCACCACCATTAACCCCCCAGCTCCCCTCCCCCACCACCACCATCAGCCCCCCCCCCTTTGGCCACCAGGTCCCCACTCCTGGTAGCCACCACCATGTCCCCACTGCCATCACTGCCACCTTGTCCCCACAGCCACCACCATGTCCCCACAGTCACCACCACCACCACGTCCCCACCACCACAACCACCACCATGTCCCCACCACCACCACCGTGTCCCCACAGCCACCACCACTCACGTCCCCTCGCCGTGCCAACTGCCCCACGCAGCCCCCACCGCCCCCCAACCCCACCGAGCGCCAACCTTCCCCGTTCCCAGCCTCCAGCGGCCACCACAGCCCTGTGTCCCCATGGCCAAGGCCCGCAGCATGAGGAGTCACAGCTGTCCTCAGAGCTGCCCCCGTGTCTGCAGCCCATCTCCCTCCACCCGCGGTGGCCGCCATCATCCCAGGCTCCCCGGACCTCTGCTGGTGCCTCCCGGCCACCCTGCCCTCACCGCCGCCATCACCGATGCCCTTCTGCAGGCTCTCAAGGCCCTTGCCCGTTCCCTTCTTGCTCCATGTGCTTGTAGTGCCCCCATCCCATCCCTTCCTCCAGCGCAGCAACCCGCCACCATCTTCTCTCAACCAACACGAAGCGTTTCTGCCCTTGGAAGCCCCATGTGGCATTTCCAACACACGCAGTCTTCCACATTTATTTCCACCTTAATGGCGACTGGATAGAAAATCTTTATATAAATCTTTATATAATTATATAATCACGCTGTTTGAAAGCCAGCCCTTGTCACATACCTGCCAAGGACACGCGTCTGCGCAGCATCTCAAAATGGCTGCCCTGTCAGCCCCGTGGTTTCACAGGGAAACGAGCGGCTTCACTCAGCGTGCAGCATCGTGTGTCCCTGTCTCTGTGGGAAGGGAAGGTGGGAAGCTGCGGTGTGTGTGTGTGTGGGAAAGACACTGCTGAGGAACGCTGTGCCAGAGACAAAAGTCAAGGCCCGCGTCCCTGACGGTGCCTGCACACCTTCACGCTTAGTGAGCCACAGGCTTGTATGCAGCAGTTGTATAACGAAGCCAAATCACAGCAGTGAGCACAAATGTGAAGGCACAAGTGGTCCTACAAGGAGCACTGAGTGAAATGAGCGAGTTTACCTTTTGAACTCCTTGAAGAAAATCGCTTACAGAGGCTGTGAGAGGGCCAAGCCAAACCAGACCTTTCCACCTCTTAAGCGAATCTAAAACTGACTGCAAGAATTACAGCTCGCTTATTTTTCTGAATTGCAATATGGTTTATGTGCCAACGTGGGATGATATAGCGGCCCTCAGGATTTATGTAGTGAGCTACAAATTCCCAGCTCAGCTGCACTTTCTGGAAGAGGTTTTCCTGATGTCCATCCTGAACCTCCAAACTGCAGTCCAGCCACTGCCCCGGTTCCACACCTCCCAAGACCACAAACAGTTTCGCCCCATCCCTTTACACCCCCTCAAGAAGCGTTTGGACAACGCTCTCAGACACATGGTCTGATTTTTGGGTGGTCCTCTGGGGACCCAGGGCTTGGACTTGATGATCCTTGTGGGTCCCTTCCAACTCGGGATATTCTATAAATATGTGAATTTTCAGGCTGCTGCCACATGCCCCCTTTCCCTGGCCAAACCAGCCCTGCTGCCCCAGCCTCTCCTCGTGGGCCATCTGCCCCAGGGCCTGCAACATCTCTGTAGCTCTGTGATGGCTCTCTCCAGTTTCTCCACATTCCTCTTTAATTGGGGGGACACCAAATTAAAACTTTATTCCCCATGATGGCCCAACAGTGCCACACATAGGGAGATCAGTCGTTTCTCTCTCTGCTGATGCTCCTCCTCCTACCATGGGCAGCATGCCACTTGTCTGATCTGTGACGAGATCGCACTGTCGGCTCATACCCAACCGTCTGTCCTTTTTATCTGGGCTCCTCGTGTCCCCATGAACCGGGTGAGCTGCCTTTGTCATCTCTAGTGGCTCAGTGTTATCTGTAACTGTGCAATGGCCCGGAGGTGGTTACGAGGTGGACCATGTTAATGCAGCACCTTTCTGCATGCTGCTGTCTGTTCTTCACTCTCACTTATTTAATAATAGCTTCCAGGGTCTTAAAGAAGGAAAAACTTACATTTTGGGTAAAATAAAAATAGGTCGTTCATCCAGTGAGCTAAGGACATATATATTTGTGCAGTAACGTAACCATCCATCAATTGTTTCAGTTTAGGATGTGATCCATCATGTTATTTCGCTCAGTGTTTATATAAAGCCTGGAGTTCTGAATCTTAACTTACCAGATGAAGGACTTTTCATTTCCAAACTGGACGCCAGACAACCTGGAAGTTATTAATCACTGTCTTTTTGATTGACAAATGACAGCAGTGGCAGCAAGCAACCCTAACAGCACCTGAGTGCAGGAAAGGACAGAGCAGGAGCAAAAATATTTTCTGCAAAAATTTACACAAAGCCTGGAGTTTTTAAGAGGACAGTTGAGCACTTACCCCCAGATATGTAAACTGAATTTAAAAATCTTTATCTAAGAGATTTTACCTTATGACCATTACACTCTTTCCACAGTTCAGTAGCTGGGAGCTGCCAGCAAGAAGCAGAGGTTACCCTTGTCAGTGCACACAGCAGCTGCAAAGCATCCGGCAATTGAAGATACGAGCAAGGTTCAGGTACCAAATGTCTCTCAAAAACTGAGAGCTAAATCACAATCCCATTTAGGGCTTTCTCTGCCCTGACAAAGAGGTCAGATTCAATGAACAGATTAATGAACAAGTTAACTCCAGTCTCACTGCCACATTGCCTCATCTTTGACAACATCTTTAAGTGTAGGGCAGTCTGGTCCAATGTCCGCTACAAGTCAGCCTGCTGTCATAAAGATCTTCCAGCCCTGAGGAGAAGGGCCTGGGGGTGCTGGTTGGCGGGAAGTCTAGCAACAATTTGTCCTTTGCAACTTACTGTGTCACTGAATTCCCTATTTCCTGGAGCTGACTCCCCACGCTATCGAATTGTTCACATATAGTGCATCAGCCAGTACAGCCAGCCTCTGCGCGGGATGAATCTATATGCACACCGGAGCATGGAGCCTCGGCCTGAGTTCTCTCCTCATTTGAACTTCCTCAGGGAAAAGAAAATAAAGGTGACCACGCAGAAGGTCAAAAATGGCTTCTGCTAGGGCAGTGCAGAGTTTAATTTGTGCCTTTGGTGTAAGGACCCACTGATGCAGAGACCTTACATCAGCAGATTTCAGGCACAGCAGAATTACACCGCAGAACTTACCACCTTCCTCGGGAAGGCTGGTGGTGTGTGCGGGTGTGCTGCCTGCAGGCGTGGCAGTGGCAGTTTGTTCTCCACGGCTAGATTTCTGTGCTGACCGCCTTTTGCTGAATCCAGCTCCTTAGGCATCACAGACATGCAGACTGTGCCATAAATCTGATAATTCGGGCCTTGGTCCAGGTCATGCATCTCCTCATGGGTAAGAAGTCAACAACCAGGCCCAATGCAGCTAAAACACACCCTCAGGCTCTCCGCCCTGCCGTCTGTTTTGATCACCGTGGATATCACCAATGTCTTGACCATAAATTCAGGAAAGCCTTCAATCTGGCTATTTACCTGGGCCTGCACAGCCAGGCGACATCTAAAGCCTGTAGATTTTGATTGTGTGAAATATCCAGTGTAGCAGCTTTCCTCTCAGTCGAACATAAATCTCTCCCAGGCTGTCACATACCCAACCTCAGGTACTGCAAAATCTCTCTCTGAAGCCGCAAACAATGCAGTCATGCCCTGATTATATCCATCCGTACTATTTCCATCACTTTCTAATCCAAAATTGCTCTTCCCCGTGTAGCTCCTCATAGACACTTATCATGTTAAAAGGAGATCTTCATTTTCAGCAGCTTTCACATCCTATCACACTTATCATCTGAGATGAAAATATATTCCCAAATCCACTCAACCAGTAACATCAGCCTCCACTGTCCATTTGATTGATTTTTCACATGAACTTATTTCTATGCCTTAAAATCTTAACTTTCTCTCCTATAATTATCTGTTGTCTCTTCTTTTGTGCTTAGATAATCTTTGCTTCCCAAACGTGTGCTGCAGCTCCGAGGTCACAGGACAGTTTTGCTCTTTGACTAAGAGGTCTGAACTCTGCCATGCAAGTAGCAAGTTCTTGGTATTTGAGACTGGCTGTTGGGAAGGCAGCCCTTAGTTCATGTTTCTCAGTGGCCATATCCAGGGCATTCATCTCCCCACGGTCAGCCAGCTGCACTCCCAGCTCCAGCCCAGGTCCGTGCCGTTCTCATGACCTTCCTTCGTCCCAGCCAGTTCCTGTGATGGAACAAATCTACATTTTTCAAACACCAGGACTGATGGGAGTAGGCATCAAAATTCCTTCAGAAGACTCTTTCTGCTCATGTCACCAAAGCACGATTCCTACAGCTGTTGTCTACCACATTCCCTATTCTAAGTCTGAAATCAAAGACAAGTTTTTGTATTGCTCTCCATACCATCCCCCCTGCACTGGCACCCAGTGGTGCATGTGAAATGAAGCAAAGCCAGGCTGGGATGTGTTTCTTCAGCCTGCATCTGGCTTGCTTTTAGCAAACTCAGTTTTGGCACCTCCAGGAAGAGAAGCCCCTGTACAAGTCAGTGGCCACTGTCTGGTTTGCACTCTGGAGCCTGAAAGCTCATCTTCCAGAGGAAAAACAAACATAAACAGGCGTGAGTCACCATGGCATGTATTTTGTTCTTATTATTACTGCTACATGTACCGTAGCATGGTTTCCTCGTCCGGATGACCATGGAAAGCACACAAAGCCAAGGTGCATAAAGCTAATTTTAGAACTGCAGCCAGTAGATAAACGAATAGAAATAAAAATAAATAAAAAATAAAAATAAAAATAAAAATAAAAATAAAAATAAAAATAAAAATAAAAATAAAAATAAAAATCTCCTGGTCATCAGCAGCCACAGTGGGAGCGGCGGTGCCACCATCGCAGCAGAGCCACTGCTCCTTGTGCCGCACACAGGACCTCATGCACCCCTGCCTCGTGGCTGGCACCAAGCCCTGACAGCAGCAAAACTCATCTCCGCCCTCTGCAAATGTTTCCACTGTGGGGCAAAGGAAACTACCTGAGCCTTGCCTGTGAAACCTGGGGAAAACCTTGTCCGAGTGATAGGACCAGGAGTAATGGCTTTAAACTAAAAGGGTGTAGATTTAATTTAGCTAGAAGGAAGAAATTCTTTACTCAGAAGGTGGTGAGGCACTGCAACAGGTTGCCCAGAGAAGCTGTGGATGCCCCATCCCTGGAAATATTCAAGGTCAGGCTGGATGGGGCTTTGGGCAACCTGGTCTAGTGGGAGGTGTCCCTGCCTATGGTGGGGGATTGGAATTAGATGATCTTTGAGGTCCTTTCCAACCCAAACCATTCCAGAATTCTATGATTCTATGAAAATCATGTACTCCATGGGCTTTGTTAACAGGCAAGATTTCCCTCTCACTTTTCCACACAGGAGAAATTAAGATGAGGATTTATAGGAAAAAAAAAAAAAAAAACTAGCCAGAAGAAATGATGCATTGATCCAGCTTTGGACCTATTAGAGAAATTCTGTCCCCCCGAGGTATCTTGGATGGGGCTCAGTCTTTGCCATCTTCTTACAGCTGGAGTAGTCGACAGAACACCACAGGCCAGCATTCGCCATTCCTTGCCTCGTTTGTACCCCAGTGCGTGTAAGTATGCGGTGAAGCCCACCACTTTTATCCCTTGCCAGAAAACCCTCTCTGCCTCCCACAGCTGTGTCTGGAGCAACAGCATCAGCTCAGCCAGCTGAACGCTGCCTGTGCTTTGTGCTGACCCAAAACATGCTCAGACACCCCAGATCTGCCAGTCTGACAAATTATATTCCAAATAACGCTCTTTCTCTTTGTTTTTACCCAAAGATCAGAATCGCATTTCCCTGACAGCTCATTATGGCATTAGGCACACATATAGCTTGGCAGGAGGCCTCACCTGATACTGCATTTCAGAGAACCAGTATAAGTTATTCTGTCTTTTTTACCTTGAATATCTGCATCCTACAAGTTTGCAGGTATGACTTGTGCTGTACACACAGACTCTTCCAGGAACAGCCACACCATGCACGCAATTCACACTTGCTTTCCCTCTCAGTCTCCCTTGGCCTCCCCCTGCCTTTAATGACCAGTTCTACCTGCTACAAAAGCCCTCTCTGACAGCGTTCATCAGTAACTTTGCGCACGATGCTCTCAGCTGAAAGCTTGACTTGTCCTGCCAAGCTAAGTGCAAAATGCTGCCAGCACAGGGGTTTGCCTATTTAGAGATAAACGTTTTACCAGCAGGATTATTTGCAAAAACAAACAAACAAAACTACAGAAAAAGAACCAACCAAATAATCAGCAAAAATGAAACAAGGCTAGTTTATTCTTTGTGAAGTTTTAGGACATGCTTTGGGCATATTTCAACCTTGATTTCAGGGGTTATTTTATATGGAACTTATTTACATATACAAAATTAAAATATTGAAGCTCAATTTCTAATCCAATCATATTCTTCATCATCATGGGCCTTAAAGGTACATCGGAATGTTGTAAGACAAAATCAAATTGTGAGATTAGCAAGTTAACATTAATTTTCTAAAGTCTCTTCTTCTCAGCTGTTAACGAAACTGGACAGTAGAAATAAAGAATCTTTTTTTTTTTTTTTTTTTAATCCATTTTTCCTTGCTTCAGCCTGCTTAGCAGAGAGCCTGTAGAGACCCCAATTGGCACATACACTCCCCTGCTCTCCCTGCCATGATTATGCCTGCTGAAGCAATAACAAGGTGGTGATCTCAAAGTTCAGAAGACATTATGTTCTTGAAGATATTTGCTTATTTTCCTCTGCAGCAAAAAAAAAAATAAAAATAAAATCAGTTTGGCAATAAAGATGCCCTGCGAAGGACAGCCCCATTCTGCATTTCCCAAACGGGCCCTGCGACCAGCAGGAGTTGGACCCAAGCGCAAGGCAGCCTCATGGGCAGTGTCGGGAGCTCGGGGCAGCGCTTTGTCAGCACGGCTGTCCTGTACCAAACCGGGCACAGTAACTGAGCGCAGGGAACGCCGCACCACGTCTCTGCACATGGCAGGAACAGCTGAGAGCCTCTGGGAGACCCGCCGAGGTCCTTACCAGGGACGAGCAGGTTTCTTTGTGCTGTTCCCAATGTTACTGCCTGTATTTTCCTTCCCGCACAGGCAGAGCCCTACAGAGAGAAGTCCCTGCATGGCAGAATGCCGAATCCCCCACCCAAGAAGCTCGTCTGACAATGCAAGGACTCTTCTGTAGTCCTGGTGTGTCAGGAAAAGCAGCAAAGCCCTGGAAGCCAAGCGGGAGCTGCACTCAACTAATGCTCTTTCTGGAGAGGACACACTGCTGGCGCCTTCAAGGACCCGTGCTCTCAACACGTCTGTCTTTTAAAAGCAGCTGCACAAGCCACAGAACTGAGCTGTTGGTATTTTATTTTTTTTTTAATATTCCTCTGTCTTCTTTTAATTGATTATTTATCTCCGTGTGGCAGAAAGTATCACAGCTGAAGTACAAATTACAGCTTATCAGAGATGTTTCCGAGCAAGTAGCTTGGTTGGCCAGCTGCTCTCAGAGGTCATTCTCCTCGGATCTAATTTTATCTCTTGAAGCTGTACATGAGGAAGTGAGGCACAGTTCATTTTAAGTGCATGGGTTCATCGACGATGGTGACAGGAAAGACTGGCCTGGCCTTACCATAGATGAACCCAGCACTATCCCACTTTGTAAAAATCAGGAATGAGGTTATTATGATCATTTAGCTTTAAGCTTAAATAATTTGTATGTATTAAACAGGAATTAATATTAAAGTGGAATTGATAAGACTGTTTAAATACTATTTCTAAACTCGGATTCAAAGCAGGCAGTGAGCTGATTTCAGGTAGATACTTCCAGCCAGGAAAAAGAACATGCAAATGTCAGGCTGCTCAGTGAAAACACCGAGCAGATGGCTTTTTGTCGTGGGGGATGGTTATGTGGCTATGGCTTTGCAATAGTTATTTTAAGTTCTGAAAGTGATACAAAAACCAGGAACCCAAATCTTTGTGCAAAGCAGTGACTGCAACCTTGAATGAACATGAGAAATATGAGATGGACACTTCACAGGAGTGGTATTTTGTCTTCTTGACTCTTGTTATCCATTGGCAGGATGTCTGTGTTGCCAGGAATGCAAATGCCTGATACAGAACCAGCTCAGGTCCAGTAGGACTTTCCTGGTTAGGCAAAGCATTACCCAGGGGAATCCAGGCAGGCTTTTTGCAGAATCAGCTCAAAAATCTCCACACGCTCCTCAACAGTTTTCAGCAACGCTTATTAAACCTGATGTGGTGTTAGGTGGACCACATTGCTTCAAACCGTGTACTGCTTCTGGACTTGGGTTGACACTTGGTATGTGATTTGGATTTTCTGGAAAACAAAACAGTGGGGAATGTGGTACAGTGACAATCAAGCTCAGTACTTTTGAGCCAGTTCAGCTGCAGGAGCAGCAATAGCTGCACTAGTTCGATTCATTCACAGTTCATGCCCTTACCTCCCAGCACTCCTGACAGTGGAGAACTGATTGCCCATCTCAGGCCCAAACAAAGATTCCTGGCAGCCTTCCCCTGGTCAGCGATGAGACCAGGGGTGACTCCTCACTGGTGTAAGGGATGCCTGCAGAGCTCCCAGCACAGACACAACCATATCAGCCAAACTCTGCTTCTTGCTTGAGCAGGATGGAGTCTTGAACCACCAAGAACCACAGTCTGAAGGTGGTGGGGAGGCAAAGTCCTTGGGTCCTTCCAGTGGCCCTGGCCCCAGGCATGTCCACAAGCCCCTTCAAGAGAGGCTCCTCAGAGCTCTGAGATATGCTTTGGGTATATTACAGCCCATATGCCACCTGCGCAAGGGTAGAGCAAAAGACGAGCTCCTGAAGCCTGGACCTTCACCCCACATTTGCTTTGCTCAGCGAATCCCAGCCTGTTGTCTTGGCATCTATGGCCAGCTCTCCTGCTGTCTTCAGAGCACCCCTGTGAGCACCCACACTCAGTCCTGTAAGACTTTTGTGGGTCACCTGTATCCCTTAAGGCTCCTTTGCCATTTTTTTCCTAGTAGATACCCCTCCTTATCTGTGGGGTGAGACACTGCGGAAGCTCCGGTGTCCTCGGTGCATGATGCACTCCTGAAGCTTGCTCTACTGCAGAGTATTCAGGACAAAGACACACAAAACCAGCAATGGTTTTCCACCAGTTCTTCTGCCTCAGCAGCTGCTCAGCCAGCTACTTTCTGTCTCCCCTGAGGAGTGCCTACAGAGGTATCTTAGCACCATACGTTGCCTCATGAGGCTGTCAGTGGCTTTTTTTTGCTTCAGTCCTCGTGTTTTCCTGGAGATAGGTACAGAGAAAAGGAGAACATTCCCTTTGAAGGAAGGACTTAATGTGTAGTACTGACAAGGGAGAGTTTGTTAACTCAGCTTTGAACTCTCCAGCTGTCTTATGATCCCTTGGGATCCTCCTTTACCTTGAAGATATCTTACCATATCTTGATTGTTCACACACCTCCATATAACTTCCCCTGACTGCCTCTCAGCACGAACCAGAAGCTCCTAAGGACCTCTGCCAGTGATTGTTTCCACAACACCTATTTCAGGCAAAAGTCATTTTATCCCAAGAAGTTGTAAAGTGGTATCTCTGTTTCAGAGCGTGGCCTTTGCTTTAGATCAACTGGCGCTATCAGCTGAGTGGATCAGCTGGTTGCCTAAATTTTTGCCACCGAGTTAATCAAAAGAGTTTGAATGCCTTCCCGAGCTAGCCAGGCCAGCAAGGGAAAAGTGTGTGCATGGCTCAGCCCAACAGAGAGCATAAAAACTGGACAACAAACAGCAAGAGCTGTGAAGAGAGCAGTGGGCCTGAGCTGGTTTCAACCTGTGTGTTCCTCTGCGAGAATGAGGGATGCTCGGTGCCGTGATGGTGGGCACATTGTTGGGACTGGTAATGGGAATCCCGCCTGTGTTGTCCGTCAGTGGCATGTTGCCATTGCTGTATGTAGTCTCCCATCACGTGTACTATGATTTTGGTTCATTGCTGTGTCACTCTGCTCAATCCCATGCAATATTGATTATCTTCAAATAAGTAAATTTGGCATTAAACATTGAAGTCCCCAGGTGTGGAATATCTGTGAGACCCTGTTCAGAGAGTGCTGGTCTCTGACAGGCTCTAAGTGACAAAGGCTGCTTGGAAGTCCAGAGTCATTGAACTGGCCGTAACCGTATGATTCCTCATGAGAGGTTTTACCTGAAATCTCCGCTTTGCTCTCTGTTTAGTGTAATAATCTAAATGTCATTTGGTAACGACATGTTCCTCTCAACAATCACAGCAGTCTTTGCTGAGCACAAGTCCAGAGCAAGATAAGCATTGAAACAATTTTCAGCGTACTTCTGCTATCCAAAACGACAGAGAAGTAAGCCTTGGGTGTGAGTTCATTTCCAACGTAAAGCTCAGAGCGGTGATCCCACCTGTAATAAAGTTGCATCAGCAGCCTAGAAATCAAGGAGTGATGAGAGCAGGTCTGGCTTTTCACTCATGCATACAAGATCGCCGTGCACGATAACAACGAACAATAAGACCGCTTTGTTCTATTTCCATAAAGAGGATGCAAACTCCATTTCCCTTTCCTTGGGAAGTGATGCACGAAGCACCAGGTGCGAGTTTCTGCAGCCGACCAGTCCGGATCCTGGACCACGTTAGCGACGGGCCATTCTGTGCAGCTGCACTACGGGACCGCTCCTCGGCAGCTGGAGTTCTCCTCCCGCGCCTTCGCCGTGCACGGAAAGAGGAAGGGCAGCCCCCAGAGCCAGGTCCAGGCCTCCCAGGTATTGTTTCTCCCTTTGTAGGGGAAGTCGCTGTACTGCTTTTCTCTTCTGTCCCGAACTTAGCTGAAGGATAAGGCCGTGAGCAACGTGAGTAATCCCTTTGGTCTCTGTTGGTCTGAAACCCTCACTGAACCCAACACGCCGCTGACTTTTGTGCAGAGCTCTAGTCCTGTGCCCAGCTCAGCTCATCACGCCGCGTTCAGCAATGTCTTCCGACAGCTCGCAGCGGGGGACCACGTGCTCTTCTGAGCAGAAAACATTCCGGTGGACATGCAACCAAGGGGGCTGGATTTATTTGCCAATGAACAGCCACCCCAGCGGCCTCCATTCAATGTATTCCACATAACGTTTTATATTACTGCTGGGGCTGCGGCACTCTGAGAACTTCACTAGCCTCTTGCAGTACTTCTGGTGGTTGTAGCTGCCTCCACCCCCAGGAGGAACGCGTAGCTCTTTCTTCCGTGCCTACAACTTCGGCGTGCCTTCCAAGGTTTCCCCTCTGCAGACATAAAATTCCTTGGTGGTGGCTGAGTCCAGCCTCACCTCAGTGGAGCTGTCACACAAACCTTCAGCTATCCACCCACTGTCTTCATCTTCCAGTAAGGACAGACCGTTTGGTGGCTCTTGCCACTGACAAGTTGAAGGGGGCGATCCAAAGCTATTTGTCTGTCACTACCCTTTATTACTAATGAAATTCAGCCTACGTTTTAAACCAAGGTTTTGTCTCAATATCACCTTGTCAGAATACTGACTGTGCTTTTTTTTCCCCAAACTGAGTACACCTAGGTCTGGCGTTTTCCCCATAAGCCTAGCAGGTGTTGTCACTGTTCTGTAGCACGGCCACCCCAAACTCCATCCACATGCTAACCGAACCTAATGCCGTTCAGGAGGTCTCCAGGAATATTGCTGCTGCTGGCAGAAAGCTCCTGATACTTTGCCACTGAAACCTCCAGTGCTCTCACCGAGCTGGTTGGTGGTTTTGGGGTGGCTCTGCTTGCATTCACAGTGTGAATTCAAATGGAGAAAAGCACGCAGAGCACTCAGAGGAAAAAGAATTTTTTTTTTCCTACTTCCTTCCTGCTCCTAACACTTCTTTGGAGACTGCTACGAGGGGAAACACGTCCCAGCTCCAGATGAGTGTGGAATGGCGTAGGAAGCCAGTGGCTGGGGCTGGCCCCCGCCTACGCCGCTCTGCAAGAATCGGCGCTTGGTTGCGGATATACCCACAAAGCAAATGAGCAAACAGGCAACGTATTTAGAGGCAGAACAGTCATAAATAATTTATATATCCTTCTGCTGGCATAGAAGTTGGGACTGAAGGGATGAAGGAGAAGCATATTCTGCCAGGCAGAGCATAGATTTGGGGAAATGTCATTGTGGAGGAGGTCACAAAGAACCACGGTCCCTGTGGCCAGCTCACGTGGGACATCTGAAGCCCACAGCTCCGTGTCAGGATGTGCATGCTCGCTCACAGAGAGGTCCAAGTCACTGCTCCATCTATTTCCAAACCAACAAATACCAGCAAGACAGCGATGCATAAAACAGTACGTGCCAAATAATATTAGTGACGTGGCTTCCTTGCTAAAAGCTGTTAACGAGTGAGTTAACAGCCTGAAGAAAAAGTGGTCACTAGAGAAAGGTGTAGGGAAAGATTAGAAATGCCATCGGGGAGAAAAAGGAAGTTTTGGGGTCTTTGCACAGCTACCGTAGTGCAGGGAACAGTCCACAGGGTGTCATCAGAGCATCAAGGAACGGGAAGGAAGAAACAAAAACAAACAATCCCAAACCTCTCTGATAGCAAGGTTTTGTGCACAGCTTTTGTCCTGGGAAGGCCACGCACCATCGTCACAGCGGCTGCAGCCACCTTTGTGCTGAAATGCTTTAACGTCCACTAAGCAGTAAAAACCTTCTAGCTCTTGCAATCCCTTATGAAAAGTAGATCTCGAGGTACTTTACACTGATGATAATAAGCCTCAGTGCTATTTTAGCGGCAGGCAAACTGGGACAGAGTAGCTTGCTCATCGTGACTCAGGACACAAAGCAGCCAGCTCATGGTGACTCAGGGACGGCACCAGGGGAGCGCTGTCCTGGGAGCCCAGGGGAGCTCTGTGCCCTCTGTGCTCTCTCAGTGCTCCTGGAGCCCCCAAGAGAGCAGCAGCAGCTCCACCACCTCGGGGGAGGGCTGCAAGAGAAGCAGGGCTCTGGGGCAGCAAAGGTTACTGGTTTTCTTCAATGAGGCTGCAATAGGAAACATTTGGTAAGGCTCGCTTTGAGCTGCCCTTGTGTGTCTTTGCCACAGCTCCAAAGGTTTGGGGCCCAGAGACCAGTCCCTGTCTGTGCATCTGGGCTCTTTTCTTTACACATGTGAGAGAGCAAGCAGCTGAGGAACCAGCGGCTGTAGGGGCTTCCCCAGCACGCTTCAGCCCCACCCTTGGGGACACGGAAGGGTTGTCCACGTCACAGAATCACACAGAATCACAGCACTGTAGGGGTTGGAAGGGACCTCGTGAGACCATCGGGTCCAACCCCCCTGCCAAAGCAGTTCCCTAGAGCAGGCTGCCCAGGCAGGCGTCCAGACGGGCCTTGAATATCTGCGGAGAAGGAGACCCCACAACCTCCCTGGGCAGCCTGTCCCAGTGCTCCGTCACCCTCACCGGGAAGAAGTTCTTTCGCATGTTGGTGCGGAACTGCCTGGGCTCCATTTTGTGGCCATTGCCCCTTGTCCTGTCCCCACAGACCACTGAAAAGAGGTCAGCCAAATCCCTTTGTCTCCCACACTTAAGATATTTGTAAACATTGGTAAGATCCCCTCTCAGTCTTCTCTTCTCAAGGCTGAAATACCCCCTGTCACTGTCAGTGCCCTGTCTGTCACAGCACAGAGGTCACACCAGTGACCATGGTTCTCACACCCAGTCCTACCCCACACGCAGTGGTCTCACTTCCCACCACTGGCCACATGAATGTTGCTCCTCCAAGAGTGGCTCTGGTCCGGGGACCAGCACTGCTTGCTCTGCAGCTGGCCGCCAGCCGTGGGGTGACCCCGTGTATTTCTTACAGTGCCACCCCCAGACATCACACCGCGTCCTCCACCGCAGGCATTAGCTACGGCTCTGTGAGCAATTATCCCTGCCTGGGGGGGCTGATGCTCTTGTGCCTGGTCAAGGGTCTGGGCCCAGGACACTAAAAGCAGCTTGTAACAGCCTGATAGCAGCGCCGGAGGCTCCCCAGGGAGAGGCGGTTGTTGCAGCGGCTGCAGGACGCAGGCCCGGCCTTCGCAGCCATCTGCCCTCAGTGCGTCGCGCTCGCCTCCTGCTCTGTGCTGGAGGCACTCGCGCTTCCTGCTGGCTCTCCTGCAGCTGCTTCAGCCCGTGCCTTTGGAGGGGTTTCCATCCGTGAGAGACTCTGAACACTACGCCAGCATTTAATGAGAGCTGACTGAGCAGAGGCACACACATGGCAGACACTTGGGTGGCCGCTTGTTGTGGTGAAGGTCAGGGACCCACAGCAGCGCAGAATTACCTCTAACATCAGGAAATCCCAGCCCCCCCGGCTGGCTGGGGGCACCCCAGGGTGCCCCTGTCCCCCCCCTGCCCCAGCAGGGTGCCCAGCCCCACGTCCCTGGGCTCGGGGAGCTCTCCAAGGAGGAGACTCTGCCCAGAGAGGTGCTGGTGGGGCTGCACCGGGTGGCCCCCCAGAGGCCCCAGCCAACCTCCACCATTCTGGGGTTCTGGGGTTTATTTTGAGTTACACGTAGCCACTGCACTTCTGTGGTACTTGAACTTCTCTGCAGTGTATGGCCACAACAGTCACAGAGACCTGCAGGCGTTTGTCTTCACAGGTGGGCTGCAGATGTTTGGCCCCTTTGCCAAATTTTCATTTATAGGAAATTATACTTGTCATTGGAAATGTAAATGCCTGCGTATAGAGCCCTGCAAACCTTAGGAATAAATTTTAGATTTATGACAGGAAAAGGCCTACAAAATGTAATAAGAAAGAAACCAAAATTGTTATATGGAATTTACCCTAAACTGTATAGACTTCAGTGAAAAAATAAATTTTCTTTTGACCTGTCAGTAGAAGGGATCTAGCTCTTTAAAACGATGTCTCTATAACCCGGTCAATATTCGTGTAAATGCTGCATGGGTCTGTGTGATCCTATAGGGCTATAAAGGATGGTTCCAGGGAAGTGAATCAGACCTTGAATCAGAGAGAAGATTTTCTTTGCTGCTAAATCCATTACATGTTGTTGTTCAATAAATTGCAGTAGTCATTTGTAAAAAAACAAAACAACCCAAAACAACCAGCAAACAAATCACCAAACAGAATCGAGCTAAGCCAGAGAACGAGGACACTCCTGGGTGTTTTCTGCATTGCAAATGGTGCGGACTCGAAGCATCAATATTCATGAAGCGCAGTAGCTGAGGGCATCCCCGTGCTGTACAAAACCTTGCGGGGCTCTCCGGGCGCTCGAGTCCCGCTGCCATCGCGTGTGTGTGGAAGGGGTGGGACAGGGAAGGGAAACAAAGGCTGAGGAAACGTTCATCTTCGTTAAGCCAAACCAGCAGCTGCTCCTCTGGCCTGGGCTCTGCTGTAGGGAAAATCAAACTTCCCTGGGACTTTGTTTTAACCAGGCAATGGGGAATTTGCAAGGGAAGAATACTCTCGGTGACTGGAGCACTTTTTTCCTGCCTCAAGTCACATTTGTTTTTTTTTGCCCCGTGGGATACATCATGTGCATTGCCAAACCTGACATTTCAGGATATTTTTGGCAGTTATGCTTGGTATGGAAAACTCCTTTGACCTTGTCTGCACCTTTCACACATGATTTCCAAAACCGTTTGGAGTAAATGAAGCATGGCAATGCTTACAGTTGATCATTTTCCCCTTGTATTTTCTCCAGGCACTCTGCCCTCCTGGTCTGCTCACGGGCAGCAGTGCAGAGAGAAACGGAGCACGGTGAGCCTGGACCTTGCCTCTTCCTCATCTCGGCCCTTCTGCAGCTCCTCCAGTGCTGCCCGGGGCTCAGCTGCCCTCCCAGGGCTCAGGCTGCAGCCCTGCAGGAATTTCAGACCACGGGATCATAGCAAACAGCTCGGGAAAAGGTGGTCAGGGGCTACCCAGGCATCCTCGGTGCGGCGGCGTGATTAACCGCTCGTAAACTGCTCTCGGCAGATGTTGCTCTCATCTGTTCTCAGAAATCTCCAGCGGAAGCAATTCCGTATCATACACACATAAATCATTTTAGTGCTTTATTGTCCTTGAGGTCTTACAATGGCTTTCCTAAGTTCAAATCTAAATCTTTATGGTTTACCGTTTTAGGACCAGAAATTCTTGTCCTGCCTCCTCTTGCTGTATAAAATAGGCCAGTCCCCTCCTTTCGCAGCAGTCCTTTTCAGTATCTGAAGATCACTACTACCTCTCCCCACAGCCTGCTAGCCCTGGATGGAACCCACACTTTTTCTTTCAACCTTTCTTGTTTTCACATCATCCCCATTGATTTTCTGCAAAGTCTTTCCAAGGAGTCCTGTTCTTGGTTGGAAGGCGATGCCCAGCATCGCCCACGCAGGAAGCAAAGGCTCTGCGAGTGCTGGGAGGGAGGGCTGCAGATCGCGTTTCTGTCTCTGCGTCCCGGTGATGGAAAAACCTTTTCTTTTGGAAAAACCTGCCCCTGCTCTCCCTGAACGGGGGCTCAGACGTGCTCACCTCCCGACAGCGTGGTGCTTCGTGCCACCCGGGGCTGGTGCTCTGGGACCACTGGAGCTCACCCACAAGTTCCTTACCTTGCTGCAACCTTTCTGAACCTTATTTTGATCTTTTCATGGGGTGTTTTCTGCAAACGTAGTAAGCAGATTTTCTGCTCTCGCACTCAAATTGCCAGTGAAAACACGGAGCTGTACCAAATCTGCAGAAAATGCAATCGTCTGACAACTGCTGGCAGAGGACGTGCTTCTCTTCTCCCTTTTCAACATGCCACACTGGCCAGTCTCGGAAGTTTTACTGAAGTCTCATTAGAAGAAAACTAGAATAAAACTAAGCTGGTTTGGTGTGGTTTGCACCAAACCATGTTGGCTGTTGCTTTTCACCTTGTGGATGCCTCCAAGTGGATTTTGTTCACCCGTTCAGTATCTTTTCAGGAGTTGAAATTGGTTGGGAATGTAACTCCCCGAGTCCTCCCATCCCCTATTTAAAAGATGTTCTTGATGTTTGTCCTGCCCCTGTTGGACACCTTGCCTGGTCTTTATGAGGTCTCTGAAGTCCTCACTGGCAGCTCAGAGGTTGCTTTACCAGCTTCCCCCCATACCTCAGCCTGAGTTTAACCAGACCCAGCTGATTTGGAAGCACCCAGCCTTAGTCTTTAACCCACCGTTTCCTTGGTTTAACCTGAGTCCTCAGCCCTTCTTCACTGACATTTATTTTGAGCCATCTGATCGCAGCTGACCTTTTAAAGAACAGCGAAGCAATAAATAAATAAATAAATAAAAATCATCACATGCTTTTTTTCCTCTGATGTTATAATTTGTTCCCTGGTGTACAGTGAGCCATCTTTCTCTTACTGCTCATGCACCCACGGACTGCCTCCTTGCTCCCCTTTCTTTCTTTCCCATCTCAGTGTGTGTCTCGTCCCTGATTTTGCCCCGTCCCTGCCCTGGACAGCCCTGGGAACAGCTCCCAGCAGCAGCGTGTAAGGAAGGGCCATTTCTCAGACCTGCACAAGTTCCCGTTCCCGATGTCATCATCACAGAGCTGGAAGGAACTGGGCATGTAAAACACAATCCCTCAAAATCAAGGTTCTGACTTACATGCGCCTCTCTGTACTCTTAGAGCTTGTGCTTAGCTTTTTATAGAGTGCTCGTAGGTAGCAAAACCCTAGCTCTTGTCCTGGTGAGGCTTCCTGCAGATGACAGCTGTTTTGGTGCAAATGCTCTGTCTTAAATGAAACAGGAAAAAATATGCGGAGAAATGAAGGCCAGCAAGTGACCTTGCCCCGGCTCGTGCAGCAGCAGCCGCCCTGATCCCAAACCCTCTGCGGGGAGCCCCGGCACCGCGAGGAAGGAGACGACGGACGCTCTGCGCGATGATGCTCATTCCTTTATTGGTGTCATTGCCAGTTTTTGAGGAGTGCCGACGCCTTCTGAGCACGTCCAGCACTGAGTCAAAGCTACATTACAGAATATTGAAGAGGTGTCCATCCAAAGCCAGAGGGGGTGTGAGATTCGTGACCTCTCTCCATACAGTATGTATAATATATATATATTTATAATATGTCCTGTATATTCATTATGTATAGAGTGACAAGGATGGGCGACCGTACAGTAAACTTTTGATTTCTAAATAGATCACCATAGCAACAGGCACAAAAATTTGGTCCTAATCAAGGCCCTCACCTTGTCAATCAATCTGAAACAGACCCCAGCCCACCCCTTGCAAAAATAAAATAAAATAAAATCCGAACCTGAAACCAAAAATAACTAAATAACCAATTAAAATTAAAAAAGGGCCCCACCCCAGCCCACTGACCCCCTCTGGAACTTGCCCCTGTACAGTCACTCACATCGAAGGTAAAGAGATCCCTTGGCTACACACGCGCGCGCGCACCCACACACGCCTACACACATTCCTATGTAAATACACACGCACCAACATACGAAGAACAAAGAACATTACAAATATACATCCGAGGTTGTTGCAGCAATGCAGGGAGGCTGCGAGCGGCCCAGCCCAGCGTTGCAAGGCAGGGGCAGCAGCGTCCCCGGCCCACGGCCTGGCGGCGTTTCGGCTAGCAGGCCGCGGGGCCGGCAGCCCTGGATGGGGACGCAGGGACGGTGGCTTCGTCACGCGGGGGGGACACCTCGCTGCGGGGCCGTCCCACGACAGACGCGCTCCAAAAGCCAAGCCAGGAGCAGGGCGGGTGATGGAGCCCGTGGGTGGCGGCACGTTGCTGGCCCCTGCCACCGGCTCGCTGTGGTGTCCGCTGGGGTGCTGGGCGTCTCCTGGCAGAGCCCACGGTGAGCCCCGTCCCGACGGACCTGTCCGCTGCCGTGGCACAGCAGAGGCCCCCTGGAGGCCCAGCAGGTGCCGTGGGAGGCCCTGGGGTGCAGGGTGAGCCCACAGATCAGCCTCCCCCCGGGAAGACGCTCCTCAGGCTTCCCACCAGCCTCACGGTGTGCCACGGTTGGGGTCAGCAACGAGAGCTGCCAGCCCCCAGCCTCGCCTCCTGTGCCCTGGTTCCCCATCTCGGGCCTCAACGAGCTGCTGACCTGGCTGAAAATGAACTTGGGGCAACTGGAAGGCAAGGAAGAAGGGAAGAGAAAATATTCCCGCAGGACGCCGTGCAGACAGCTTCTTCCTTTCCTAGGTCTCTGCTTTCTGACCTTTACTCCCCGAGGCCACCCTGGAAATGGAGGATGGAGCTGGGTCCCCCACCCACTGGTTCCACAGTTCCACTTTGCTCCACGTGAGGCCCGGGGACGCCACCCTGCCACGGTGCTAGCAGCAGGCTGAAGAACTCGCCACCAGCCATGGAAGACCCAGAGACCCATCTTCCACCACCAAAGATCCTTCCTTGCACACCCTGCTCCCGAGGGCAGGGGGCCGGGCACGGGGGCAGCCCTGTCCTGCGCTCAGCAGCTCCGCGCACTCGCTCCCCTCCCTGGGATTTTTTTCCCTACCCAACCGTGCAGCCTTCGCTGTCCAATTCCCATCCACACGCAGGACTTCAAGGCAAGTTTGTATTCAAACTGAAAGAAGGCATTTCACCATCCTGCCCCAAGCAGCATCGTGTGGTTCTTCTAAATACCGTGGGCGTCTGCAGGAGCCAGGACTCGCCAGCCTTCTCGGCTTCCCCGAAGAGCACGGTGACTGCCCTGCGGGCTGGCAGAGAGGGGCCAAGACTCCCTAGGGGCGTCATGGGACACAGGCAGAGAAGGGATGACGGCAGCAGAAGCACGGATCAGTTAACACAAAGCAGGACAGTGCCACGGGGCAACGGGAGAAGGCCCCGCAGCAGAGCAGAGGACGGGTCGGGGGAAGAGCACGAAGGTTCGCGCACCCCAGCCTGGCCGCGCGGCTGCGGGGCCTCTCCCGAGGGGTGGCACTTGGTCCCAAGCAGCTGCAGCTGAGGTTTCCCCTCCATGCCAGTGCCCCATCCCTTCTGGCTTCAGGACTGGCTTCAGCCGACCCACATCCTCCTGGTGCGCCAGGGGGTCGCTCCCCCGTCCATCGGGACCCTGTAACTCAGCTCCACCTCCCCCACCTCTGCACATCTGAAAACCGTCCCAGATAAACCACGGTTTTCTGTGCCCGAGCTGCTGCCCTGGCACAGAAATGGTCCCGGACCCGTCTCCAATCCTACTGCCCAAAGCTGAACCATTCAGGGACACCGAATGACGTCCTGGCAACTCCGTGCTGCTGCCTGGGATGGGTTTCAGATTGCTGTGCCGGGCGGAGGAGCCCTGCTGCTTGCTGCTCACTTACCCATCCATTACCCGTCTCACATCCATTAGCTCTCCCTCCACCACCCACAGAACGACCAGAAGCGTTCCCCAGGCGCCCATGCAGCATTTCCAGCCCAGAGGAGAGCTGTGCTGAAGTCACTCCTGCAGGCATCACCATTTTGGGCTGCGTTGCCTTTAGTTGCCAGGACAGTGGGCACCGTCGCGTGGGTTTCACTCAGGCAATACCGCTCCTCAGACTACGTGGCTCCTGGGGAGAGCTGGGTGGAAGGGGACGGAGCTTCCCACCTCCTGTCCTTGCTCTGAGGAGTTACTCAAGCACAGGGTCAGGGACTGGAGCAAGCCGGGTGTCAGACAACCACGCAGGACCGGGCCAGCCAGCTCCGGAGGGTGGCACAGGCGGACAAAGCCGGGACTGACTTGCTTTGGTCAGCTCGTAGGCCTTCGTGGTGGATGGAGCTGGCATCGTGGAGGGACAGCCACGTGCAGAAGTCAGCGAGACATCGCCGCTGCCACCGGTGTCGATGCAGCCTGGAGAGTCCCCCGTGGTCTCCGGAAAGCCCAGCGTAAGGGTCTGCCACCGGGAAGTCTCCGAAACCTTGCAGACGTTGCCACGACCCGCAGCACAGACCGTAGGGCAAGCTCCGTGGGATCCAGCGAGCGCAGCGGGGAGGGTCCGGAGCTGCCTCGCCCCGTGCCAAAGCCGTGGGGGCCGCGGGGCGGGGGGCTCAGGGGGCTCGGGGCCCCGCGTCCCAGCGAAGGGACCCGCGCGGTGCCAGCCTCGGGCGTCCCGCAGCGCCAACGCGCCTCCTGACTCTGCTCACCAACCACTCCATAAATAAATACGTTAAATAAATAAAGTGACAGATCCAGACTGGGGGGGCCGGGGGTGGGGGGGAGGAAGGAAAGGGGCAGCTCCCATCGCCCCGGGGTGGGAGGGGGCTGCTCACGAGCGTCTCACACAAACACAGGCGCACACCAAAGTAGCTGAAGACAAAGACGAACTGGGAGCGGTGGAGGTGCTGCCGGCGGGGCCGTTCCTGGGCCCCGGCGCTGGAGGCAGCCGCCGACGGGCACAGTCCTCGCGGGGGGGGGGGGCGGTTGGGGCGGTCACTCCTGCGCCGGCGTCGTGGAGGCGCGCGGGGAACCGGCGGCGAGGGCGACGTGCGTGGTGGAGGACGGCAGCGACCGCGGCGTCTGGCACCTGGAGGGGGTGGCACGAGCAGAAAACTGTCTCCCTTCTGCTTCCTCTTCCCCCGTCTCCTCCCCCAGATCCTGCTGTTTTCTCTGTGGTTTCCTATGCAGGCAGCGCCCAAGGACACCCAGCGCTGGACAGCGCTGCGCCTTGTGCATGGTCATCCTGGGTGTGTGTATACGATGATGTATTGCTGTCATCATCCTATTTTTCACAGATTCACAGAATCCTGGAAAGGTTTGGGCTGGCAGGGCCCTCAGAGCCCCCCCGGTGCCACCCCTGCCATGGGCACGACCCCTGCCCCCAGCCCAGGCTGCCCCCAGCCCCATCCAGCCTGGCCTTGGGCACTGCCAGGGACGGGGCACCCACAGCTCCTCGGGGCAGCCTGCGCCAGGGCCTCGCCGCCCCCATATTGAACAATTTCTCCCTAACGTCTGATCTAAACCTCCCCTTTCTGAGTTTAAAGCCCTTACCCCTTGTCCTACCCCTACACGCCCTGACAGAGTCCCTCCCCATCTCTCCTGCAGCCCCCTTCAGGCACGGGCAGGCTGCTGTGAGGTCTCCCAGAGCCTTCTCATTTCACAATTTAACACTCATTTAACAGCCATTACAAAAGCAACGTCATCCACGTTTTTAAATATTATTGCACACTAGCAATTCACAGCTAGATTTAAACCCCAAAGCAACGGGGGGCGTAGGAGGCCCTGCGGGGCAGCAGCTCAGCGGGGTGAAGGTGAATTGGGTGTTGGGCTCCCCTTGGACCCCAAAGCTGCCTCCAACTAGAGGCAGGAAACATTTCCAGGCTGCTCCGTGCCCTCGGCTTTGCAGCTCCCCCTTGGGCCCTGTGCAGCCCCACACAGCACATCCCAGCCACGGTGCCCGTGCACTCACCAGGAGCGGGACTTCCTCACCCGGGAGGCCGCCGGCCGCTCCAGGAGGCTGTCGAGGTGCATCAGCCTCTCCAGGTGCAGAGCCCGCGGGTCCTGCTCGGCTGGGTCCCTGCTCCGCTCAAACTCAAACACGGCCGGAGGGGAGAGGTCCAGCTCCAAGAACATGATGTTCTCAGCCTGCAGCAGGACAGGGAGAAGGGAAAGACAACGCAGGGAGTCACCGCATGGCAAAGCAGCGAGGCACCACCTCGGGCAGGTCCGCATCGCCGAGCGAGGCTGAACCCTAATGGGGAACAGGGACCCTCTTCTGGCTGCTGCTGCGCCTTGCTCTGCTCAGGCTCTTTCTGCTCTTTCATGGCACCAGCAGATAAGGCTGAACGTCCTTGTCCCCTGAGACAAGCAGCAGGAGCCGGCAGAGGCAGTGAGCCAGCAGCTCAAGGACTGGCTGATGGGCACAGCCACTGACCTGAAAAATGGGGCCAAGGCTCTCAAAGCTGGGAGCTTTATCTCAAGTATCTCAAGTCATCAAGTCTTATTTACTCCATCCTCTCTCCAGCTATCTGGAGCTGTCATCCATCCATCCACCTATCCATCCATCCACCCATCCATCCTTCCATCCATCCACCCATCCACCCCATCCACCCACCCATCCACCCCACCCATCCATGCATCCCTCCACCCATCCATCCACCCCACCCATCCACCCATCCATCCATGCATCCCTCCACCCATCCATCCACCCATCCACCCCATCCACCCATCCCTCCACCCATCCATCCACCCCACCCATCCATTCATCCATCCATCCATCCTTCCACCCATCCACCCACCCATCCACCCACCCATCCATCCACCCATCCACCCATCCATCCATCCATCCATCCATCCCTTCATCCACCCATCCATCCACCCCACCCATCCATCCATCCCCCCACCCCCCACCCACCCAAGGACGCCCTGTCCCCTCTGCGCCCCCCACTTCCCCCCCTTACCCGGTACCGCGGATGAGAGCCCATGGCCATGGCCACGCGGGCGTACTGGCTGATGGGTCTCTTGTACCCCACGGCAGAGGTGGGCCTCTTCTTCATCTGGCTGCTGCTTCTGAAAAGGAAGCGAGGCGAGGAAGGTCCCTCAGGGAGCACCAACGCTGCCAGCCCAAAGGGTGCAGAACTGCGCTGGGCACAGCCCCGAGCGCAGGACGGACCCCAGCAGGCGGAGGGGAGGCTTCCGCCCGCGACACCTCCGTCGCGTCCCCAGGTCCCCATCCCACAGCGGTGGCACCGCCGGGCCCAGCTCACCCCCGCTCCTCGCCCCAGCTGGCGGGGAGCCGCACGCACCCGCCGGCCGGCACCAGCGGCTGGAACTTCCACTGGTCCTCCTCGCAGTCGAAGTACAGGCGGTTCACGATCTTGTTCTTCTCCTCCGGCGGGATGAAGTTCTCGATGATCAGGTACCTGCGCGAGGCACAGGCCAGGAGAGGGGGGAGAGACGGGGGGGGAAGGAGCAGGAGAGGAAGGGGTTAAGGGGACAGGAGGGAGAGCGGAGGTGGGGGGCAGGGAGGGGGGAGCAGGGCAGGGGAGGACATGGGGGGCGCAGGGGGGCAGAGAGGGTCCGCAGGGTGGGATCCGGCAGGGGTGGGCGAGGCAGGAGAGAAAGGGCAGAGGAAGACTGTCATTCAGAGAGGAGCGAAGAAACATCGTCAGCTCCGCGCTGCCTCCGGGCCGTAACCCCACCGCCCGCTCCCCTGCGGGTCCCCAGGCACGGTCTGCAACGCACGGTCTGCAACGTGCAGTTTGCAACGCACCTTGCAATGCAGCCTGTGATGTGCAGTTTGCAATGCACGGTCTGCAATGTGCAGTTTGCAATGCACAGTTTGCAATGCAGCCTGCGATGTGCAGTTTGCAATGCACGGTTTGCAACATGCAGTTTCCAATGCAGCCTGTGATTTGCAGTTTGCAAGGTGCAATTTGCAACGCACCGTTTGCAATGCAGCCTGTGACGTGCAGTTTGCAACGTGCAGTTTGCAACATGCAGTTTGCAATGCAGCCTGTGATTTGCAGTTTGCAAGGTGCAATTTGCAACGCACCGTTTGCAATGCAGCCTGTGATGTGCAGTTTGGAGCGCCCAATTTGCAAGGCAGTCTGCAACGTGCAGATTGCAATGCAGTGTGCGATGCGCAGTTTGCAAGGCAGTCTGCAACATGCAGTTTGCAATGTGCAGCCTGCAACGCACAATTTGCAATGCACATGCTGAATGCAGTCTGCAACGTTCAACTTGCAACACACAGTTTGCAACGTGCGGTTTGCAACGCGCAATTTGCAAAGCAGTCTGCAACGTGCGTTCTGCGCCGTGCAGTTTGCACTGTGCGGTTTGCACCGTGCAGCTTGCAGTGCACGATTTGCAACGCAGCCTGCACCGTGCAGTTTGCAACGCGCAGTGTGCAGCGCAGCCCCCGCTGCCGAGCCCTCGCAGCACCCTGCGGCCCACCGATGGACCAGGAACCCCCTGGGGACACCCCAAACCCAGCCAGGAGCCAGCTGCTCCCCCCACCCCGACCCCTCTGCCCCCCCTTGGGCCCTTGCACAGCACGCGCTGCCCCCCGTGCCCCCCCGGCCGTGGGCAGGCCGGGATTACAGCCCCCTGCCGGCGTCCCGCCAGCCCCGTCGGCCTCGCTAAGAGCATTTCCTCTCAGCCCCGGATTATTCTTGTCGCTTTTTTTTTTTTTGGCTTTTTTTTTTTTTTTTTAAAGCCTTAATTCGTTTTGAAAATCCCTTCGGAGGATGGAAATCCAAAGCGGCCACGCTGTCGCAGCAGCGCAGCTTCCCCACGCGAAATGCAGACGGGATGTCCGCTCCCTGCTCCAGCCCGCCGCGCAGCCGCCAGACCGGAAAATAAGGGAGAACTCAATCAAATTGACCCCTGAGGGACTTTTTGTTTTCCCACGTTGCTTTTTGGGTAAACTGGGAAGCTGCAGAAGGCCGTTCTGAGTGGATGAATTGCTTACTTGAGTTTGCCGGCTCTTAAAACGTTTTAATCGTGTTCAAAAGGCCGGGTAGTAAAACTGAAATGAAATTCTGCTCGGAGTAAAATTCTGAATATTTTATCACGAAAATGCTAAAATATTTATACGTGTCTGGGTTGTTATTTTAAGATATTGGATAAAATAATTGCTTGCAGTGAAAACAGACCCATTGGGGGTGGGGGGGCTGAACCTGCGTTTCCGGGGTGCTCTGGAGGGAACCGGGGGCCCCCGCGCCTCGCTGCGCCCACCCGGGGGCACGAATGGGGCTCGGGGGGAGCGGCGATTTCCAGCTCGGTGTCCTGGTGCCCTCTGTGCCCGTGGCCTCTGACACCTCCATGCCCACAGCCTCCGGGCAGTGCCCATGGGGTCGCTGCTCTGCACCCACCCCGGCGCTGCCGTTTGGGGTCAGAAACCCCCAAAGGGGCCGGGGGCTCCTCCTTGGAGAGCTCCCCGAGCTGCTGACGTGGGGCTGAGCTCCCTGCGTGGGGGGCTGATGGGGCAGGGGGGGACACCCCGTGACACCCAGCCCCATCACCATGCCCACACCCGAACGGCTGCTACTGCTGTGGGGGGGTCCGCGCTCCGTCCCCCCCCGTGGGCTCGGGGACACCTACTTGAGCTTCAGCTCCCGCGTCTGCTCGTTCTGCGCCTCCTCCAGGTCCTGCCGCACGCGGATGTACTCGTCGTGCTGGTCCTGGATCTCCGCCTTCACCGCCTGCAGCTTGGCGTACAGCTGGGCCGGGGGGGGGGCCGTCAGCCCCCAGCCCCCGGCACGGTGCCCCCCCCAGGGCCGTGCTCGGAGCCTCCTCCGGGCCAGCAGGTCCCGGGGGGGCCGCAGACAAGGCAGGGTGGATGTACCCCCCTTGAGACAAGGACCGGGGGCACGTCCGTGTGTGTCCCCCCCCCGTCCCCCCAGCTCTCTCACCTTCTTCAGCTTCTTGGTTTTGATCTCCACCTCCTGCTGCAGCGACGTGTACGTCTCCCGCAGCTCCATGGTCTCCTCGTCCCGCAGCAGCATCTCCTGCTGCATCTCCCTCTCGCGGCGTTTCTGCGGCCGGGGGGAAGAGGCTGAGGGCCGGCTCGGGCACCGGCCCCCCCCCAGCCCCCCCGGGCACGCTGCCCCCCCGCCCCCAGCCCCAGGGACGGTCTCCGTGCGGAGGGCAGGGCCCCGCGGTACCTGCTCGGCTATCTCCTGCCGCTTCAGCTCCAGCATCTTCTGCTGCTCGTTGGTGTGGTCCATGATGGTCCTGCCGCCGATCAGCAGCTTGCTCTCCATGGCCTGGGGGGGGGGCAGAGAGGGGCCGGGGGGCAGCGCATCTCCGGGAGGGGCAGGCGCTGAGCTCTGCTCTCTGGGGACAGGACCCGAGGGGACGGCACGGGGCCGGGACAGGGGAGGGTCAGGGTGGTGTTAGGGGCAGGTTCTGCACCCAGAGGTGGTCGGGCGCCGGGACGGGGCCCCCGGGGACGTGGGCACAGCACCGAGCTGCCGGGGTTCGAGCAGCGTTGGGGCGACGCTCTCAGACATAGGGTGGTCTGCTTTTGGGGTGCTGCTGTGCGGAGCCAGGAGCTGGACTCGACGGCCCCCCCAGCCCGGGCCGTTCCGTGGCTCCACGAGCCACGCGCTGCTCGTTGGGCCGACCCTCGTTAAACAAAGCTGGGGCTGCAGGACCTGGTCCACCTGCAGCCCGAGCGCCCGGGGAAGGAGCTCAGCACCCCCAGCACCCATCCCCAGGGGCACAGGGGAGCTCAGCACCCCCGGCACCCAGCTCGGCGCCGCAGCGGTGCCCGTCCGCGGGACGCAGGGGACGCAGGGACGGGGCCGGGGCTGCTTCAGTCCCGCTTCCTCCCGCCCAGCTGCGAGCCCCGGGGCGCCGCGGGCGTGCGGCAGCTGCCGGCAGCGGGGTCCGGCCGAGCCGAGCCGAGCGCCACGAGCACAGTTTGGGCCCTGCAGTGCTCAGAGCAGCCGGTAACCCAGGGCTGCAGCGGGTCCCGGGGCAGGATCCGAGCTCCCCGCTCCAGCCCTGCCAGGCACAGAGCTGGGCACCCAGCTCTGCCACCGTTTCCCCTGGGATGGTCCCATCCTGACCCCCACAGCCCACCCATCCCTCCCACCACGTCCCATCTTGTCCCTCCCATCCTATCCTACCCCACCCCACGCACCCCATCCCATCCATCCCACCACACCCCAGCCCTCCAAACCCACGCAACCCATCCCATCCCATCCCATCCCTCCAGCCCCACCCCGTCCACCCCATCCTACTCCATCCTATCCCACCCCATGTCATCCACCCTATCCCTTCAACCTCACCCCATCCCACCCCATCCTATTCCACCCCACCCACCCCATCCCATCCTATCCCTCCAAACCGATCCCACCCCGCCCCGCCCCACCCCACCCCTCCCAGCTGTGCTTCCCGACACCTCCCCAGGGCGAGGGGCTCCCCGTCACACGGCTGTGCACACCCACGCACACACCGGTGAGCACACGCACACCCTGCGTGCACACGCGCACCCCTACACACGCCCGTGTACACACACACACAGCTCTGCACGCCCGCGTGTGCAGGCCTTCGTGCACGCGTGCCCTCCCATCTACCCCCTGCACACCGACGTTTGCACACTCGTGTGAGCGCCCCGAGGGCGGGCCGTGACAAAGGCTGCGCCCCCCCCGGCCCCCCCGGGACCCCCCTCGCCGCCGTCTCCAAGCAACTGCGAGGCACGAGGGCGGTGACGCCACGCGAAGGGGACCGGCATTTCCCCGGGCACGCAGGTTTCTGGGGCAGGACCGCTCGTTCCCCATTTTTCCCCTGTGTTTTTTTTTTTTTTTCCCTTCCCAGCCGTTGCACGGGCTCGTGGGGCACCCGAGGCCGCGGCACGGGGACGCCGGGGAGCTGCCCCCGGGGTGGAGAGGCCGGGACCCACGCGATGCAGCGCGGGCCCTCGCTGCCAGGGGTGCTGCTGCACGGGAGGGTATTTCAGTCCCGGTGCTGTCTCCCCGCAGCAGCGTTTATTTACTGCAGCGGAGACGGCTCTCGCTCTGCCTTAATACGGCTGAACTCCAAGCCTCTCGCTGCAGCCCGCTTCCTGCCCCCCCAAATAACTCCTCCGGCGCCCGCCCGTGCCCCGATGCGCCCCGGCCCTGAGCAGGGAGCGGGATCGCAGCGCTGACCCCGCAGCGCCCACTGCCCCGCGGCTGCAGGATGCGCGTGGCAGATGCTGGGTGCCCCGCTTTACGCGTGCAAATTTGCATTTTATTGCTCAGATTTGCAGCACCTGAGCCCAGCACCGCTCCGTGGCCCAGGACCCCGCCTCAGCCGTGCTGGCAACCGGTGCCCCGACCCCGCAACCCGGGGAGGGAAGAGGCCGCCTGCTGCACGTCTGTCCGAGCGGGACACCGCGGCTGTCCCCGTGCCGTGGTGCACACCTCTCTGCGTGGGACGGCGCACACCTGCCTGGGGCACGTCTGTCTGGGGGGAGCAGCGCCCGTCTGTCTGCTGCACACGTATGTAAGCAGGATGGTGCGCGTGGCCCCGTGCCCGTACAGACGTGCGTGGGTCCAGCGCACGTCGCCCACGCGTGGACAGGGCGCCCTGCGTGCCCCGTGCTCGCTCCCACGCGTGCCGGTGTCCCGTCCCCCCCCCAGCACAGGGGCTGCCTTTGTGCCAGCCCCGTTGTGGCCGCGGGGACAAAGCGCCCGCGAGGGTCCGTGCCGTGCCGTCCAATGTGTCTTTTCACACCGCCGCGTGGCCAAGCTGCCCTGGGGCACCAAGAAACCCCCCTGCGCCCATCGGGGAGGGCACCGCAGGAGGCTCAGCCCCTCCGCTGCCGGCCGGTTTGCTGAACCGGGCCCCCACGGCTGGAGGCTGCGGAGGCCACCGAAGGGGCTGCAGCATCATCCTGGCCTCCGGCCCTGCCTCGTTACTCAGCAATTACAGGGCACGCCGTGGCCCCGAGCCAGACCCGCTGCTCCGCGCCGGACCAGGAGACGTGGCGGGACGGCTGCCAGCCAGAACCTGCGGCACGGCACCGCTGCGGGAGGCAGCCCCCGCGCCCGGCATCCCGGCCCCGCGAGCCGCCTGGCACCGAGCCCCAGGCCCCGAGCGGGCCATGGCCAGCGCCGCGCTGGCCCCACGCAGCTCTGCCCTGGTGGCACGGCCCCGTGCGAGCCCGCGGGTCCCCGTGCCATGCAGGTGACCGGGCAGGGCCACGCATCCCTGGCCGTGTCACGCAGCCGGGCACAAGGCTGCGTGCCCCTGGTGACACCGGGCTGGCCGGTCCCTGCCTCGGGGCGCTGCTGTGACCGTCCCTGCATGGCGGGGACCCCTCCGGCACCGGGGCGTACCGGGGAGCCCAGCACCTGCCCAGAGCCCTGCCCCAGCAGGGACCAAGGGAAGGGGCTCCCCCCGCCCCCGTGAGCCCCCCAGGCACACCCGTGTCCCACACGTCCCGGAGGAGCAGACATCACAGCCACCCCGGGAGCCTGCGGCAAGCAGCCCTGGGGGCTCGGCACCGCGCGCTGGGGCTGCAGCAGGCGCCGCGCTGGCCAGGGGAGTGGCACGGGGGCATCCCCTCCCCAAATCCCCCAAACTCCCAGCCAGGCGCGATGCTGTTGACAGAGGGGCGGTGGTGCTGTGGCTCAGCACCCGGGCTCCTTCCCCTCCTCAGCACCCGCGTCCAGGGGCCGCCTTCATCCCATCCCTGCGCCCAGGCGGGGCCCGCAGCAGCCCCGAGCGGCTGAGACAGGGCCGGTGCTGCCGGCACCGCCACGGCAGGGCCAGGAGCTGGAGAGGGGCACGACCCCGGGGCTGGGCTGGGGCTGCTGCCGCCCCTCTCGCGCTCGGCCCCAAATCCCCGAGCATCCCTGAGCCGGCAGAGCCCCGGCCCCAGCCCTGGGCGTGTTCCTGAGGCCACCTCGGGGCGGCGGGTACGGATCCGCAGCATCTCCCCCGCCCCGCCGCGAGCTGCTTTGTTGTGACGAGGGTCGGCGCGGAGCACGGCGCGCTCGTGCCACCAGCGGGCCCGGACGGGTGGCCCCGCACCCCCAGCAGCACCGTGGGGGTCCGTGCCTGAGGGCAACCCCGGCCCACCACTGCCCAGCGGCATCGGGGTCCCCTTGGGCACCTCGCTGGGGCACCTCGCTGGGGCACCCAGTTTGGGCACCTTGCTTGGGAACCCAACTTGGGACACCAAGCACGGACACCCAGCATGGACACCCAACTTGGGCACCCAGAATGGACACCCAACTTGGGACACCCACCTGGGGACACTCAACGTGGACACCCAACTTGGGACACCCAGCATGGACACCCCAAAAGTGCCCACAAGCAAAGCAGGCTGCACCCCAGCATCGCTCAGACGTGCCCCCCACGTGGCGACACGTACCTTGTACTTGGTGGCCAGCAGCTCCGTGGCCTCCTGCTCCTTCCGCAGGTCCTCTATCATCTTCTCCTTCTCCTCCAGCAGCTTCTGCTTCTCCTCGCTCACCAGGCTGTGGTCGTCCTGGATAGCGGCTTTCTCCTCTTCCAGCCTCTCCTTCTGCTCCTTCAGGTAGTTCTCCATGTTCTTCTCCAGGCCGTCCTCGTTGTCGTCCTCCCCTTCGTTCTCCGTGGCGCTTTCTCCGTCCACCGCCTTCTTCCTCCGACTGCTCCTTCTCCTCTTCTTGCCAAGCATGCCGCGTTTCTCCAGCTGGGCCTTCAGCCGGACGATCTCCTCCTGAAACTCCCGCAGCAACGTGTCCTTGGGGTCCTCGTTTACCCGGGGCTTGTTCTTGATGTTCTTGGCCCTGTTGGCGAACCTGAGGGTGGAGAGGCTCTCGTCGTAGCTGTGGGAGGCCGGGCCCAGGGTGGCCACCATGATGGTCTTGGCATTGCCCCCCAGGGAGTCCTGCAGCAGGCGGGTGAGCTTGGAGTCCCTGTAGGGGATGTGCGTGCTCCGGCCGTCCACGAGGGCGGAGATGACGTTGCCCAGGGCGGAGAGGGAGAGGTTGATCTTGGACGCCTCCTTGGGGCGCTCGCCGTGGGCGCCCATTTTGCCCTGGCGCTCGCTGCCGGCCAGGTCCACCAGGTTGAGCTTGCCCACGCGGATGTGCTCCTCGCCGTCGGGCCCCGTCTCGCTGCACTCGACGGTGATGAGGAAGATGGCGTGGGAGCGCGAGCTGTACTCGTTCATGTTGGTGCTGCCCACGGCGCGCGCCTGGCTGCCCAGGTTCATCACGTGCTCGATCTCCTTGACGTTCTTGGTGACGAAGGAGGAGAGGTCCTTGATGTACACCCCCGTCTCGGGGCTCTCCTTCAGCTCCAGCTTCTTGCCGGGGTCCTTGGCCAGCAGGTCGCGGATCTCCTCCTGGTAGATCTCCAGGTAGGAGGCGCGCACCAGGTACTGCTGGTTCTGCGAGCGCGAGATGTGCGTGAAGATGTGCTCGAAGGCGCTGGGGATGACGCCGCGCTTCTCCGGCTCGGCCCACGAGCCCTGCATGGTGTAGGTCTTGCCGGTGCCCGTCTGCCCGTAGGCCAGCACGGTGCCGTTGAAGCCCCGCAGCACCGCGTCCACCAGCGGCCGCACGCTCTCGTCGTACAGCTCGGCCTGCCGCGACCCGGCGTCGTAGACGGCGTCGAACGTGAAGGTCTTGGGCGGCTCGCCGGGCGCCGCGCGGGGGTTGCGGATGCTCACGCGGCCCAGCCCGGCCTCCAGCTCCACGATGCGCTCGCAGCCCGCCGCCTCCTCCCGCCGGCTCAGCGGCCGGCACCGCGCCACCACCCGCAGCGCCTCGCCGCCGCCACCGCGGGCCCTGCCGGCCATGGCGCCCCGTCCGGCCCCGTCCGGACCCGTTCGGCCCCGCTCAACCCCGTCCGGCCCCGTCCGGCCCCGCTCGGCACCGCTCGGCCCCGCTCGGCCCCGCTCGGCGCTGCCGCTGCCCTGCCGCTGCCAGCCGCGGCCCCGGGCCGGGGGCGGGCGAGGGGCGGCGGCGGCGGCGGCGCGGGGCCGGGCGGGGCCGGGCTATGGGGGGGGGGGGGGGGGGGAGAGGGGCGGGCGCGCGGCTCATTGGCTGCGCGGGCGCGGGGGCGCGCACACGCGCGGGCACGCAGGTGCGGGGGCGCGCGGGGAGGCTGCCGGGCATGGGGATGGGGATGGGGATGGGGACGGGGATGGGGATGGGGACGGGGATGGGGATGGGGGGGGCGGGGAAGGGGAAGGGGTGGGGGTGGGGGTGGGGGGGGATTTGGGGTGCGGAGTTGGGGCGCGGGGTGGGATTCGGGAGTGGGGGGCGGGGGCGGGACGGGGGACGGGATTTGGGGTCGGGATGCGGGGCGTGACTCAGGATCGGGATGCGGGGTTGGGATGGGGGACGGGATTTGGGGTCGGGATGCAGGATTGGGATGCAGGACGTGACTCGGGATTGGGATGTGGGATGTGATGCAGGATCCGGATGCAGGAGTGGGATGTGGGATGGGATTTGGGATTGGGATGCAGGACTGGGATGTGGGATGTGATTCAGGATTGGGATGTGGGGCATGACGCAGGATTGGGATGCGGGATTGGGATGCAGGACGGGATTCGGGACTGGGATGCAGGATTGGGATACAGGATTGGGATGCGGGATTGGGATGTGGAATGGGATTTGGGACTGGGATGTGGGGCATGACTCAGGATTGGGATGTGGGATGTAGATGCAGGATTGGGATGCAGGATTGGGATGCAGGACGGGATTCAGGATTGGGATGTGGGACATGACTCAGGATTGGGATGCGGGATTGGGATGTGGGATGGGATTCGGGATTGGGATGCAAGAGTGGGAACAGGATTTGTGATTGGGATGTGGAATGGGATTCGGGATTGGGATGTGGGACATGACTCAGGACTGGGATGCAGGACTGGGATGCAGGACAATTCAGGATTGGGATGCAGGATGAGATTCAGAAATGGGATGTGTGACATGACTCAGGATTGGGATGCAGGACAGGATTCGGGATTGGGATGCAGGACTGGGATGTGGGACGTGATGCAGGATTGGGATGCAGGATTGGGATGCAGGACATGATGCAGGATTGGGATGTGGGATGTGATTCAGGACTGGGATGTGGGGCATGACTCAGGATTGGGATGCAGGAGTGGGATGCAGGATGGGATTTGGGATTGGGATGCAGGGCTCAGTGTGCCTGATGTGGGGTGCAGGATGTGGGATTCAGGGTATGAGGTGCAGGGTGTGGTGTTAGATTGGGATGCAGGGTGCTGGGAATGTGATGTGGGGTGCACAGTATGGGATGTGGGTTGAGGGGTGCAGGGCATGATGCAGGAGTGGGATGTGGGATGCAGGGTACCTGGTTTGGGGTGTGGGGTGAGGGGTGCAGGATGCAAGGTGTAGGAGGCAGGGTGTGGGATGCAGGACATGATGTAGGACTGGGATGCAGGATTTGGGATATGGGATGCAGGATTGGGATGTGATGTGGGGTGCAGGCTTCCTGGTGCGAGATGCAAGATTCAGGACTGGGATGCAAGACGCGGGATTCGGGATGTGGGATGCAGGTTGTGGGATGCAGGATGCAGGGTGCCTGATGTGGGATGCAGAATGTAGGACTGGGACGCAGGATGCCAGGTGCAGGATTTGGGTTATGGGATGCAGGTCGTGGGATGCAGGACTGGGATACAAGATGTGGGGGGGGTGGTACATGATTCAGGATATGGGATGCAGGTTGTGGGATGCAGGATGCAGGACACGACGCAGGATTGGAATGTGGGGTGCAGGGTGCAAGAAGAAGTAGATGGGGTGCAGGATGCAGGGCACATCGTGTAGGACACAGACACAGGACGGGTGTGTGGGATGCAGGATGTAGGGTATGGGACTTGGGACATGGGATGCAGGATGCAGGACGTGATGCAGGATTGGGATGGAGGCGCTGGATATGGGGTGCAGGGTGCGGGACTGGGATGTGGGATGCAGGGTACCGGGTGTGGGACACAAGGAGCGGGGTGGGGGACGGGAGATGCAGGACGGGGCTGTGGGAGGTGCTGGCCTCGGCCCCCCAGCCTGTGCAGGGACCGGGTCCCGCTCCCCTCACCCTCTGCCTGGGGTCGCTGCGCTCCCCCCACACCCCACAGCGACCCCCCCTTTGGTCCCGGTCCCCCAGGGTCAGGAACCATCAGGAACCATCCCCGGCAGCCGGCGACTGGGTGGGGGCTGAACCGTCCTGGTGGTTAATGGAGCCCGGCAGCCGGAAGCAGAGATTATCCCGTAATTAACTAACGAGGGCATTTGCTACCATGCAGGGCTGCCCGGTGCCATCCCAGTCCCTGGGGAGGGGGACGGTCCCCGGGGGCACAGCCCCGGTGGGGGGCTTCGAGGTCGGGGAGAGGGGAAGGATCAGGGATGGGGGGAGATTGAAGGGGCTGGGGGGGCACGGCAGGGAGTGATGGGGGGGCTGGGGGGCAGTGGGGGGGGTGGAGGAAGGGATGGGGGTGGGGAGATGTTTTTGGGGGGTGCAGGGGGTGGTTGAGGGAGGATGGAGGGGATGGAGGAGATGATGGGGAGATGGAGGGGGCGGTGGCTGGGGCCCGGGGTGCCCCCTGGGTGCCCCCCCCAGACTGCAAAGCAGGGCTGGGCAGCTCCGTACCCCACACGTGGGCCCGGGGGGGTCCCCATGGGCTGCGATGCCACTTCTCCCCGTGGGCATTCGGGGCCCCTATGCACCAGGGCAGCAAGCTGGGGGGGGGCAGGTGGGGATGGAGATGGGGACGAGTCCCCCCCCCCGCTGCCCACCGGCTCCAGCCCCCTTGTCTCAACCCCCAGCAGCTCCTGGTGTCGCCCAGTGGCACCGCCATGGGCTCTGGGGACAGTACTGGGGACACGGATGGGAACACGGATGGGGACACCGCTGGGATGTCACCGTTCTGCACCAGGCCCAGGGCAGGGGTCCACCCCTTGGGGCACAGCAGCCAGGTGGGGTCAGCCCCCCCCATGGGGTGGCACAGGCTGCGTGTCCCATCCCCGTGTCACCCCCAAGGTCCCAGCCCCTGTGCCATGGGGCAGGGAGCCTGGTCCCTGGTGTCCCCAAGGTGTCCCCAAGGCAAATGGTGCAAGGGGGCTGTGGTGACATGTGGGAGGGCGACACACGGGAGGGAGTGATATTTCGGGAGGGCAGGACATGAGGACAAAGTGACACAGAGGGACAGGGTGACGTGGCAGGAGGGGTGACACGCAGGGAGAAGGTGATGGCAGGGGCAGTGCGACACAGTGCGTTGGGGCCATCTGTTGGGACAAGGTGACACGCAGGGGCAGGGTGACATTAAGGGACAGGGTGACGTGCAGGGGCAGGGTGACACACAGGGACAGGGCGACATGCAGGGACACTCGCTCGCCTGCAGGTGTCAGCAGGGGGCCGGCTGGTGGCCGAGCTCAGAGCTGTCCCCAGGGTGGTGGGGACAGGGCCTGTGGGGTGGTTTTATGCTGCTGGGCAGCTGAGCTCCACCACAGCCGCTCTCACTCCCCCTCCTCAAACTAAAAAGGGGGCAAAATTCTATGGAAAGGGCTCAAGGGTTGAGATGAGGACAGGGAGATCACTCCACAATTATTGTCACGGGCAAAACACTCCCAGCTCCGGCCCGGGGCCTGCTCCTGCGGGGGCTCTCCATGGGCCGCAGCCTCCTCCAGGCCACATCCACCTCCTCCACCGGGGGCTCCTCCACGGGCTGCAGCGTGGAGATCTGCTCCGTGTGGGACCCATGGGCTGCAGGTGGACAGCCTGCTCCACCAGGGGCCTCTCCACAGGCCCCAGGGGAACTGCTGCTGTGAGCCTGGAGCACCTCCTGCCCTCCTGCTGCACTCACCAGCCCCAAAATGCTGCATGGGCTTCCCGTGGCCTCGGGCACTGCTCGGCGTTGCCTTTTCTCCCCACCACAGTCAAGGAGTCACCTCGGCTGGAAAAGGCCTTCAGGGCCACCACGTCCAACCATCAGCCTGACCTACCGAGTCCCACCACTGAGCCATGTCCCTTAGTGCCACGTCCTCGCGTCTTTTAAATGCCTCCAGGGAGGGGGACTCCCCTGCTGCCCTGGGCCCCGCCACCCTCTCTCCATGAAGAAAATCTGCTGATGTCCCATCCACACCTCTCCTGGTGCAACTGGAGACCATTTCCTCGTATCATAGTATCAAGTGTCCCCATAGAAGTGTCCCTGTGTGTCACAGCCACCCTGGGACATCGCAGCCATCCCCAGGGCATCTACTAATGGGACAACCCCGAGAAATCTGGCTGACTTTGGGTACTGTGGACACCTCTGCCATCCCTAGGACACCACGGTCACATCATGGTCACCCCAGGGACATCAGTCACCTCTGGGATGCTGTGGCCATCCCTGGGACACCAAGGCTGATCCTAGGATCCTAGGACACCACAGCCACCTCTGGCACACCTCAGCACCCCTGGGACGCTGTGGGCACCCCTGGGACACCGTGCCCACCCCTGCTCTGCCCTGTCCTGACAGCAGCCAGTTCCCCAGCCCCTGGGTGTTTGGCAGTGGGGCTCCGGGGACGGTTTCCCTTTGGTTTCCTCCCACCCTGGTGCTTTTATGGCCCCTGAGGCCTCCCAGTGCCCTGGAGAGACCCATCAGGGACATGGCAGGAAAATAATCTGGAGAAATAAGTGGGAAAATAAGCTGGAGAAAGCCCTGGAACAACCACTGCCCCGGCAGCACTCCCAGGCTGCTGGAACCTGTGCCGAGCTCAGGAGAAGCTCCAGGAGCACCCTCTGCAGCCAGCGTGGTCCCTGGGGTGGCCTCAGCCCTCTGCCATGGTAGCTGTGGGGGACACGGGGAGCAGCCCCCAGGGGCCTCTGATCCTAAATCCCAGGTGGGCAGCACCCCAGCACCGCCTGCTGTCCTTGTCCAGCAGCAACACAGAGGACAGGGGGCAGCTCCCATCTCGCTGTCAGACGCTTTCTGTTCCCTATGAACTTGAGAGTCTGTGTCCTGCCATGCTGTTTCTGCAAAAGATACCTGGGGAATTAGTCTCCAGTTACTGCCAAGTCCTTCTGACTGTGCTATAAACGCCTCCCAAACGCCCCTCGTCCAGCAGGCAAGGTGCAGAAGCTGCTGAAAGAGCAACCCCAGGGGACCTCCCCGCTCCTGGCAGCCGAGCCCGCAGCCCGAGGGCATCCCATCGCGCTCCCAGGCGCTCGCAGCTCCTCCCTGCTGAGCTCCCGTGGATTTCTGCCCATGGATCTCCTCCACCAGCCTCTGGGGCTGTGGTTCGGGCTCTTGGTGCTCAAGCCCACCCCGTCAGGCTGAGATCACTTCTTTGGGTGAATTTTCCCACTGCAGCCTGGGCATTTGCAGGGCACCCAACAGGCAGCGAGGCTGGGCTCAGGCTGGGCAGTGAAAGCAGGGCTCCCGCAGCCCACCCCGGGGGCAACAAGGGGATTGTTCGGGTAGATTTACCCCATATCCCAAGGGGGGGCAGTCGGAGGGGCAAGTGCAGCTTAACCGAAGCCTGGATTTAGGACGGATCAGTTTGCTGGCAGCTGACTCTTCTATAATTAGACGGCGGCTTCGGTAAGGGAGCCAAGTTGGAGCGCCGAGCTCCAGCCCCTTCCAGTCCGCAGGCGTGTAATTAAAGGAAACCGCCCGTTTCCAGCATGACCCCAGATGCTCACGGCAGCGGGACGAACAATGAGCTGCATCTCCTGAGGAAGGGGAGACGAGCAGCAAAGACCCTGCAAAGCGTGGCTTCTTGGCCTTGGGTGTGCTCAGAGAAGGCCCTCCGAGGTGGCCCCAGGGCTCCACCAGGACCCCCCGGCTGGAGAACCACCGGGACATGGGGTAAAGAGGGTCCCAGCTCTGCCCCGATTCGCACCCAGACCACGCTCAGTGGCCTTGTCCTGGTGGGATTTGTGCAGGAAAAGCAAGCAAGCGTCCTGGGCTGTGTCCCACGTCCCTCTTCCCATCTCTGCTGTCACCCAGGGGGAGCGGACAGAGGGGAAGAGGGAGTGCTGGCAGCCAGGTGGGAGGTGCTGGGCGTTTATCTCAGAATGGGGTTTCAACAGATGTGGTGTGAGCAATATCTGTAAGGCAACTAGATCAACATCGATGCCCAGAGATTAAAGGATTTAATAATCTGCTGGCAAGATGTAATTTGAAGAGGCAGAGCTCTGGTTTTACTGCGCTAAATCTGCAGCGAGGAGTTCCCACCCTTCCCCAAATCCACCCAAACTTTCCTTCAAACAGAACAAACCTCTGGTGCAGGGGTGGGGTGCTTCTCTACACTGTCCCGGGGGCTAACATTTTATCTTCCTTTTTGGGTGACCGATGACTAATTGTTATTGTGCTCCTGCAGAGCCTTTTGCTCATGAGCTGCCCCTCATGGCACCGACCCCACCGCCACGCAGCCCCTTGTTCTCGTTGCTGCTTCCCTCCCTGGTGAAAACCCCAGAAAACAAGGCGGTGACTGGCTCTGCAAAGCACTAGTGACAACAATGCCGGGCTTTCTCCTCCGCTCGCGGGCAGCGCGGGATCGTGACCCAGCATTACCACAGGCGAGCGGTGCTGTGAGGAGAGGGCAGGAGCTTTGTCAGCAGATGGACTTTCGCAGGGGAGAATGTCTGGAACAGGTTGGGGTGCTGAGAAACAAGACCCCGAAGCCTTAAATTTGGGGAAGGGCTCCTCATACGTGTGCCCCATACGTGTGCAGACAAGAGGGCAGAAAGCTCCTCGCTGCCTGCCATGGGGCTGAGCCTGGCCGAGCCGCCCGCGCTGGGCACCAGCGGCCGAGCTGGGAGCACGCGGGGCTAAATACGTCCCTGGCACACCGAGCCCCTCTGCTGAAGGCTGGCCGGGCTCTGCGTGACCTTCCTGCCGCCTTCAAGTGCTGATGAAGTACTTCTGTACTTCTGCTCTCGATGCCAGGGTGGCTGCAAGGACAGAATCTGGGAAGAGACGGTCCCTGCTTCAGAGGCGTGGAGCTGGCTTTCTTGTTCCTCTTATTCTCTGGCTTTCCGCTGCAGCTGGGCTGGGGGACAGATGTAGGAAGAGGCAGGGAAGCACAAACCAAGCTGGAGAACCCCCGGCCCTGCCAGCAGCCATGGTAGGAGCCTCTCCAGACGCTGACCCATCCTCCAGACACGGCAGGTTGCACTTTTAGGAGGCTTGCTTGTATCTTGCTGCACAGATCCCCTGAAGGCTGAAGGGTGGCTGGAAAGGCCAGTGAAACCTAATGCAACGCCTGCAAGTACTTGCAAAGGAAAAGCAGTGCGGGGACCCTCCTGGATTTGTATCACTTTTACTTTCCCTTCTCAGGAATTCATCTTTCTGATGAAGCTCACTTCTTACATTTCTTACATTTTGAGACACAAGAGTGTCTCAAAAAATTCGACCAGCTCCTAGGTATAGTTCAATACAGATTTATTTCGAGACCCTTGCCTCCACAACAACACCAAATTCAAGAGGGCAGCTGAATGCTGCATTTGTCTGCCACCAGAAGGGTTCCTGGCACCCGCAGGCCAGATTTCGGTGCTCAGGGACCGGGGTGCTCGGCAGCACGGCCATGCTCTGAGAAGAGCACAGCGCTGCGTGGCAGCACGCACAGTCCTTTCAGCTCCTTTTCCATTCCTCCTCAGACAACGTGCTGAGCATCTGGGGCTGTACTGCCAGCCCCACGAGGGACCCTGTCCTTGCTGAGGTTTCGGGTTCCAGCAGTTCCCGAAATGGTGGGAGCTGCAGGCGACTGCGGGGCCGTGGAGCCTGTCCCAGAGGGCTCCCAGAGCTCATCCCTCGAGGCAAGGAGTGGGGCCAGGAGCCAGACCCCCGCCTGCCAGCCCAGCCCATGCCTGGGGCAGAGCAGCGCAGGTCACGTCCCTGCCCTGCCTGCTGACAACAAAGGTGTTTGCTGAGGCCGTGGGGCTGGTGATGCCTCGCGGATGACAAAGACCTTTCCCAGCCCTGCGTACACCCAGGGCTGGGCCCTGCTTTGTGAGAGGATTTGACTAACCAGCAAACCCAGCGTGTTGCAGCTCTCCTCAAGCAAACCTCCCCAAACTCAAATACTGTTGCACAACTGGCGTGTGATTCACTTTTTCCCTCCCCGCTGCAAGATCTGAAGGGCATGCATCTTCAGCCTGGTGTTGCAACCTCAGCTGTTCAGCCTGGCTCTGTTCCTCCTAATTCAGTAATTAGCCCTTGTCACGTGGGATCGGTGCCCTCCTGACGTCAGGAAGGAAGATCCTTGGGAAGACGTGGTGGGGAGAGCTGTGAGAACTGTTCTGCCCCTCTCCGGACATCCCAAATGTGCCAGCCTTGTGGTGATGGTCTCTGGAGCAGGACCGCAGGGCACGGCTGTCCTTGTCCTTGGCAGGGTGTCTTCTGCGGGACTCGGGGGCTACACCCAAGCAGAAAATACTCCTTGTTTGCAGTGCAATATGCAAGATGTCCTGTTACTTCCTCTCCAGGAGCCTAAAAGATAAGCTTCTTTGGACTCCATTGCAAACAAAGCTCTCTAGGGCCAACGTTTATTATAAAAATCTGTGAAAACCTCTAGCGATGTGCTTGTGCTGATGAACCTTTGGGGACCAGCTGCCTGTGGACCCCGTTTGTACCTGTGGCGGTCTCTTCACGGTGGAGCTCTCCGTTGGCACTGTCATTTTCCCCTCCAACCATTTCAGCTGTACACAAGTATTTTACAGAGGGTGAGACAGTTACATTTATTGCATGACCTAAATATTTACATGCCGAGGTTTAAATACTCATTTACGTGCATACTAAGAAAATATTTTCATTCATACCTAGGAGACATTTTCAATAAAGACCTGCAAGGTGCACTTGTGCGTAGGGGAGAGGTAAAAATGTTTTGTAATTGCCCCAGTTTGCCTCTCTGTCAGTGAAGTGAGGCTACTTTTGAGGCACAATTCTATTTTTTTTTCTAGTAGATCTTTGGAATTAGGTGAATTATGTGGTGACTGGTGGTAGGAGACGAGGGAAGGGCTTAAAGCTGAGTCAGGGGAAGCTCGGGCTGGGCGTTAGGCAGGGGTTTGTCACTGAAAGGAGGGTTGTGGAGTGCTGGGATGAGCTCCTTGGGGAGGTGGACACGGCCCGGAACCTGTTGGGGTTCAAGAAATGTCCGGATAATGCTTTTAGGTACATGGTTTGGTGCTTGGGGATGGCACGTGCTGTTGGACACATGGCTTAACTCCCGTGCGTAGGCAGGAGTCGGGCTCAACGACGGCCCTTTCCACGGCAGGACATCCTGTGGGGCGTCCAGCATGCCACCGAAAATAAACCTTTATTTATTAATATTTATTAAAAGTGGCACAAACTCCTCAAAGCTCAGGGCTCCCGGAAACGCCTCTGAGGGAGCCGCGCCCCACGATCACCTCACGGGAGCAGCCCCTCCCCCTCCCCCAGGGGCTCCCCGCGCGACGTCACCCCCGGGAGAGACAGGCAGCGCCCGCGCCCAATCGGCGCCGCGGGGAGGGGCGGGACTTCCGCCTGGGGCAGGCGGCGAAGGGGAGGCAGCGCCGCGCCCTTACCCCCCCCACCCCGCACCGCGCTCCCCCCCTCCCTCCGCGTGACGTCACCGCGGTGCAGCCTGCAGCCTGCTGCCCGGCAGGGGCGGGCGTGCGCGATGACGTCACGGCGTGCGCGCCTCCGCCTCCCTCAGTGCCGCCCCCCCCCGCCGCCCCCCCCCCCCTCCTGGCGGCCTGCGCCGTTACCGAGCCGGGAGCTCCGGGCAGGGCCGGGCCGGGCCGAGCCGAACCGAACCGAACCGGGCCGGGCAGGGCCGGGCAGGGCCGAGCGGGGCCGGGGTTATGAGGCCGGGCTCCGCCGCTGCCTCCCGGTGAGGAGCAGCGAAGGCCCGCGGCGGCGCGGGGAGCGCGGCAGGAAGCCATTTTGTGGGCCCCCTCCTCGTCGGCTCCTTCCTCCGCCGTTCCTCCTCCTTCCTCCTCCTCCTTCCTCCTCCTTCCTCCTCCTCCTCCTCGTCGCCGGTGCTGCCGGCAGGGGCGGGCCCGGTGGTGAGGGCGGCGGGGGGCCTGCAGCGGGCCGGAGCGGGCGGCGGCGGCCGCCGCGCCTCCTCCCCATGGCGAAGAAAACGTACGACCTGCTCTTCAAGCTGCTGCTCATCGGCGACTCGGGCGTCGGCAAGACCTGCGTGCTCTTCCGCTTCTCCGACGATGCCTTCAACACCACCTTCATCTCCACCATCGGTCAGTGCCCGCCGACACCCCCCACCCCCCCCCCTCCCCGAAATGTCCCCATGTCCCCCTGTCCTCCTGCCTCCGTATCCCCGTATCCCCCCGCCCCCACATCCCCCTGTCACCCCCCTGCCCCCTTCCATCCCCAGCCGTGTCCCCAGTGTCTCGCACCAGGGGCCGGATCCCCACCCCATGTCCCCTCCCCAGCCCCCGGTCCCAGCTCCCTCACCGTGGGCGAGGGCCGTGCCTTCGCCCCGCTTTCCCCTCGCCTGCCCGACGCCCTCCCTCCGTGGCCCCGCGGGGGGTTTTGCTTTCCCTCTCCTCGCCGCCGCCTTGTTTTTGCAGATCGAGTGTTGAGGTCGGCGGCTTCGAACCTTCTGGCCTCGGTGGCGATTTAAGGGAATTAATGCTTCCACCGCACCTTGTGGCGTAATGTGTGCGGGCACCGGCCACACGTCGGGGAAAAAAATGAGTTGGATCCGGCTTTTTGTGGCCGATGGAAGCCCCTTAAACCATTGGCAATGCAGCTGTTGACCAAGCGTAGGAGAACGCGGTGCCAGCGTGAACCTTAGCGCTAGGTGCGAGCACACGCCTGTGTGCTTCCTCCTCAGTGCCCCAACTTTACCCTGAAAATCATAGCTCAGAATTTGAGACGTAAAACAGACGCTCGCAAGCGGGACCTTGGTAATCTGAAGCGAAAGGAAGGATGTCTGGGCCTGGAGGGCAGCGAAGCGCCAGGGAGCAGTCGTCTGGAAGCTGTTGGGGCTTCAGCTCGCGGTTTTGCTGAGGAGTTCTTGGTCGGTGGGGGTGGGGGCGGTGAAGGTTGCTTAATGTCAACTTTTACCATCCCGTGCCTTGGCTACTGGAGGCTGTGTTTATTTTGCTGCTGGGGCCGCGGCGTGGTTCTGTGCTGCTTGGCAAGTTGTGCCGTGGATCACATGGCTCCGTCGCTGTCGGAGGGTGCTGGGAAGGCTCCTTGCCATTGGCAAAGTTAGAAGCAGCCAACGTCTTGGTTAAGAAGTCAGCAGGTATTTATATATATATATATATATATATGGTGGCTCTTGCTCCAGAGAGCTTGTGTTTTAGTGACCAGTGATTTTAATAATGAGTTCTCGGGCTTCATCGTTCGGCAGGTTTTGAGGTTTCCGGTAGAGTATCACCAGGTTTAGCAGCAAACGTGCACGAGCGGAGGCTGAGGGTGTTTCTGAGCGGTCGGACCGAGCTAGACCAGCGGGTATCTCTGGAGTAGGTAAAGTGTAGCGCGTATACACTACAAGACAAGTTTCATTTCCTAAATTTTGAGCTGAATGTCTAGGTATGGCAGCAGCAGGCACCACTCGAGGTGGGTTGCTGGGTCAGAGGGTGTCAGGCTTTCGTCTTCGCAGGGGAATTTGACAGATTTGGGGTTTTCCGTGTGGTGCTGAATTTCAGGTGCTTAACTGCATGAAGGTGGCTTCAGTGCGTTGTTTCCTGAGTTCTTCTGTCTGCAATTGCTTAAAGAGGAAACCTGGTGGGGAGGTGTGCGTCTGTGCAAGCAATGCCAAGTGAAACGGGGACTGTTCGCAAACGCCTTTAAGCGCAGCCCAGCCACGAGGGAAAAATCCTCAGCTTTTGCAGTGGGCTCAAACACCTGCCCAGTTGTTGTCGGCATCGTTACGACAAAGCAATCCAGCACTCTGCCTCAAAGTGAGCTTTCTCAAACGCTCTCAGGTTTTCCTGGTGCAGCAGTGGCAGGAATACGGGCGATCCAGGAGGGGCACGCGGCCCGGGGAGGTGACTGCTGCGATAGCCTGACCCCTGCTGCGGCAGCTGCCCGGGCCGGGCGGGTTTCGCAGCCGAACAGGAGACGTTCAGGAAAGAGCTCAGATGAGTCTTTGACCTGTAGCAATAAGGAAATGCCGTTTCCAAATCGCTCGTGTACGCAGCAGGTGACATTGAAGGCGACCGGCTTATTGGCTGAATCTCTCCTTATATTAAAGAAAAAAAAAAAAGAGAGAGAGAGGGAAGCCACCTTAGGAGCTTGTTAGCTCTGATTCATGCCTCTGTGTTTACCCGGAGCTCCACCAAGAACCTGAGATAGCGAAGCATGTAAAGTGTGCTGCTGCACGGGTGGCTGGGGGCAGGGACGGGTCCGGCCCGCGTAGGAGATGGGTCTCGGAGACTGCCGGAACTTGTGCGTGAAGGGTGTGTGGTGGGGGGGGGGGTCAGCTCTGTCAAAGCAAAGGCTCCTCTGCGTATGTAAATGCAGACGCAGGAATGTGCGTTCCTACTTCACGTTAGCAACTTGCACGCCCTTACTTTCGCCCTCGCGCGTTTCAGGAATGGGGTAAGCACGATGCACGGCGGCAGTTCGGGTGTTTGCTGTCCGTGTGCTCGGGGAGGCTCTCTTGGACTTCGCATCGCTTCAATCTAATATTTCCTGATAAAACAGCAGTTAGGCTGCTGCTGTGACGAGGTGCGCGTGTGAATGATTTCATTACCCCGTCTGGAGGTGCTGTAAATAATCCCCGTGGCCCTTCTGCGAGAATCCCTAAGTCATCGCAACCTCCCCGCGGAGAGCAGGGCCCTTCTCCTCCGGCGCTGCTGCTCGCAGGTGGAGAGCGACCGAACGAGAGAGGGCTTGGCCTGTCGCGAGCCGTTTCTGGTTCTGGTAAAACAGCAATTCCGGGCTGCGAAAATGGCTTTGATGTTTCTTTTTAAGAAGCGGCGGTGACTGTGCAGTTCCGCTTCAGGGGCGCTCCGCCGCCGGGTCGGGTCTGTCGGTGGAAGCTGCTCCTGCGGCCACCCGTGAGCGCGGTGTGGGGGGGGCCCCCGCTGCCTGCCCCTGTCCCCAGCCACCTCCTGAGGTCCTTTGCTCGAGGAGCGGCAGCGTAAGTAGCTTCCAGTCGATACGTGCTTAATTTCCTGCAGTCGATTTTTCTTGGCACCCAGCGCGTCAGGCTGGTGACGGCTGGAAGTGAACCATTGGAAAGGGTCCGGCAGCTCCGCAGGCGCGCGGCGAAGCCGTGCGGGGTCAGCGGGTAAAGCGCCAGCCTGGGCTGCCGGCGCTGTGAGCGGGTGGGGAGGGCTGGCTGCCTGAAGAGTTGAATGTCAGAATGAGCTCAAGCACGTAATTGCTATTGTTTGACGAAGTAAAATGCAAATTAAGGTGAGTCACAAGAAATGTTTTCCCGTGAAACCTGAATGCTTCTAGTAATGTACTCCGGGGGACAAAGAGCGTGTAGTCATTGTGAGAGCCCCTCTGGAAACCAGTGGTTTTGGTAAAACTTTGGTGGGTCGTAGCCCACGCGGGAGATCCGGGTGTTCTCCCTGTCTGTTCTTTACTTGCGAGGACTGCAAGTCAGTGTTTAAGCCATTCTACAGATACAAAGAGGTGGAGAAAAAGCAGCAAGATTTTGAGGTTTGATCGCTGCGTGTTTTATTCTGAATACGGGGAGGTCTTGGTGCTGGAGCTGTGCTAGGAGCGTGCAACACCGCGTTCTTTTAAGGGCAAAGGTATATGAAAACTGCTTGCTGATGAAATCGGTTTTTCTCTCAGCTTGTTTTTATTTTTTAATTTCTTTGGCCTTTATTAGAAGTGATTTTGAGCGCTTGCTTTGGAATCGTTGTATAATGGTATGTTTAGATAGTCAAATTTAAAGAAGTCCTCAGATATCAAAAATATAACTAACGAGTTTCTGCTTATATCTTGTGAGGTTTGTCTGCCTGTTACTGTAATGTATTAATATTAGGAAGGAAGGAGACCCAGACAGCAAACGGAGGGAAAAACTTGGTAGGCCGTAGGGAAACAAATCAGTCAGAAATTGTTTTGGATTGCCAAAGCGCTTTTAGCTCCGTGGCGGCTGTAATGAACCGACCTGGATTCCCAACTTCTAGGGTCCAAAAAAAAATAAATCACAGTATTTCTACAGCAGTAGGAAGCGCTGGCTGGCTTCTGCCCTGTGTTCCTTTTCTGTTTTCTGTACTTGTGGCAGCAACCAGCCTTGGGTTCTGTTCATGCCGCGCCGAGGCTGTGCTCAGTCCGTACCCGACTCCTCGCATGCAGCGGGCGAGGTAAGAGAAAAGCCCCCAAAGCGAAGAGCAGCCCCCAAAGCAAGCACCCCCACGCCCCGAACTCCTCTCCAGTCACTTCCGTGGCCTGGGGTGGAGAAGTCACCAGACGGGCAGAGGCGCAAAGGTAATTCCTGCACGTGTAACCGAACGGTGAAGCTTGCTGCCGCAGCAGCCCTTGGAGGGCAGGACGTGGATGGGTTCAGCGTGGGAGCAGAAAGTGGCAGTGGACGCGTCGGGGCTGCCGCGCACCTACCGTAGGGGTGCTCCTCCTGGGTGCCCCCTGGGAGGGCTGCAGAGCTGGGGGGGCTCCGGGCGGGATGCGGGGGCAGCTCGCTTCCGCACCTGGGGCCACGGATAACAAACAGCAGCTTTGGTGGCGTGTGCCTGGCGCCGCTGGTCGGGGACACGAGGACGGCTGTGTGGGGAAGAGCCGAGGGACGGAGCTGCCTGAAGCTTTCCGCCATCGCCGTTTTTCAGCTGGGCTGCAGCCGTTCCCCGATCTGGCTGCTTAACGTCACCACGTAGAGGTGTGCTGGGGGAACCGGGGGTGTGGGGACACCCGGGGGGGTAGAAGTCACGCCGAGAGGTTACTGGGGCAAACTGATTTTATGGCGGATGTCGCGTGATTGATGGCCTTCGGTGGCAGTGCCAGCGTGTTCCCCGCGCCCTTCCCCTCCCGGCCCCTGCTACGAAGCAGGACGGAGCCCTCGGCTGCGCCCGCTGCTCTCCTGCGCTGCTGCTGTCCCTGCCCCGGGGCGGAAACCCTGGGCGAAGGGTGAGAGTGCTGCTCAGCTCCTCGGTGACGTGCACGCGGCCCGGCTGCTCCTCCGTCCGTCTGTCCTTGCGCTGACGGCTGGTTGTGCTTGCCCGCAGGCAACAGGCAGCCGGTTCCTGGGCGTGCTGAGTGCCGGGAGATGGGGGGGATTGGGAAGGGGTGCGGGTGGCGGCGGCTGCAGATAGGGCAGCACCGCGTCCAGGCTGAAGGGTCGCATCGGCGCTAAGAGGCGCAGCTAAAGAGCGAACGGAGTCAGTAATGTTTCCTGGGGTAAAAGCGGGTTTCGGGTTCAGAGAGCAGGCTGAATTTGACAGGCTGTCCTCGTAGTCCGTTCTTGGGTTTTACAAGACCGAGTGAAATGCCTGGTGAGGTTGGAAGGAAACTTGCTCGGGAGCAGGTAGGCGGGGGTGTAGGTGCTGGTCACTTGGGCTGGATGATCTCCGGTGTCCCCTCCAACCTCGGCCCCTCCGTGATTCACAAACCAAGGGCTGTTCTGTAGCGCCTTGCTTGGCGCTGGGCACAGCCGGGGGGGCAGGGGAGTGCTTTCCCCTCGACTTCCCGATCTGCCTCTTCCCAAAAGAAAGCGTTTCTCCTGTCTTTAAACCGCAGATGAGAAAACGCCTCGTCTTTTCCTGTCCTTGCAGTTAGCATTGATAATTAATTAGAGAACCGACTGAGAGTCCGTTGATAAACACTTAACTGGGGGACAGGGAAAAAGAAATCCTGACTCGGAGGGTCTCTGCCTTAGCCCCTGCCGCCCCGAGTGCCGAGGCGGCAGCAACACAGGGCTTTGCCCTGGCAGCAGCTCGCCCTCGGCCTCCATCCCGGAGCCGGGGAAGGGCAGCGACTTCTGCGTGTTGGCCGCGTAGCGGAGGAAGAGCCGGGGGTCCCGGGGAAGGACGGCGGCTGGGGGAGCCTCGTCCTGCCTGGGGCTGAGCCCTGCCCGGCAGGGAGATGGGCCGGGAGCCGCTCGCACGCGCTCCCTCCGCGGCAGTGCCCTGCGGCCCTTCGGCTGAGGGACCCGACGAGACGTGGAAGCGTCGGGCCTGCGTAACGCAGGGTGCCTCAAACGCCGCCCTGCACCAGGGGCCGTCAGAGCCCGGCGCCGTGGGAGTTCCCTGTGTGGTGGTGCGGGGGCTGCAGAGCGAGCGGGGCTGCTGCACGTCGCCTCCGGCGCTTCAGGACCGCGTAGCCGTGTGGGGCTTTCTGCTCCGCGTGGGCGTGACTAGAAGCCTTGTGTGGGTCGAAGTTGAAGGCTCTGCGTGGTTTTGCTCCTTTCTGTAGCTGAAACAACTCGAGGCTTTTTCCCGCTGGGATTGTGACTGCTCTGTGCTGTGCTGTGTGGAGAGACGCCCGTTCGTGTCTTGCGCTTCCTCGGTGTGACTTGGCGCTCCCCGAGAGAGGCCTGCTGGCTTGGCTGCTGCTACGTGCCGAAGGCCTACGCCGACATCTCTGCTTGTACAACCCCTTCCTCGAGGATGCTGTCCTGACTGGCACCTTGTGCGTTCAGACTGCCGGCTAGCTCTCCGGGTCCCGGATACGCCGAAGCATTCATTGGAAGAGGGGCGTGCCGGAAACATCTCTTCCAGGTGACGTGAGTCGGGTGGCGTGCTGCGCTGTGGTGGGAGTGCTGCAGCGCAGACGTCTGACGGGGCTGCGATCGGCACCTCCCCGAGTGGGCCTTGGCCCCGGAGCTGAGCTTCAGGGCCCTCAGAAGGTGTGACCGCCCGGGTGGGCGGCACCGTTCCTCTGCTTGAGGTCAGGGCGAGGTCCTTGCCCGTCCTTGGCTTCACGAGGGTCTCAGGAGGTTCGCTGGAGCTGGTCTTGTCGAGCCTTCGTCTCCTCTGTGGCCGATGAGATCGGACTGGTTTCTGTTCCGTTGCGGCAGCGTGCCCTCGGCAGCACGCGCCTGGTCCTGACCAGAAGCTGTCCCTGCTTCTGAGGTGGGTTTGGCTTCCCCTGGTCCCACCAGCGCGTCTGTCTTCTGAAGATGAATCGTCTGTACTCGAGATGGTCGGTTAGTGACTTGAGGCGTCTGGACGCGCGAGTTACCGTGCCGAGCTCTGACAGTGCCTCACGTCCTCTCCCCTGCCTCCTGCCCTCCTGATGTCGCCACGCTCCTGGTCCTTCCTCCCCACCGAACCCCGTGGCAGCTGACTTCCCTGCGGCTAACCGACTTCGCTGCACTTCTAGAGCCATTGCGGATCTATAGTAGATGTCTGAACTTCCGCGAGTAAGAAGAAAGCTGAACGTGCTGGCAGCAGTACTGAGGCGCTACCAGTTCCTCAGGTAGCGGTCCTAGTTTTCTGTGCTCCCAAACCTGCCGCAGCCTGCGTCTTCCCCTCTCGCTCCTGTTTCTGAAGGGGGTTTCTTGCAGCGTGACTGGCTCGTTAGAGGCTGAGCTGTCAGCACGGGCTGGCTGTCGGGGCTCCTGCGACTGGGGCGAGGCGAAATCAGAGATGGCATCCATCCGGACGTGGCAGCACGTACGCCTCTCCCTCACTTCAGGGGAAGCTCAGAAGCGCGGCGTCAGTATAGCTGTCTGATTGTTGGTTCGGGGGATCCCACCACCACGTCTGTTTCGGTAGGCGTGCTGTGCTTTCATCTCAACCCGACTTTTTGATCTTGCCAATAAACAACAGAACACTTTTTTTTTCAAACTGCTGGAGTTTCTGGCGAAAACAGAGGTAGCGCTGCTAGCTCCGCGGGCTCTGCGCTTACTGCTGGCGCGCGCGGCACAGCACGGCCCAGGTGTGAGTTCTCCGAACATCTGCGCTTCTCGTTCCTGGTTTGGTGACCAGGGCTGGTGGACAGAAACGCTGGTGGCTTGCACAGAGGCATCTCAGGAACTCCCCCTGTGACAGCGCGAGGCTGCTGGTGGTGGCCGTGTGGCACAGGCCGTGGTCCCAGTGCTGGCTGCGTTGCCTGCACTGGCGAGCTGCTTGCCTTGATCCAGCCAGGAGGATGCGGCCCCCAGTTCGGGCACGGGGGCAAGAAGCAGCGGACACGGGAGCGCTGTTGTGCAGCTGGACGAGAAGTGCAGAGCCGAGGGGACTGCTGCCCTCGGGGTAAGGAAGATCTCTCCAGAAGGGACGCTGAGCATCCCGAGTTAGCGTGTCCCTGCCCGAGGTGCTGTGTCAGAAGCGCTCGCTCCCTGCTCCACGCCTGTGGCCGTCGGTCCTGGCTGCCAGGACGGGGCCTGGGGGGCGGCTGAACTCGCCGTGTTTGAGCCGCTGCTGGCTGCGATCAGGAGCGCTGCGGTCTGGAGAGATTCCCCTTGGAGGTCTGAAGAGCTCCCTTTGGTCTTTGGGCGTTAGGTAATGGCCCCAGCTTTGTGAAGAGCTCCTGACAAAGTTCAAGAGGTGGAAGAGCCGACGGATGAAGAAGGCAGTGACGTCTTGCTCAGAGCCGCTTCCAGTGCTCCTCACCTAGCTTTTGGGGGACCTTCAGCGTTCCCTCTGTGGCCAGCGCTGTTGTCGCCCTCGGTTTCAGCCCCTGAGACTTGTGGTGCTGCTGGTCCAGCTGTCGCTAAAATTCTCCTTTAACCTGAATTCTTTGTGTATGTCCTGACGCTGTTTTCCGACGCAGCCCCATTCGGTGTTGCAGTGGGAGGCTGAGCCGCAGGATAGGCGCCGTCGGGAGCTGCAGCAGCCCCGTGCTGGGACAGGACAGCTGACGGTGCGACCTCCGCTGGCTCCCTGCAGGGCAAGGGGAAAGGGATTTACTCCATGGGAGTGGAGAGCGGGGATCTCCGGAGCTGTCTTGTGAGCGCACGTCTTCTCTCGTCGGTTGGCACACGGTGCCCCTTCGCTGGGGCTGAGGGTTTGCACGGTGCCAGCGTGAGGCTTTTTTCCTCCTGCAGACGAGGTGTAACCGGCCTTGTTGCAGCGTGCAGCAAACTGGAAGCATCCGAGCGAGTCTCGTGGCCTCCGGTGCTGCCTTGGGGGAGAGGCCACGGTGTTGGGGTAGGAGGAACTTGTGATTCTAGGCAGTGCTGATGGCGTTCTCCCAGTTCTTTCCACCCTCCTCAAAGGTACGCGATCCCTGTTTCTCGGGCTCTTTCCACGAGTTCAATTTGAGTGTAGCAGGATCAGTAATAATTACTGAAGGCGATAAAAACTTCCTGACAAATGCGATGCTTCTGGGCAGTATTGCAGCAGTGGGCGGTTTTTTTTCCTCCTTTGCTTCAGGTTTCCTGCTAAATAGCCTGGGAACGTTGCTGCTCATCTTTGTGCTCACTGGAGAACTTCAGGAGGCTGGGTGGAAACGTCTGCGGGCGTAGAACTTGGTCTCCATGGGGTGAGCGAGGTGGCGTCACCAGCTGCTCGCAGCGTGGAAATGGTCTTAGAGTCCTGGGAATTGGTTTAAACCAGAGATGAAAACCTGCACTGCTTCGCCTCTGTGAAGGCTTCTGATTCTTGATGCTGAAGTGTTCATAAAGTAAAGCTTTTTCTGAAACCTGGATGTTGGAGTGAACGTACATGCTGACGCTCGGTAACGGAGAGCACCCTAAATCACACGGCGGCTGCCTCAGGCACGTGCAGACCGACCTGCGCCCGTGTCGTACAAGCCACGAAGCTCCAGTTTGCGCATGCTATATTTAACACCGCACACAATGCCGTTCTTTGGCGTCCCCGTAGGAAATCATAGGCGCGGCCTTACCCAGCAGCTCTGCATTGAAAGCCTCTGGCAGAAGGGCCTGGGTCACAGCCCCTCGCCAGCCCTGGTGGACGGGGCTGCTGCTCCTGGCAGCGGTGCCTCCGGCTGCCGGCAGTGAAAGCCCCGTGCCGGCCGCCGTGGTGTGCTCCGGGTAGCTGGAGTCAGCGGGGTAAGTTCACGAATAGTGGCAGCATTCACTGCTTTTAGGGAAAGAAACCCGTGTTTCCAGCAATAAGTCACAAGTACGTGCGTTCCTTCTAGTGGGCTGGAAAAGGCAGCTTCCCGGACTGTTTCACCAGAGAAAATACCTAAAAGTTCAAATGCAGTAACTGCCTGGCCCTCAGAAAAATGCGCTTCTGAAAACTTCACCCATCCTGGGAAGCGTGTGAAGCATCGCAGACTCAGGTCTCGGATAGCGGTGATGACTGTGGCATGCAGACAGACTCCCGAACCTGTCTGGAAATGACGGAGGAGTTCCTGACCCTCCGGTTCTGCTGCTGGAAGCTGGAGGCGGTCGCGCAGTCCCGTGCTTTGCTTCGGTGCTCGGTGCCTTCAGCTGTTGGCGCGGCTGAGGGACTGCAAGCGCGCGTCCCAGCACCGTGCCTGGGCTGCAAGCGGCAGCGGTGGCCTCTCCTCCGTGAGGTTAGCAGTACGGAGCTTTAATTCCCCAAACAAAAGGTAACCGGCCTTAGCTTGGGCGTGGCAGTGAGTCGTAGCTGCAGAGAGCTTGGAGGTATTTGTCTCTCATCCGGGGGCTGAATCTTCTGCTGACCTCCAAGACCCATAGGTGCTGCTCTGGCGGAGCTAGCGCTGCTGCTCAAGCAGACAGAATGGGTCCGCTCGCCTTCTTTCTGTGCTAGCCTTCTCCTCAAGCTGGTGAGTAGAAAGTAGCCAGGGTAGGTGTTGACTTGAGTTTTATTTTTATGTAGCTGAGGACAGAATTACTGTTGCAGCAAGTAGTGACAAATTTTCTGCTTCACAAATAGCAGCAGCGTGCACGAAAGCAGATTCGTGTGCCGTGTTGATTTTCGAGCTGACGAATATAGCGTAAGTAGGCTAAGGCGCCCATGAAAAGTGATTTAATCAGATGCAATCGAACCTGAACATCCCTAGCGCGTGTGCCTGGTGGTTTAGGACAGAATTCCCCGTGGTTGCTACGTCCTGTGGGGGCAATCAGCCTGCAAACGTGGAATTAAGTGACACTCAGCAGGTTACTGCTGCACGGAACAGCTCTGAAGTAGTGGTTCTTGCTAGAGCTTTGCCTTTTTTTCCTTACTACCTTGCGAATAAAAACCTTATTGTCTCTCTTGTCTCTTGGTATGCATAAAAGATCACTAAAATAGCTCCTTTGTTCATTTTCTTTTGTTTTGGTTGTGGGAGCCTTGTGTAAGGTTTAGCCTCTGGAATAACAAAATGAGAAAGTTTCTTTCTTCTGGAAGAAGTAACGGCTTGTGCCGAAACTGAAACTGTTCGGGGTTTCACAGACCTAAGCGGCAGCGTAGGTGGTGTCAACAGGAAGCTTCAGTTTTCTTTCTGAGCAGAGATTTTTTTTCCATGGGCATTGGAACTGTACTTCCACGTGACTTCTTGGAACTCCGTCCCCAGGAGGAAAATGCTGAAGTGAATGCTGGCCTGTGGGACCCTGGCGGGCTGAGCTGCCTGCTTTCTGTGCCCCCCTCCCATCCTTCTGCACCGCGTGCCCCGCCAAGGACCATCACCGAGCGTTAGAGGCTGCGTACGCTTGGACTCCGTTAGACAAAAATCGGATTAATGCTTATTAATGAGTGAGGGAGGAGAGGCTGAGAAGGCTTCATAACCGGTCCTGCCTTGAAAATGGCTTCTGTCCCCATCTTCTGTGGCAGGTTACTGGCACCAAGGTGAGACCGAACCATTTTCTGGGATCTCAACATCAGTGTGCTGGGTGTGAGCATAAGGGAGACTTGCTGCACCCGAAATTCATGGCTGTCGTGCTTTGAACAGGTAAACCGGAGTGATGCTTACACGTTATAAACCGGGGTGATGCTTACACGTTATAAACCGGGGTGATGCTTACATGTTATAAACCGGAGTCATGCTTACACGTTATAAACCGGAGTCATGCTTACACGTTATAAACTGGAGTCATGCTTACATGTTATAAACCGGAGTCATGCTTACACGTTATAAACCGGAGTCATGCTTACACGTTATAAACCGGGGTGATGCTTACACGTTATAAACCGGGGTGATGCTTACATGTTATAAACCGGAGTCATGCTTACACGTTATAAACCGGGGTGATGCTTACATGTTATAAACCGGAGTCATGCTTACACGTTATAAACCGGGGTGATGCTTACACGTTATAAACCGGGGTGATGCTTACATGTTATAAACCGGAGTCATGCTTACACGTTATAAACCGGAGTCATGCTTACACGTTATAAACTGGAGTCATGCTTACATGTTATAAACCGGGGTGATGCTTACATGTTATAAACTGGAGTCATGCTTACACGTTATAAACCGGAGTGATGCTTACACGTTATAAACTGGAGTCATGCTTACATGTTATAAACCGGAGTCATGCTTACACGTTATAAACCGGAGTGATGCTTACACGTTATAAACCGGAGTCATGCTTACACGTTATAAACCGGGGTGATGCTTACATGTTATAAACCGGAGTCATGCTTACATGTTATAAACCGGAGTCATGCTTACACGTTATAAACCGGAGTGATGCTTACACGTTATAAACCGGAGTCATGCTTACACGTTATAAACCGGAGTCATGCTTAAACGTTATAAACTGGAGTCATGCTTACACGTTATAAACCGGGGTGATGCTTACACGTTGTAAACCGGAGTCATGCTTACACGTTATAAACTGGAGTCATGCTTACACGTTATAAACCGGAGTCATGCTTACACGTTATAAACTGGAGTCATGCTTACAAGTTAAATGGGCCAGATTTCAAGTGCTGGCAGCAGCTGCCGCTTAGTGACATGGTTTAGGGGAGGACTTGGTTCACCATCCCTGGAGGTCTTTAAAAGATGCTTAGGTGTAGAGCTCAGTGATGTGGTGTAGAGGAGGACTTGTTAGTGTTAGGTCAGAGCTTGCACTGGGTGATCGTGGAGGTCTCTTCCAACCTAGATGATTCTGGGATTGAGGCCCGGGGCCTGCATCCATTTTGGGAAACGCTCCTTGCCCCGGTTACCTCCTTCTCTCCTGAACCTTGCCCGGGCTCTCAGATGAGAACCAAGAGATCAGAACTGTGCCACCAACACTCAGCTGGTTGCAGTTGTGGCCCCGTGAACTTTGCTTGCCGTCCCCCGGCTGGCTGTTAGACGTGGCCGTGCCGTGCCGCTCGGCGCTTCGTGCTCCGGAGGCGCTGCGGGGCCGGTGCTGGTGGGTACGGCTGCAGCAGCCGAGCGCTCCCCCCAGGTTGCTTTGCCGGGGATGGAAAGGCGGGTGCTGCTTCCATACCTCCTCAGCTGTCTCTGTCACCTTAAACCGCCGGTGGTGCGTTTGTTAATCGCCCAAATTGTGGCTTGAAGTGCTGAGGCATGAATGCACGTGCTGCTTCCCCCACCCTTTGGACGTGGGGGCCATCACACCTCTCAGCGCCGGGAACGGGCTTGTTTGGAGCTCCTGTAGATGCAGCCTTGCTTCGTTAAGTACCTCTCCCTACAGACCGGCAGCGAGGCACCTCTGATTGGTGTTTTTAGGCTCATATGTCTTAGTTCCTCCCTTGGAGATGTCGTTATCCTAATTTTACAGGAACGGCGTATTGTGTAGTGATCTTTGCAAGTAAACTTCGTTATTAGCTTTTGGGTTGCGGGTCAGTATTTAGGTGTATGCAGCGGATAAATACAGTAAGGGAGCTGAGATGTGCGCGGTTCCTAGAAGTCACTGTCCCTTTCGCTGTTGAGCGTGGCAGTGATGTTTTAGAACATCTCCCAAGCGGATGCACGGGGTGGGACCTCAGCTACAGCTGTGAGCCGAACGGTGACGCTGCCTGCCTGACCCGCTGCTTGCTTGGGTTGGCTGCTTTAATGCCAGGTACGGGGGTGAACAGCACCTCTCGTTGTAACCGGTCCGTTAAACATCTGAACAGCGCCGCTTCAGGAGAAGCAGCCTCGTGGAATCCCAGATTTCTTAACGCCGTTTGCTTCCTTAGAGCCTTCTGAGCCCTAAACGTGTGGACAATTGCCAATTTTTTAAATACAATCTGTATTTAAAAAAAGACTGGTATATGGAATAAACAATTCACAGCACCTCTGCCTCTGTCCTTGACGACTTGATGTTTCTCACTTGAATGTTGCCCTCAAGTGCTCTTAAAGAGTTTCTGGTAGTGATACTGACTTTGGTGGTGGTTTACTCCAGAGTTAAGATGTGGATGTTAACCCGTGGTTTTCGTACAAATCTCTGATCTTTGAGGAGGTTTCAAGTGAGGCTAGGAGGGAAGAGAGTTTCTGGCGCGCTGGAAGGCTGTCGTCTTGACCTAGATTTAATATTCAGCCTTGAACTGACTGATGCACGAAGGAAGCTTGCATGCTTACAGCTTGTCTGCCGCTTTGAAGGGAAGCGGGAGCACTTCAAAAAGAATTTCAGGTTAGGAAAATGTCATTCCGGATCTTGTAAACCTGAACTTTGCTGCTTCTCTCTGGGCTGTGGCCGTACCGTGGGGCAGCCAGCTTGGAAAGCTCTGGTGAAGCCGCAGCAGAGCGAAGATCCCCTCCTCCTGAAAACTACGAAGACGTGAATGAATTCAAAGAATGCGGCCTTTCTCAGATAAGAGGTCAGGCTGGATAACAATGGCCTTCTGTGGTTTTGGGGGGATGATAAAAAGCCATTTGGGCGGATCTGTCACCCAAATGAATATTCAGCTGGGTCCCCCTTATCGGTAGGTCAAGATGATTTGCATAAATCCAGCATCCCTGCAACGCCGGTCTCGTTTCGGTTACTTGTTTGTAATGTGAGACAGCATCTGGAAGCACAACGAACGCAGGCATCTGGGCTGGAAGAATGTAGGTCACACTAGAGTTGCTGCCTCACAGGATTGTCATCTGCTTCGTGAAGAATTAATAATTGGGAGGGGATGATCTGGCAGCAGTACTACTGCTGCTGGCCTGCAGTCTCCCTTATGGATACGTTCCAGGGTTGGTAATGTATTGATGCAGTAATAGTGAAAATGAGGCTGTAAAGAGTTTTATAAAGATAGTACAAAATCGTCCTGAAAAAATGAGGGTTCAGGAAAGAGCTGTGGGAATGATTTGGAGGGACTGAAAATCTGCTTCAAGGGAGACTTACAGAAACCTCCCGTTCCGCTCAACTCCTGCCTGAGTTTCAGGTCCTGTTGGACTTCATCAGTCCACTGAGAAAGGAAGCAAGCTCTTATGTTTTGGGCTTTTTTTTCAGGATCTCTAGTTCAGCAGATCTGGTTCTAAACATTAAAGGTAGGTTGATTCTTTGGATTTTGAGAATCTACTGCATTCCTCGAAGGAGAAGCTATGAGTGAGTGAGCGGTTTAAGATGCGCAGCGAGCAAGATGTCTGGTCGTAACGACTTTTCTTGATAGCTGCTCTGCAGCAATAGCAGTTTTGGGGGTACTTCATGTACGGAGACAAACCCGAGATTCTCCCGTGGGTCCTTAGCGGTTGGAGGTACAGCTGGTCTCCTCCATAGTTCGTGCTTATTTCAAACATCACTAAGACAAACTTGCTCCGTATAATTTGCTGTCGAGGTGGTGTGGATTGAGGCTGGTCGCTCCATGACAAAGGAGTGAGCGCTCCCTGAAAGGAGGGAACCAAGGCAAGGCATTTGTTGGTTACGCAAATAGCGCCGTGCTTGATGAATGGGCGGCTCACGGAGCACGAGGGAAGGTCCTTCCTGAAAGGAGAAGCCTCCGAGTTACAGATCCGAGGACGGGAAGACTGACAGCAGTGACTGGATGCATGGGGAAAGAGGAGCAAAGAAGTCTAAAACTAATCTCATCGTTTGTGGCTGGTGGAATTACACTGATTGAATCGTGGTTTAAACCATTAAGATGGTTTCTCGTTACCGTTCTCACGTGCCCAGCTTGATGAGAACTCAGCTCTCAAACAGAACGCTGCCGCCGTGGCTGTCTTCCCGTGCCCAGTCGGCGTGGAGCTTTCTAAGACTCCTGGAATTAACCAAGGGTACGTTTCCGGAGATTTCATACGAGATAGGTCTTTCTTTGTTCAGATGTGACTAAGCGAGTGCTAAGTTGTCATGACTTGAAACCTCGCAGAGCAGGACGAGTGAGTCCTTGCTGCTCTTCTAGTTCGCACACTCTGCGCTGCAAAGCCTTAGTGCGGGGCAGATGAAACCGATGAATTCACTGATTTGGTGTTGCTGCCACAGAAACCGCCCCGAGGAGCTGGGGGTGCCCCAAGGCCAGGCTGGATGGGGCTGGGGGCAGGGGGTTGGCATTAGCTGGGTTGGAAGCGACCCTGAAGCCCAAACCTTTCCAGGATTCTGTGATTCTATGAAATGGTCTGCTTATATCTTTAGTCCTGTGTCACGCTCCTGGTCACTGAACGTCAAAAATCTTGGAAACAAAGATTTAGGAAAGGATGGCAAAGACAGCCGAGGGGTACAAGGAGTCTTCCTGAACAACAGGAGGTGGGTCCTCGTGGAAGCCATTTCCGAGCTTGTGAAGGCCAAGGTGACTGGGAGTCGTAGCGTGGATTTACCAGGGCAATCGTGCTTCACCATCCGAATTGTCATCTCTGCTGAAACAGCTAGGTCCCTGGGTGAGCGGACAGCAACGGGCATTGACCTTACCGAGGCTTTTGGCGTGGGCAGGAAGAGCATCCGTGTAACCCAGCTGGGACGTTGCAGTCCCGTGCTAAAGGGATGGGAAAGCGGCTGGATCCCGGCTCAGAGCGGTGTCACAGCTCTGGGCGCTGCCTGCGGGGTGGTCCCCAGGGGGCGGCGGCTTCCCAGGGGGCACCTGGGGTGGGGAGAGCCCAGGCCGGGGCCCCCAGGGTGCTGCCGGGCCCGGAGCCCCCGTGCTGTGAGGAGGGGCTGCGAGAGCTGGGGCTGCTCGGCCCGGAGCAGAGGCGGCTGCAGGCTGCAGCGTGAGCTCGGTCCCCTGGGCCCTGCGAGCCCTGCTGACCGCTCCCGAGGGTTAGCTCGGGACGGGCACTCGTGGTGCTGGCACACGATGCGGGGCTGGCAATGGTTAAAGTTCAGTTATCGAGTGCTTCTGTCCTAACAGCGTGTGTGCAGTGGGTACGCCGAGTTATTTATAGCTTAGTTTGATTTGCAGCAGGTCGTTTGGAGTTATCGTAGGCTAACAGCAGAAATCAGGCTGCTGGACCCCAGGTATTGGGCTGGTAAGAGATCTGTGTTGGCCTGCCCTGGTCTCCATCCACCTCTGGCTGTGTTGCTCTGATTGCACAGTAAGCTGCGTGCTGTATTAAGGCTTAAAATTCTGCTTTTTTTCAGAGAAACTAAAATTATCTTGTGAGCAGGACAAGAGCGCAGCGTTGTGGTTTAACCCGGCAGGCAGCTCAGCACCACCCAGCCCCTCGCTCCCCCCTGAGGTGGGCTGGGGGACAGAACGGGGAAGGTAAAAGGGCAGGAACTCGTGGGCTGAGGTGAGGACAGCTCACCAGGCCAACAACAGCCGCGTGCGAGAAGAGCAAACCAAGGAGCTCGTTCCCTGCTCCCCGTCGGCAGGCAGGAGTGAAGGCAGGGCTCGGCACGCGTAGCGGCTGCTTGGGAAAACGCCGTCATCCCTACATCCCGTCCTTCCTCCTCCTTTCCCCCAGCTTCTATTGCTGAGCAGGACGCCCTCTGGGATGGGACATCCCTTTGGTCCCTGGGGGTCAGCTGTCCTGGTTCTGTCCCCTCCCGGCTCCTTGTGCACCCCGGGCTCCTCGCTTGGCTCCCTGCAAGCTGCAGCAACCAATCCATCCGTGCGTTATCGCCACTATTTGCATCAAAAACCCAAAGCACAGCTTCGTATGAGCCCCTGCGAAGAAAATTAACTTTATCCCAGGCAAACCCGTGACACACAGCCACTGACTGGTGGCTGCTACCTGGTGTGGTTTCCTTCTCCTTTTCCCTGTTTTCCTCCCAACCTGCTCCATCCCCTAACCAGAGCAGGCAAGTTCAGAAGCACCTCGTTAGCTTTTGAAAAAAGTTCTGAACGGTGCCATGAAATACCTACCAATTACTGAATGTATTACTACCTTTCTTTTATACAGGTGCCTCATTTTTGCTTTGTCTTTTCGGAGGTGCCCGCAGCGCTTGGCGCGCTTGCAGGTTTTAGTGGGAGGTCAAGAGAAACTTTGCCGGAGAGCGTGGCTTCCTCCGTGCGTTAGTCTGCAGGTGGTGTAGCTGTTTTTATTGAAACGGAGATGTGAAAGTTGATTTGAGATGAAGCTTGCACCAGTCTTTTCAAGGGGAGGAACTGGGAACGTGCTTGTGACTGTACTAACCACAACTTTTGCCTGCGTGGAGCTTTTCTTCTGCCGTGCAGCTCCTTCCTTTGATCCTTCCCCGGCTCCCCCATCTGCGGGCAGGGAGCACAGCCTGGGCCAGCACCACAGTGAGGCCAGAGGTGCCTCGTTCCTCTTTCTCCTTCTGAAACGAGCTGCATCACGTCCTGTCCCGAGGCCTCCAGCCCGCGAGGGCTGCCTGACCCGTTTGTGTCCTGCGGCAGGTGATCCATGAGGACCTGCAGCGCTCCTCGAGAGTGACAGCGGAGCTCGGTGGGGCCGTGACACTAAGGGCTCTCTGCGGATTGTGATTTTTGCAACCTGTGCCTTCAGCGATCTTAGTTTTCACCTTTCCAAAACAAGGTGGGAGCTGTTCGCGTTGCTGGTGGGTTTGTGTTAAACAGTGCTAGGGTTTCTGCTGCTTCAAAGAATTCATTGCCATGTGTGAGTGTGGAAGAGATGCGGCCTCCCGTGTATGCGTGCGTACCTGGGAGCTGCCCGTGCTGTCTGTAGGTACGCACGTGCACAACAGAAAACCAGCAAGTGTGTCTTTGAAGTGAGCTTCCCCTTGGAGAGGCAGCGAGCCTCACGCGCTTGGCTCCTGAGGTTAAATCCCTTTGAAAGCTGGGCAGGAGGGCAGCTGCAGCGCCGTAAGACCAAGAGGACAGCTCTTTGTACGCCTTCCTACAAAGCTACGAGCAGAATCGGTGTTGCTGCTCGGTCTGGACTCAGCGCCGTGCGTGTGCAGGTTGTCGGGCTCGGAGGTGCCGATTCCCTCCCCATGGCTTTGGCTCGGCCACTGGTTTTCTGTTGTGGCCGCGCTGCCCCTTCCCCACGTAGCCGAACGTGTTCGGTGTGATCGGGGCAAAGAGAAGCAGCTCAGATGCAAGAGATCTCGATTCCTGCGGAATAAATGTCTCGCTAGACAAACTCGATGTGACCTAAAGTACAAGTTCTTTACGTGGGCCTGCAGTTTCTCAATATCGCCCAAAAGAAACCGAGTCATCCTGAAAGTCATCCTGACGTTCAGGTTTCTGCATTGTCTCCGGTGATCTCATTCGGACTTGGAGTGAGCAGGAGCTCGAGACTTTGTCTAGCGAATCCTTTTATTGTTCCATTACAATTATCTCCTGGGAAAGAAAACTTCGCGAAGAATTAAGAGCTGAAGAGGTTGACCTGGTAGATAGAGAAGTCCACGCAAGCTGTGAGCAGCTGGGGAGGAGGACGTGGGTTCCAGCTCTGCTTAGAGACTGGTTACGAGAGCTTTCTCTCCTCCGTAGCTGAAAGCCGTGCTTTCTGCCAGAGGTGGCAGATCTCCGCTCCAGGAAGAGTTGCCGTGAGGCTGTGAGGCTTGTCCCAGCTGGCCTAGAGCTGCCTGTTGCTTACCTCGTCAGCTGAATTTTGCTCTCGATGATAAAACTTTGCTTTCGCTCGAGCTTTTGCCAAGGGATGAGACTGTGAACACCTTGAGTTTCTCTTCCAGAACAGTCTGAGTCATGATCAGCGTGCAGACCTGCCGAGGATTCCTCGTACTCGGTTAAAAAGATGCAGATCTTACCAGGGGCACTGCACGGTGGGTGCTTGTTTTTTTGCTTTGCACTGCAGTATCGAAGCAGAGTTCAGCTGAAGTTTTACTAAGAAGCATATAAAAAACATTATTCTGAAATAAGTCTTTGGATATAAGGTTCTTCGCGAGAGATTGGTGCGTGCGCTTCCACGGGTCTCTGCCGGGCTGGAGTCGGGTGGTGCGTGTGTACCTGGGCACACAGCGATCCTTGGCGTGGCGTGTGCTGTTGTTCTCTGAACTAGTTTTTTTATCTGGATCTTGCGCCCAGAACACCTGTTTTAGCACCAAATGTGAAGGATTGTTGCAGCACAGTCCCAGGTCCCGGTGTCGGGGCACTGACACTGTTCTGTGGCAAAGCTGTGAAGGAGGGGTAGGGATTTTGGTCGCTTAACTCATACAGGCAAGGCCTCTGAGAAATAGTGCTGGTACTGGCGCTGTCGCGTGTGGTTGGGGAGGTTGTGTTCATCCTGTGTGGGTAGAGTACTCTGCCTTGTAGAGTGAATCTTTTCAAAGACCTAAGCAGCAACCGAGATCCCCAGGAGTTCAGTTAAAACCAGAACTCCCGCGTCTCGTCCGATGTGCCTGCATTGGGCTTTCTTTGGAAGGAGAAGGTGTATCTGCATCTGAAGCTTTCTTACGAGACATTCGATCTGAAGTATGATAACAAACTGCTAACAAACGCCAATGTCTGCGTATTCTTAATAAAATAGCATTCTGAAGTATTAAGGCTCGTACGCAAGGCTTAGATTGACCTCAGAGTTTATAATTCTCAGCTGTACTTGGGAGGCTACTCGCTGGGATGTTGGAGGAACCACTTTTTATTTGTGTTGCGCCGTAGAGGTTAATAAACTCAATAAAGCAGTGTCTGGCTTTGGAGTTCGTTCCAGAAGTCATCTTCTGCTTAAGACCATCTTGTATCAAGTCTGCCTTGAGAATCCTGGGGTCTCATAATCAAAAACTTCTGTGCAAAAGAGCCAGGCCAAGCTCAGCAAAGGTCTCTGCCCCAGAGCTAACTTTGTAATTTTAAAAACTTGCAGGCTTCGTCGCTGCTGTATTTTCCTGCTCGAGCTGTCTTTTACTGCTTTTTTTTGCTATTTAAATACGAACATTTTAGGGCTGCAGGGCCGCGCTTCCTCCTTCCTTCATGCATTCAAAAGCGTTTCAAGGAGGCGTAGCAGGTAGCCGCCTTTCTGCGTGGTCACCCCGGCTTTGCTTATGCTGGCATGTCCGAAACATTGGCAGTGAAGGTAAGGTTTATGTCCTCCTGCAGCTGTTAAGGCGCTTGGCGGAGCTCTCCTCGCTCTGGTTGTCTGAGGTGGGTTTTGGTGCACCCCTGAGCCTCCGGGGAAGGCGCTGGGGCTCGGGCTGGGGGCTGTAGTGGTGCTGCCGGCTGGAAAAGGATGCAAGCAGAAGAGGCCATCCGGTCTTTATCGGAAAATGTGACTGTGGCTGGAGTTCAAGTAAGAAAAACGCTTGGTGCCAGAGCCTGCGAGCACAAAGGTGGGTGGTTTGAACACACTGGGGCACGAAGTGGTACACGCTTGCTTTTCTTTTTCCAGTTGCAATTACACGATGCTGTTATAGTGTAGCTGCGAGTCAAATACCGAAATGAAACACAAAATAGCACATAACTAAGGGTGCTCACGATGGGAAGTCGATGGCGCTTGCCCTGCAGGTTCGCCGTCAGCATCCCGGTGCCGCAGCATCCGCGCGCTGCGCTTCCTGCTGCCCGGCCTCCCCGGCTCAATGGTGGCTTTGTTCGCAGAGAGTGCCCGCAGAGCCCCCGCTGGCTGCAGAGGGCCAGCTCGTCGTCTGCCGCTCTGGACTGCAAAATAACTTTCCCCTTCCCTCTCGTGCTGATGGCATTCTGCCTTTCCCTTTTCAAGAATAATTGGATTGTGATTTAGCGAGAGGAGAGGGTTCTCTGCAGAACCTTGGCAGGGGCCTGGAGAGGTGTAAAGTGATACATAACTGGGTGCGGTGATTATGAATTTAACGTCCTGTGTTCTGCTGTTGCAAGTCCTGGGTCTTCGTTAACGTCTTTCATCGGAAGCAGCGGAAGCTCAGAAGGGAGGAGGAAATAGCTCTGCGTTCACCGGACCTTGGGTGGGTGCCCTTACCCAAACGAAGCAGGCGTGCCTTCTCGAGAGCGGCAGCGATAACCGCTGCTGGTACAGAGACTTAGGAGCTGGATTGCAGTGGCCTGGTGCGCAGGGCTGGTGCTGCAGCTTCCAGATCTCCTCCTGGCCTCTGTGCTGCTCCTCGTCCCCTAAGGCAGGCGCGTGGCGGTGGCCGGCAGCGTTTGTGGGACGGCAGAGGCTGTGCACGTCCTGCGAGGTCTGCTGGCGGTGGTGCTCAGGCCCTGGTACCGCAGGGCCAGGAACCAGAAGAATCCAGATATAGCTCCTGTCTTCTTAAACCCGTCAGCTCTTGGCCAGCCCTGGGCCCGTGTAGGTGTCGCTGTACGCAGCCGGTGCTTGCAGTTCCCAGGAGTGAGCCAGAGAGCTTGGACAGCCTTCCCACGAGGAGGCTCCCTTGCTGAACCCCGTGAGCTGTACCGGAACACAGCAAATTCCAGGTTTTTGTTCGGAAAGGCGTCGGCGTCTTGAAGGCGCAGTGGGCTGGCTGTGTACGTCCAGGTTTTTCTGTGGATTCCGGCTTCCCCTGTTGAATTTGGTGAATACCTTACCAACAGTTGATGAGGAACTCGTTTCGTGCTCATCTTTAATTCAGTAGGTCTGTCATTACCCTCCTGTGATAGTAATGCGCCATTCAATTTTTATGCCTGTTACCATCTTAAACTCTTTCCTGAACTTGAGTGTTCCTGGAAGCTCCGTGCCTGTAAGGAGCTTTCTCCGAAGCCTCTGTTCCTGCAGCACCAGGGAGCCGGGCGCTTCGCTGGGGAGGCCTGGGGCGAGCATCGCGGCCACGCCGACGGCCAGTTCTTCCAGTCTGCCAAAGCCGCCGGGCAGGCAGTTGGAGGCGGGCAGTCCTCTCTGTTGATAGCATCTCTTCTGCTTCGAAGGCTGAGCCGGTATTACCTTGTAATTGCAGTGGGAGCTGAGCATAACGTGGAATCGGAGGTTTGTTTTATCCCCAGGTGTTAGAGCTAGCTAAATCCCTCTCGGTGCGGAGGAGAATTGACTTGTTTGGGTAGGTCAGCCGCTCGCTTTATCTTAACGCACGCCCCAGGTGGCTGTCAAACATCCTGCTTTATCTGGGCAGGACCTGAGAGCAGGTGTCGCTGCCTAATATACCTTTATTTAAGATCTTTTGGCAAATGCCCTGGGCGTTGGTTTGGTACTGCCGATAGCGTTGCTGTGGAGCGCCACATCGCAGCAAAGCAGCTTGGCTGCGCGTGGCACCGCGTGGGGATGGTAAAACTCGGGCTAAAGGGTGCTTCTGGTCGTTCGGCGGGCTTGTTTCCCAAGCCAGGTACGTAAGATAGCAGCTGTACTGCTTCGCAGTTGTAACTTAGTGTGAGTAACGCTGTGCTGCCCGGCTAACGGGGAAGAAAATGGCACACGTACCCGAAAGTGATGCGTGCGGGCTCCAGGCTGACGTCCTAGGGCTGGTGAACAGCTCCTGCCTTGCGTACAGCTCCTGCCGTGAATCACTGCGCAGCCTTACATCCCTGAGGCGGGGAGCTGTGCCCTTCTGCTGCGCAGGAGCTGCCGGGCTCCCGGGCCCAGCCTGCCTGGTGCTGCGTCGCTCTGGGGGAGCCGTCGGTTCGCACGCATTGCAAGCGTGCAGAAAGTACAGGAGTGTACAAAAGTGAGCTTTCACCAGCGTCTTACCCAGCAATGTGCGTGTTTCCCGGTCCCGGACGGAGATTTCACAGAAGGTGCACGCAAGACTGTATTTGCTTGTCCTAGCAAATATTGCAGGTTGGTTCTTGGTTCTTGGCAATATTCTCAAATATTGCATGGGTTCCTGGTTACTCTGTGAAAGTAAAATGCTCGCCCGTTGGCCGTCCGTCTGTCCTCTCTTTGTTGCGCAGAAACAGCCCCGCTCACGGAAGAAATAATCAGCTACCAGGAAATAATCAGCTACCATTACATCACCTGTAATGCTGCATGTCGCGGTGCTGACAGCCGCCCCGTGTTTTTATTCTGTCCTCAGGATCGTTGATTTCTTATTTGGATCGTCCTCTGCCCGGTGCCTCTCGCTCTGGTAGACAGTTCATGACACCAGAATTAGTAATGAAAATCCCAAATGCTGGCTTCAGGACTGATCGTGGCTAGCGGCCCCTAGTCAGTGTGATGGGTTCTCCTCTCCCGAGTCTTCTCAGGACAGCGGTCCTTTGTCCCCTCCTCAGCCAGCCCCCCAAACCTGCTGCCGTGCGGGGCCCTGCCACGTGCTGACCGCTCCGAGCTGTGCTGAGCGGGTCGCGAGCACTGGGATCTGTGGCTGGCGTTGCTCTTAGAGGTAGGTTGCTCGACCGAGATTAATAGAAAGGAGAGAGAACCTCAGGAAAAAGCCAGGCTTTCTGGAGGAGTTTGTTGAAATGGCGGTAGCACGAGGGTTAGACATGAAAGTGTAAAAAGGAAAAAAAAAAAAAAATCTCCACAACATTTCGTGTCATTTTTCAGCATACACAAAATATTGCGGCTTAGTTGTTTGGGGGAAAACGCTTTTTAAAAAGCAAGAAGCAAGCTGGCTGTTTTGGTTAGCATTTTAAAACCTAGACTCCCAGATTTTCTCCTTTAGGAGGTTCTCAAAAAACTTGCAAAGAAATGACGTTTTTCTTAGAAATAAGCAAGAAATGTAAAAGGTTTTCAAACCAGATTGCCTTAGGAGCGTTACCTGGCGGTGTCCCTTGGCCACTTGGGGCCACCCTTGGGGCCTGGGGGCGTTGGAGGGCGCCTGCCTGCGTCCAGCCTCGCGGGCACCCCGCCTTCACCAGGAGGGCCAGCAGGAGGAAAAGCTCTTCTTGTGTCTGGAGCCGTTCTGAGCTGATGGGCAATTGCTTTGTTTTGTAATTAAATACCAATTTTTTTATTTGTTTGTTTTAGGGATAGACTTCAAGATTAAAACTGTTGAATTACAAGGAAAGAAGATCAAGCTGCAGATCTGGTGAGTAACAGGCCCAAGAAGCTGCGCGGTGGCATCCTGCTGGGCGGCCTCCTTCAGCAGGTTTTTGGGAGAAGGGTTTGCTTTTTTGGGGGTTACACGCAGGAATGTAACGGTGCTGGTGTTGAGTATTTTTGGAAGTAGTAAAGCTCTCCTAACCTCTGTTCAAGAAATGGGGAAGAGATCTGAGTGTTGCACTTACAGACACTGCAGCGGGGCTGCTCTGTTGGGCAGGCTGTTGGCAAGTCACGATCCTCGTGGTCTGTGATTTAGTGGGAGGTGTTTAAAACTGGAAGCCTTAAATTAGGAGTCGCCTCAAATCTTGGACTTTAAATTGACTAGTAGCCTTCCTCTGCATCAGCGAGAAAGTGCAGTCACTCAGCGCTTACTTTATAGTTTTCCGTAGTAAACCAGAGAGTTTCTCAGCTGGCTGAAAATGTGACTGCTGTCCTGTTGGAAGGTCTAACACGAAGCAAAACTTGCACTGCTTTCCTTTAGCTTCTTGTGCCTGTCCAACTAGTGATTTTCTTTATTCCCATTTTAATAGCCCCGTGACAAGTCAGGTCAGGAAGCTAATGGCTTCTCCTAGCCTGCGTTTTAATTAAAACTCCCTCTTCAGCCGAGTATGTGTATTGCTGATGTGTTCTCCAGCTGCACTGAGAGTCCAGAACTCGCTCCTTTTGTCCCCCACTAATAAAAAATCTTGTCCTGCCTGATGGTGTGGGTGTCTGTAGGTGCAGAGCTCTCGGCTCTCTGGCCGCGTTCTTCCTCTGGCTGAGCAGTCGCTGCAGTGCCCGAGGACTGTTCATCGGGAAGGATGATCGTTCAGCCACCTGGGATCTGTCTTTCTGCACCTTCTCTGAGCTGTTTCTCATATCCCAGTCCTGCAAAAAATCAGACAACTTGGTTATTTTGCTTTGTATCCCGCAAGGGAACGAGTTCCCCAAGTTGATTTTGCTGTAGGAACTGCGCAGCGGGTCGATAAAGAAGCACGTGGATGGTGAAGCAGCTCTGCGCTGGAACGCTCCATCAGGGAGCCACAAAGGGTAACCAGCTCCACAAGGGCAGCGTTTGAGATGGAGATGTCTGCAGGAAGATGGGTATAGATCAACTGGGAACTGAAAGCAGAGCAGCGAAAAGGAAGGGACTGAGAGCATTAGCTAAAGAGGCATTCAGGTGTAATAGAGCTTCATCGATTGACTCGCTGGGCATCTCTCGCTCTGATAGCAGCTCATTAGACTGCATTCAGATTTTCAACCCAGATCAAAGCACAGCTTCTAACAATTACTGCGCCTTACTTGTTCCCACAACAGCCTAGGTGCTGCGAGTTACGCGGCTTTGCTGTGGGTAGAGCCAAACATTGGAGTGACTTAAAAGGAAGCCTTAAGCTCAGCGTTGGATGGGGTTGTTATGAAATGGAAAAACAGAAAATAGGGAATACTGGGGATGTGGGACGTGTGTACAGAGAGAGAAGCAAACTGTAATGAAGCTGTGAGCACTGTGGGTTTTAGTGGCTTAGAGAAAGGAAAAGAGGGCTTTGGTTGAGCCAAGTTCTATGAAATTGCACCCTTTCAATGTTGCGAAGATGGGAGGGTGCTGTCTGCACCTACAGAGGCATGCTTCTTGTTCCTGCTAGTTTGAAATTTCACATTTGAAATGAGACTTGGAAAGCGGAAAATAAAGCTCCCGTAGCATGCACTTATGATTCCAAAACGACATCAACCAAAGCCAGCAGGGCATCTAGGCTCTGCCCGAGCCACCGCAGCCCAGCCTTGCCTTTATGAGGAGCTTTGCCCAATGCTAATTTGGCGAGAACAGCCGCGTGTTTTGGCGAGGAGGCTTTGTGCAGCGCATCTATATTTAACCACCGCTTCCTGTCCTTAAACTCGCCCCGCACTTGTAGGGGTTGTGTAACGTTTGCAGAATTACACCTCGCTCCCGCTACCGTAGTTTGCAAGGGATGCAAACGTTTCCCACGTGAACTTGAGGCTGTACCTGGAGCTTTTCTTGCGCCCAGAGCACGGTCGTGCTTTTGTACCTGAAGTAAGGGCACAGGAGCTAACGTAGCTGAATCAAAACAAAACTTGTCTTTGAGCCATAGGTGGAACTTCCGCTGGGACCCAGCTCCGTGCTTGAATAAGCTCATCAGAAGATAAGGAACTGACCACGAAAAGAAAGCAGTCGGTTTCAGTTAAGGGCAGGAGAAGAGACGCTCAGCACCTGGAGGTTTTCAGTTTGTGTTATGTTGCAGGCGCGCTTCTGCGTCAGGCACGCTTCATGCAGCGTGTCCGTCCTCAGAACTTAGAGGGGGAACAACCACTGCTTCATTTGTGACTTTTCCCCCTCCCTGAAAACTGCCGTCCCGCTGTGTGGTTGCCCTGTTTCCCTTTGCCCTGTTTCTCTCTGCGTGGCTGCAGCTGCTGGGTTTGGTGCCGTCGGCCCAGCCGGCTGTAAGCCCAGCCGTGGCTCTCCAAGGCGCCACCAGCTCTGATTCCAGCCTTTCATGATGCTGTTCTCTTGCTTGCTGACCGCCCGTTTTATTCTTAAACGTCTTGGGTAGCAAAGGCAGGTTTGGCCTCTCTTTATCTTGTTACTCCTATTTTCATCATCATTATTACTAATGGTGCTTATCCAGACTGGTACCTAATGTGAGTTTTGTCTCGGAACAGTGATATTGAGCTGTTTGCAGAATGACAATAGTGACAGCATTTTGTACCTTAGAGAGCTTAGGATATGTCAGCTGCTTCCCAGATTCAAAGGACTTCCATACATAAAGTTGCTCGATGTTTACGAGGGCGCTGTGTTTAATGAGCCATCGCTGGCGAGAGCGAACAGAACAAGGATCCTGCATCAGCGGGAGTGATCGAGTACTTGATGGTAGCATTTGTTATGTACGTAGGTGAGAAGTGGGGTTCTTTTCCCATGCAGAAAACAATAGAAATAAGCTGTTCCTCAGTTCAAAATTACTGTATCAACCTGTCTCTCACTGATTCATGTAATCCTTCATCACCCGTGTATTAAATCTTTCTCGTGCTGTTCTCTGCCTGCCTGCAAAGCTGGGCCATTGTGTTTTACTGCCCTGCAATGTCTTCAAAATCCTTGACACTGGAGTACAAGTGACTAATACTGGCTTTTGTACTCCTTGGGGTAGAGGTGCAGTCTCAATGGGCAATTAGTTTTACAGCGCACAGATAAAAATGGCATTTTCTAATACAACTCCGTTCCTTCTTGTACGAGGCAGGCTAGCTGCCTTCCTCATCTCGGGTATGGAAAATGAGCAGACATGACAGTATCTCAGTCAAGCCTTGACCTCTAAAATACATATATAGGAGTAAAGCAGGAATAGCAAGGTCAAGCTGAGCTAAACCTTGCCAGAGGTGATAAGTAACGTGATAGCTCACTGCTATTAAAAGGGAGGTTGCTGTTCAGTAAGGATCGAGCTAGGATTAAAGCGTATTCCCATTGCTCCAAATGAAAATGTCTTTGTTGCAAAACAGCATTGAAATGGGGAGGCTGGGACAAGGGGAGGCAGGAAACGGTGGGCCCGGGGAGCACGTGGGGATACGTCTGTGTGCTGGGAGCCTCTGGGTAGCCTTGGTTCGGCTGGGCAAGCCTGGAGGAGAGCTTGGGCTGCGAGCAAGAAGGATGGGGCAGGGCTCTCGGGACTGGGACGGGAGGGGACAGGGCTCTCGGGACTGGGACGGGAGGGGACAGGGCTCTCGGGACTGGGACGGGAGGGGACAGGGCTCTCGGGACTGGCCTTCCAAAGGAATGAGCTGCTGCAGTGCAGGTGCAACAGGAGGAGCTGAGGTATGGCAAATTCTGCGTGCTGGCATGTGATGGAAGAATCCAGGATCGTCTTGGTTAGGCTACCGTTTAGAAATACTGCTCTCTTGGTCCGTGATACAGTGCCATGTGGAAAGGCACCGGCAGTGGGCCTAAGGCAGGATGGGAGTAGAGCGGTGCTGGGTGGGGCCTGGAAGGAGTGACGCTGGTAAGTGTCTTGAAAAATGTTAATATTCTCAGTAATTATCAAAGTACAGAGAAGGGAGGGAAAACAGAGGTGCCAAAATAAGAGGGAGCACTGCTCTAGGAAAAGCTGGTGTTACTGTTGCAGAAGAGATAAAAACGCTTCTGAGGAACAGAGTAGCGGAGCTAAAAATTCAGCTTTTAAAAATGCAATATCACGTTCTCCAGGCCTCAGGTAGAATTGCTTTGAAATGGAAAGTGGAAGGCTGAGGTGTGCCGTAATTCACTAAACTTATTAGCAGGACGTAGCAATTGAAAAATTAAATGTGGTTTTCCTGGTCCAATGGGTGAGGTAGTTTCCAGTGGGCAGGGAAGAAAGCGTCACAGCCGAACGTAAGGTACGCTTTTGATCAGCATGCCTTAGAAAGAGGCAAGTAGGATGACAGAGGGGTGTTACAGCTGTTCTAAGAACTGGGAAAAATTAGGATTCTTTGGGCTGTGAGAGGAGTGACCAAAGCACAATTATAAAATTGTAGGTATGCTGGAAAAGGTAGGCTGAGACCGCTCTAACTTAGTGCCTTTCCCAATACAGAAGCGTTAGCTCTAGCGTAAGGCTGGACGGTGGCACGTGCAAAACGTCAGAAGTGAAGGTAAGCTCATCACAAGGTGTCGTGGTAGCTGCAGGTGTGCACGTGTTCACAAGGGAATTCACGAAGGAGCAGCTTGTTTTCAACTGTTACGTGCACAAATGTGATCTCTGGCTCCAGAATTCCTTGATCTACAGAGGACTGGGTGCTGTCAGACCTCTGGCTTGGCCAGGCGTGGCACCTATGTGCCTGTAAGAACACACACAGGCCAGATCTGCGTCTTTCATCCTGGTGGAATGAAGGAAGTGAAGGCTGAAAGGAAATACTGTTGTCATCCAAAAATACAAAGTGGTAGCAGACGCTGAAGAGAAGGAAGGACTCTGTAAGGTCAAGGACGGTGGAAATCAAAGTTGCTGGAAATTCACCAGCAGGAGCAAGAGACTTGGAGAAGATCCTGTTCAGCATAACAGAGAGGAGGTGGAGAAAGGAGAACGTGGAGGGAAAAAAACAAACCCAGACCCACCAGGTATTTCTGAACAGAAGTTGATAAATAAGCGGATCATGATGTACCCTGTTTTGCTGTGGCAGAAGAATTTTGCCCAGGAGCCCTCTTTCCAGTTATTCAAGAATATTCTGAGAAAATTGCTTGCAGAAAATACAGCCGCTTTCTGGTCTCTCTCTTCAGACTCCAGAGTCTGGGAAAACAACTGTGCGTTGTAAGAGCTGATCCTAAGGGTGGATTTACAAGATGGTGATATTGGGAGAGTGAATGCAAAAAGCAGCAGACCGAACACCCTGATGCTGACGGCATGGAGCGCTGGAGGGATAGGGTTCAAGACATAACACAGTATTTAGGTAGAGGCTCCTCTGATCCCTCCAGTCTTGGCCTAAAACTTGTCTATCAGTGGGCTTTCCTACAGTATTTTGTCTGATTCCCAATTTTAGAAGTAGCTATATTTTCTTAATGTGAAGTTCTAAATTGTTTAGAGCATAAAATATTTTTTTCCATCCCTGCATCTTCGCTGGGAACACATTTATGGCGAGGGAAGTTTCTGCAGAATTTTGTTTTGTTCAGGAACGAGCTTGTTGCAAAAATAACCGTCCAGCTTGGAACACCTCTCTTAAGTGAAGGAAATGTGCACCAGCAGAGCTAACCGAAATAGTTACATGTGGAAATTCCCTATTAAACACAGGAATTTGCATATAACGAGGACGGTGGTGGCCAGCCAGAGCTGCAGACAGCTCTGCTAGCTAGTGCATGATCACTCTCCTTAATTCTTGCAATTACCCTAGGAACATCGAAAGGTTAACTCCTGCTGCTGACAGCTTTTGAGGCCATTCACCATGTGCGTAGCTCAAGGTGGAAGAGCGTATTTTGGCATTTGTCTGACTCCCCATAAAACAACCAGATACTTCATTAATTACAAATCTGTATTTTTTTTTCTGGCTGAATATTACTTGAGAAAACCCAAAATTTCCAGTAACGAGGTGTCTTACAGATGTTCCTTTGTGAAGGAAAGCCTTTGACCCAGTTGCTGAGGCTTTCAGTGTGTGCCTGATACCAGCGGTACAGTTTGTTCAATGCAATATTCTGCTGCGTAGTTTACAAAATACTGCAAGAAGAGACAGTGGGACAGTAATAAAATTCTTAGGATTATCCTGCGGGAAATTGCTTGGCTTGGTATGTTGAAGACCATGATTTCAAGCTGTGCCGATGAGAGGGATCTTCACAGATCATCAGATCCAATCTCTCATTGTTGCATCCACGTAAACCTTTGGTAAACAAATCATAGTACATTTTAAGGTTCCCTTAGTCTCTGCTAGGTCAGCTGGAAAGCTGTCCCAGAAATTCCTTTCTCTGTTGGTTAGACTTCTAATACGATACAGTTTATGCATACTTCAGTGTTGGCATGAGACTAATTTAAATGGATTTTTCCCTTTCCTTGTGCTTCTTCTTTCCCAGATCCCCCAGGACAGCCTTCTTTGTCTTCCTTTTGCAGCTAAACAAACCCAGTTCTCTGTTCCCTCTTGCGCAGTAGGGCCTCATTTTCTTTGGCTGTCTCCATAATCCTCGTCCGCATTTATTTTAGCTCGGAGAGCTAGCTGGCTTCCACAAATATTTTACCTCCACCGAGGATTTAATGCACGCCCATCGTTTCAGAGCATGCTCTTACATCCTAGAGGTATGAGCAACAGAATGGAAACGCAGGGCAGTGAGCAAGGCGCGCGGTCTCCGATTGCGTCGTGCCATTTACTCAGGGTGGATTCATCAGTCCTAGGCGGTTTGAAAACCATAACTCACTTCCTCTGTTTGCCTCAGTCAGGTCTCTAATCTCACAGCCATTAAGAGTTATCTTTGAATAATGAATGGAGAGATCCATTAAGGAGGGGAAAGGGCAAAGATAGTACTTAAATATAATAATAATAATAATAATAAAATCCCAGGCTCTTTGCATTTTCCCTCCCCAGCTTGCTTTTCACCCATTAGCTTAGCTTCAATTGCCAGAAAAAATCCTGTAGGAGGTAGCTAAGCGAGTTAGGTGTAGGTGGGTAGGACTTGACAGGCAATGAGTAACAGCTGAGCGCTGCCAAAGCCAAACTGTGTAAAAATCAATCTGCGTTCTTCGTGGGGTGCTTACTGGCCTTGTCAGTCGGGGAGAAACTGCAGGTGCCGTAAATCCTGGTGGTTTTGGTAAGGCTCTTCTGAGACGTCCCTGCCCGATAAAAGCAAGCTACGGAGAACTGGATTGGGCGAAGGTGCTATCAAGTGAGTGCAAGGCACCCGAGGAGAGAAAATAAACTGTGTGTATGTAAGAAGTCTCGTGAGGTGCTTTGCAGGAGTCTGTCCCGAGTTTCGTGCTAGGCAATGTTTTCTTTAGTGGGTTCGATGAAGGGAGAGAGAGCGTGGTTATTGTATTAAAGCTAAGCAGGACAAGATGAAGTTGCCAAGTGCAAATAGTAGAGAGGGCTGGCTTATCGTTCGTCTTGCTTCTGACCGATTGGAGAAATGTCACTGGAAAAAGCCCCGTGAAGTTCAGGAGAGACAAAAGCAAAGTTCTGAAGTTCAGTGTGTGTGACCAATTACCCAGATGTCAGGAAAACCTGCTTAATGACGAGGGAATGCAGTGGGATGCAGGAACAGGCATGCTGAAGTCTTCTAGAAACTTCTCCTGTGTGGCGCTGGATTACTGGCCTGGCTTCTGCACCCCGGTTACACGCGGGTAAATCAGGGGTAGTCCAGAGCGATAGGTGAGGCTGTGTTTTAGACCTTTGGCCAGCAAATAAAGTCTAAAGAACTTGGAGTGGCTTGAGGCAGTCCGGGGAAGGTGCAGGAGCTGTGTTTGCGTGTGTAACTGGGGGAAGAAGGGAAATGCACGTTGCAGAGGTAACCAGAGTGGGTCGAGGATTGACAGCCCTAAGCTGTGCTAAGGGAAGCCTCGGGATGCCATCAGAAGGAACTTCCAGATGGCACAGAAAGGAACTGAGAGGGATTCAGCACCGTCCAAGCCAGCCGTGAAACACCAGGCGTCTTCACGGGGCGCCGCGGGACCCCCGAGGTTCTGCAGCACCGGGGCTCCTGCAGGGCAGCCGGAGCTCTGCGTGGGGCTGCGAAACGCTCCTGAGCAAAGCTGCTCGGCACAAGGCCTGCCCCTCGGCCTTCTGCTCTGCTCTTTGCCCTCTTCCCTCTGTTTTCACCCGCGAGGAGGAGACACGAGATCAGAGCAGCCGGCCTCAGGGAGTGCTGGACCAGAGGCCGGGGCTCCGAGCCCAACGGAGCTGATGAGACTCGAGAGGAAACTTGGCAAGCCCTGCATCTCAGGAGCTTTTCTTCACTGATTTTGTGGGACGTGGGGGCTTTTGACTGACTCCCTGTCCGTCAGCTGACCCGTGGCCAGAAGTCTGACGTGTCCTTAAACAAACAAACTGAGGGCAGCTACAGCCAGCGCCTGGTGACAGGGCCGTGGGCGAGCCGGGTCTTCACCAGGCTTGGGGCCGGCGGCGCCTGCCTTCCACCCAGGCGTTCGCTGCGGCCTCAGGAACAGCTGAAAGGGAAGTGAGCTGAACTGGTGTAACTGGGGAATCTGCTCCGAGGTCACTGGTTTCTGAGCAAGGAAACACGGGTCAACTGGGGGCTGTCGTCTGAAGGCAGCTGGGCAGCGTCAGCTTAGGTCAGTTTGGATTCACAGACACCTTTGGCTGCAGCTGGTGCAAAAAGCGTCACTGAAAATGTCTGTAAACATGTACTCTGCTAGGTCTGTGTCCTCTGAAAGACACTTACAGAATGTGCAGTTACATCCTAATTCTCACTTCAATGGTGTGCGAGTTTGGTTAGCCAAATCTCGTGCAGCCCATCAAAGATCTCAGAATTGGATGGGAAAGTAGATGTCTTCAGTGATCTTTCATGGTCCATTTTCGGCATCTTCCTTACAGAAATAGGCAACTTAATGTTGCACTTACAGTACATCTCCTAGATTTATTTCTTGTACGCTTTGATGTAACGTTGCAGGAAACATTACATCTGGTCAGTAAAAGGAGAGCGTGTTGTTCAGGCACTGATGCTGTTGCTCACAGTCCCGCCGAAGTGCTGTGAGAGCATTTCTTGTTCCCCGTTGCTGCGCTCCACTGGGGCTCAGAAGTCTTTGGGACGCTGCCCTGAGATGAGACTTGGAAATAAAAGCTTCTTCTTTTGGACAAAAGTTTGGAGTTGTTAATAAAAATGCAAAGTTTAAAATTAACAAATTCCTACCGTGGCTTGATATCGGGTTTATTTGCTGGGGTAAGATACCAGGCCCGCTGTGACTTACTGCTTTGCTGTTCAACAGATAACTAAGAAGGCAGAAAACGAAGGTATGTGAGCCCCATTAAGCAGTCCAATGTCTTTCGTCTGTCCTGTTTTTTTCTGAAAAGTGTTCTTTTAAAAAAAAATCTCATTTAAAGTAAAATCCAGAAGAGAAGCTTCAAGCCCTGAGTTTCTGTGGCTTACCGAAGCTTGCCTTTTTTGTTCTCTGAATGTTCAGCTGCATCTGGGAGGGAAAGGGCCTTCCTGCGGCTGCCTCTCCTGCCACTCGTTGGAAAGTGCACGTCCATCAGTAGCGCTGTAATACAGGGCGGGTTGGGCCACGCACACCTGTCTAATAGATAAACCCCGTTGGTTCCTTTAGAGCTTGCCTCTGATACACGCTCTCTTTGCAGGGACACAGCAGGGCAGGAACGATTTCACACCATCACCACCTCCTACTACAGAGGTGCCATGGGAATCATGCTGGTGTATGACATCACCAACGCCAAGAGCTTTGAAAACATCAGCAAGTGGCTCAGAAACATAGATGAGGTGAGTAAAGGCTGTACGATCCCAGCCCCGAGCTGTTTGTGGTGACCTGCAGAGCATCTGATGAGTCCCACCGAGTGCACCTTATGCTTCTGTACTGGCACAAGGTGTGGTGCGCGACTTAACGTGGGGTTTGGGTGCTGTCCTGAACCTGGCCCATCAATGGAATAACACTTCAGGCTGTTCTGAACCTGGCCCACCTCCTGCCTTCCCCCCCTCAGCTCTCCCCGCAGCAGCAGGGAGGGTTGCACCACTACACGGAGTCTGGCGGTGTCCAGATGTGTTAAATCCGTGCACGAACAAACTTTGTGCTGGAGGATACCTGGAGGTAAGGAACACATCTGTTGGTAACTGGGCAGTGCTGTTTCCAGGAGGAGCAGCCACCACGAGGTGGTGTGCAGAGGAACTGCGCTAAGCCATAAGCTGTAGAGCAGCTGTGGAATGATGTATCACCCGTGTTACTAACCCGTTTTATTAGGATGGCTGTGTAGTCCTCAAAGATGATTAAATATGATCACCTCCACTCTGTTGTCTCCGCCAAAACTGTTGCACGGATGCATTTGCAGGTTTATCATTGCTGTTACAGGTAGCATTGCGAACTGCTCTTGTTGAATGCCAGCAAATTACTGAAAGCTGCGTAGCCAGTTGTTGGTTTTGTTAGGGGAGTACCGAACAAGGCAAAATGGTTTTACCTCATTTTACCACACAAAGTTGGTAAAATTTCAAGCAAGGTCAAGTGAAGCAGAAGAAACTGATGCGGAAGCGTTCAGTGCCTGGACCCCTAAGAGGTTGTTCTCAGGGAATTCCCAATTGTTAGAGAGCAGCACGACTGTTAGTTTTAACTTGTGTTATGGTGTCCTCTAACGGAATAAACGTTTGGGCTTCCAGCTTCGTTATTTTTTTGAAAGCACGAAGATGGCCCCGTACAACTGAGTGTCAGCAGGTGGGTGCTGCCAGGCACTGCTGCTTGAAGCACTGAGGCTGGTGAAAGGCTCTTACAGAGCAAAAATGTTACTTCGGGATTGTAATTTTCCTAGCAGAGAAGTGGGAAATTACACTGTGTATGAAAAGGCATGGATTGAGGTGGGTGTGGAAGTAAGAAGAGGGGAAAGAGTCGGGTAGGACAGGAAGGGACTCAGCAGCAAGCCAAATGTAAGCTTGAAGCCAAGGCCTTTAGATTTGTTGCTTTGTTTAAAAAAAGTCACAGTGTCCAGGATGTTGAGTAAGGATGTCATTCGTGCCATTGTGTGTGAGGTGGCGCGTATTTTTGCTCGCCTCACGTTTTCAGACCCGTGTAGCACAAGCCCTGCGGCTCACTTCAGGTGCGCCTGAACTCCAAGGTTCAGCCCCAGCACTCAGGCTGCTCGCTGAAACGCCTGACGGGTGCTGTCCCCTCGTGTGCAGGATTACTGCAAGTGACAGCAGCAAATGAAGCAGCTAAGTGCTTCTGTTTTACAAGGACCTAATATTGTCAAAGATACTCTCTCAATAACCAGAACTTTCAGTCAGAAGGCTGGTGTTCTGAGCTGCAGTTCAGCGCAAAGAGGCGCTTCTTCAGGATACCTAAGCCCTGATTCTGAAATAACTGGGAAAACTAGAGACGTGTAACAATGTCACACCTTCATCCTTGCGAAATGTTAAGTATTTAAAGGCGGCCAGTTCTGCAGAGGTGCACCACGCCACGCACTTCTGCTTCAGGCCAGCAGGAGTTCATTGAGGTGTTCCAAGTGCTCAGTTTCATGCACGGGGCTGGCTGTATTTGAGAGGTCTGCCGCTGGGTAAGCCGTTCTGTGGGCACGAAAAATCAACGTTTTTGGTGTCTTAATCTACACGGTGTCTTTGCCATCTGGTTGTTGTTACTCCTTATGACCTGAAGGGAAAAAACTGGGGGCGATTCTCCTGAGGAATGTGAAATGGGTTATTACTATAAGCAGGAGTGCTGGATGCATGAAGCTCTTCCCTCTGTAGTTGTGTTAGTAACTCTGCTGTAAAATAGCATTAAGACTGTTGGAATGAAAGTAAATTCAGATTAGACTTTCCAAGCAGCTTCTCATGTCAGGCTGCAAAGTACCTCAGTTATCCACTTAAGTGACACTTCGTGCTGTGGCTGCTGGAGCTTCTCCGCTAGTCTGATGGGTATCGCTGGCATGTTCTTGCCTTGTTATGGTGGATATTGGCAGTATTTCAATGACTGGGCAGCTGAAGTATTTTTGTTCATACAGCATTCCTGGAGAAACCCGTTGGTAGTCTGTTTTGCCTTATGAGGCTGATTCCCTGTGTATGGGGTCCTGCTTCTCGTCAGGTCTTGAGCATTAGCCTGGTGCTCACTTCAGTTTTCCCTTTGTGACGTACTGTTGTATATGCACTTGGTAGAGAGTCAGTGCCGTTTCACTGCATGAGTTTGCCAACTTCCACATGAAACACTTAGCAGATAGAGCTAAAGCACAAAGCTGACATGCAGTCATGCTCCCATGATAGCGTGATGCTGGAGAGCTTAAATTTGCTTTTGTTATTTAACCCAGGAACTCCTCAAAAAAACAAACAACAAAAAAAAGTATTTTTTTAACTTATAAACACCTTTTCTGTTGTTTAGCTTTGTAGTGGTTGAAAGCGCTGTTGTGGTTGTTAGGGAGACTTACTTGTCTACAGCAAAACTATCCAGACAACCCCTTAAATCCCCAAAAAGCAATAGTGTCAGCTGGAGCCATTGCAGTGCGTGGAGCTTGATTGTTGGCAGCTGTAGTTTTGGAATTCATTTTGTCCTCCGGTGTTCTGGCCTTTGTAGCATTGTTTCTGTAAGTGTGTGTGTCTAGCACACGAAAAACCTAAGGCTTCTAAGTGCCAGGCAGGAAGCTGCTGCTTTTCTCATGTCACTGAATGCAACCCAACCAGGGTTTGCTAGGTGAATGCTGGTAGCTGGAAGAATCCGTGTTGCAAAACAGCACTTAATCCTTTTCAGAAAGGAAGACTTCACACTTAGACTACACAAATAAAAAGGAAGGGGAAGAATAACTGACGTTGGGATGGTGGCAGTCCTGTCTCAGTGCTGTTGTTGTTGTCTAATTCCACTTCCTGGATACATGAGCTCTTTAGTTTAAGGGTAGGGTCTGAAGAATGATTTCTGACAGTCTTTGTTAGGACTCAGGAAAGAGTTGGTCAGCTAGACGTGTAAGCGTTAGCCTGGACTTCAAACAGTGTGGAAATCCAAAAGTACAGTAGCTGTTTGCTGCTTGCTGGGGGAGATGTGTAAACCTGTTTGTTATCTCATTTTAGCATGCCAATGAAGATGTGGAGAGGATGCTGTTAGGAAACAAGTGTGACATGGAAGATAAAAGAGTTGTTCCTAAAGCAAAAGGTGAACAGGTAGGTGTGGACAAAAACTTGCTTATCCAAGTAAGCAAATCAGTGCCAAGACTTCCTGCCATTGTCGGGTGGTTTAAATGCCACGGCGGGGCATGCCAGGGAACAAACAAGATAGCTGGATTTGCTGCCTTGTAAGCCTAAGAAAAGTTTTCCTGGAAGTTTAATTGTGAACGACTGCCGTGAATGGAGTGAGTTCAGCTGCAGTTCCTTCTGTTTTGGATAGCAGAAATTCTGCAAGCAACCTTTGTTAAGTTACTTGTTGTGTGACTGGTTTGTGTGGTATCTGTCCTCATGTTCAGGCATCAGCTTGTAATTTAATACACTTTAACTGCTGTTTCTGATTTAAGTTCTGAATCTTCTTTTGTGACATTTTGCTTAGCTAGTTCTTCTGATGCCTGCCACACTGAAAGAATATTACGTGCTCATAAATGTTACTAATCCCAAAGTTACAGCAGCATCAACTGAATAACACTACAATAACTCTAACCTTCTTTTTTCTTTTTTGGTTTAGATTGCTAGGGAGCATGGTATTAGGTTTTTCGAAACTAGTGCAAAAGCAAATATAAACATTGAGAAGGCATTCCTCACATTAGCAGAAGACATTCTTCGAAAGGTAGGTGATTACAGGATTTGTTTGGGAAGAAAATCCTAAAATGTCAGCGTCTGTTTCTTTTGATGTTCACCTGAATTGTTGTGGCTTTTTACTTTGGTATGCTAAGACAAACAAGTCCCTGAAGGAAGACTTGTACATCTAAAGCTTCTAAAGCTTGTTTGATGTTTCGTTATGGTACTGGTACTATCTAGAGGGAGTAGCATACATCAAAGCACCAAGGAACTCCTAGTTGTTTGGTCCTTAAACTCACTTGTATCACACGCGTGCTTGCAGTTAAAACGTTTGAATTAATTTGGAAGAGAATTGTCCTTTCCCTGCCACCTTCATTCTTTCCTGCTTTGTGGAGAGGGAACGTGAATGTTTATCACTTCCTGTCTCAGATGCCTGAAGTTATTTTAATCCTGAGGAGACCGAAGTCACTGGAATTCAGGGATGAGCCCTGGTGTTGCTTTTCTGTTTTGACTGTCTCTCCAGTCTCTCTGTGAGGTGGGCCACAGGGTGTCCTCAGATTTCTCTTTTAAACAGACTGTGTCCCTGTGTAAAACTACAGCCAAAGGATTTGACAACTTGCAGCAACAGAGAATCCATCGGAACTCTTCTGGTGGCTGTACTTCAAAACTTACTGTTTTAAAACGTGGACTTTATTTCTGGTGTGCCAGAATATAGCTCACCGTATAGTTGTTGAATCCTGTGAGGACCTTTTTCCTCAAATAAAGGAATTCTGTCTTTTCCCCTCTTCTGCCCTGCCATGTTAGCATTTGCCTGTATTTTTCAGCTATGCCTTTAGCCATTTCTATCAGTACCCAGTATTGTGTAAAAAGTCTTAAGTTTCTGCCAGGATTCTGAATGACTAGACCTGTCACTTCTACCTTGTTTCCGTGATTGCCCCTCCAAGCCTCCGCGTTTCATTGGAAGCCTTGACTGGCAGGTTAAATTGCAGCTGAGAGAAGAACATGGATCACCAGGGCTTCCTGGTGGCTGGTTCTCTCTCCTGAAATGTACCATGAAGAGGGCTGTCTTTGCTGAGTCATGTACCCAAAGCTTTGTATGCCCAGAGCTACGAGATACCGCTGTACTTGTATCCCTGGTGTCTGTCATAGGTTGGAAATGCATCGGCTTCCAATAGCTGCCACTGTTTTGTTGCTGGATTGAGCTGAGCAGACATTCAGGAGGCTCCAGGGCTGATTTTCAGTTAGTTTGTGTTCTCCTGTACCAAGGACTTGATTAAACCCTGTGCTGGCGTGTCCCTGCGTGCGATCAGGTCACGTCTCCAGCACTGAAACTGAGAGCTCGAGAGGCATGGGTTGGCCAACTCCAGCACGTGTGCTTTGTTCCTAAATGTTTACATATTTTTTCTGTGCTCCAGGTTAGCAGTAGGGACGGGATTATCTTCCCCCACATGAATGCTATCACTAACGTCGTCTGGGTTAATTGGTTGGAAATCTACTGCAAGGTCACTGCTGAGTCTTTCCTCAGCCCTTTTGAATACGCCTCTGCTCAATGTGCCTTGGTCGCAGCCCTAGTTTGGAGTTGTTTCTTAATCGGTTTTTGACAAGCTTTACGTGAGGAAGCGACTGAAAATCGTTGGCCTTTGGTGAACAGGAGGGTTCCTAGCCTAAAGAGTCCTGCTGCGCCTCCTGACCTTTACCTTTTTACCTCGGGCCTCAGTGCATTTGTCTGCAGAAGGGGGCAGGGTGGGCGATGGCTTGCTGTTGCAAGGCTGTGGAGTAGAGAATAAGAAAAGGAATGCAGGGGCTAAAGTGCTGTATTCTCACGAATGTTTAGATTAGTTTCTAAACAGCTGAAAATAGATGTGAGCATCTGATCAAAACCACTGGACTTCAAGTTTTGTTTTGGTCAGACCAAGCTTACAACCCATGGTGCAGATGAGATGTTTTGTGCGCTGCCTCGGAATCTGGTGTCCTGATTAACTGGAAGGCAGATGCTTTTTGCTTTGCCTTTTTTTTTCTTTATCCATAAATAAAATTACTCTGTCATTTTTAAGGTCATTAGTTCACGTAATTTAACTTCAGCTTGTGTAAGTTGCACACTGTGATTTACTCCACCAAAGTCCGAGTGTCAGTTCTAAAAGCGGGATCTGGAAATAATTCATGTTTACTTTGGAGCGTGCCTAGTTTGAAAGCTTTTCCCAGATTTCTAATCGCTGTTGATTTAAAACAACAGCCACAAAAAAATCCTAAGACTGGTTTTGCACGCTTTTGCTGGCGAGGGAAGGAGGATTCCCTACGTTTCTGTAGAGCTCTTTGTCCGTAGTTTATTTGGGATGTTATTTGGTGGTGTCAGTCCTTCTGTAAGCCTCTACCTCTTCAGCTCTGAATGCTCTTTTTCCGAAAGTCTCAGGAGTTATCTAACTTTCTTGCTTGTTTCGTTGCAGACCCCTGTAAAAGAGCCCAACAGTGAAAATGTAGATATCAGCAGTGGAGGTGGGGTGACAGGCTGGAAGAGCAAGTGTTGCTGAACGTTCTCCTATATCACCAATCGCCATCCACCGCTCCTTTTTTCTCGCTGCAAAACAAACCACTCTGCCCGTTTTTAACCTTAAACTGATGTTTTGTTCCTCATCTTAACAAGCTCCTGTCTCCCTTTGTTTTTCTGTTTAGGACAGCTTGCGTACTATAATTTCCTCAACATGTATAGCAAAATCATCTCCGCGACTTCATTTTTTAATGTACCTGCTCAACTTACCACTACGTTTTGGTTGTATTATAGTCCCGTTCCTCCTGACATTAAAACATATAGCAATCATATTCAACTCTACTCTGCAAATTGTATAAGAATAAAAGTTAGAATTAACAATTTATTTTGTACAACAGTGGAATTTTCTGTCATGGATAATGTGCTTGAGTCACCATATTCTCTAGAAGCATCAGCAAAAGAGCCAGGAAAACACTCATTTTCGCCTTGAGTATGTGAATGGGGTTTATTTTGTCCTGTGCCTTATGTGGAAAGGAACTTTTATTTTCGCTTTTGTTTCTCTTCTGGTGGAAGCATGTGCAGGAGACATACCATCCATACCTGATCATTTTAAAATACTGAACTCTTTTGTGATTGCTTTCTGTAATTGTTGGTGTAATGCATCGAGGACAAAGGGTGGTGCAAAAAATACTGCATTTAATCTGCTCTGTCTCCTTTTTGGTGATCTACCCATTCGGAACTGTTCCTGCTGCCATTTTTTTTCTCACTCGCAGCTCTTTCCTTTTGCCTGCATGCTGCTTTTATTTGCTTTCCTTCATGGTGTGATGTGTTAATTAAAAGGATGGCAACGTGGTATGTTTGCCAAAAATTTAATACAAAGCACTGATTTAGCTTTCAAGGTAAAATGTTGACGATACCTACTAATTTCCCTCTAGCCAATGTCAGTTCACTAGTATATCTTCTCTCCTCCTGCATAGCCATTGGGTTTTATGATATGGAAGAGTTATTTGCATGCACTAGTTTTCTATGGAGGGTGATGTGGTTGTCTACTTTATGTGTATGAATATAACATGCGATTCCCAAACTGACAGCAGTTAACATGAACTTTTAAGTTCTGTCTCTCACTGTTAGCCGCTCCAACAAGATGCTCGGTAGCCTAGCAAGAGGCTGAGTAAAACTAGATTAAAAAAGAAAAAAGAAAAAAAAAAGGAAGAAAAAAAGTCGGCAGTTTAATTTATTACCTCCCTGAAAACTTTCCACTTTCCAGTGTTACAAGCTCTGAGTCATTCGTGCTGCGGTCAGTCTTGGCTCGCTCCCGGGGCACGGGCTTGCGGGCTGTGCCGCCGCGTCCCCGCCAGGCACCCGCGCTCGCGCACTGCAGTGGCTTCGGGTTTGAAAGGAAGGGGGTTAACGACTGCCAGCCTGACTTTGTAGGCTGCTCCCGCTGAACTGGGCGTTCGGGCTGCAGGAGCAGTCGTGCGTTCACTTGCCTTGCATTTAAAACACGGCGCAGGAGAGCTGCTCCAGCCAAGGACAAAAAGATGTTCCAAACAGCCGCTTCCCCCGAGCCTCGCGTTCTTTGAAGCTGGACAAGCTCGCGCCTCACTCTTGTCCGCTTGGGTTTTGGACTTTCTCCAGTAAATAAAGTAGTAACTAACGCTGATTTAATTTTAATGAAATGACAGTGTTTTAACATTGAAATTCTAGTTTTGAACCGCTTCCCGTGTAGTAACTCGGCCGGCGTGTCTCCCTTTTCCCCGTGGTTTGGCATTTTGTCTCTGTGTTTGCCCTTCCCAGCCGTGTGGCTGTTGGCCAGGCGGGCCCGGGACCCCCGTGGGCAGACGGGCACAGGTCGGTCCCCCCGCGCTGCGCCTGGTGGCCAGCACTGTAAATAGCGTCCGGCTACCTTCTGGTTAAACCTGCACTTTTCAACATTATCAAAAAGGGAAAACGGAGAAATAGACATCTTTTTTTTTTTTTGTATAATCTTTGTTTTAAAACGTGAGCTTTTTATTTGCTGCAGGGGGCTTGGCACCTTCTGTGTAAATCTGTCGGGGTCGTCTGTAGGCGCTGCGCTCGTAGTGCCCAGCCAGGGGAGCGCAGCCCCCTCCCTACCCAGTCAGCACGCGTAAACAGGTCTAGGTGGTCCTCTTCTGTTCGTATAAAAACATGACTTTTAACCATGTGGCTTTGTTTTGTTTTGGGAGTGCAAGGCCCAGCTGAGGAGGAGTGAGCACCAAGAGTCAATTCTGATGCTAAAAAAGTAATAATAATCGTGTTGGAGGAATTTGCAGTAACTTTATTTCTGCTGGTATCTAAATTTACCGCTCGCTAGCCAACTAACTGCTTGTGGCACCTGCGTGTGGAAGCCCCCCCCGGCCCCGGGTGGGGATTGAAGCCGAATCTTGCCCGGACCCCCCTGGAGCCCCTCGAGCCGCCCGGGCGCCGTCGCGCTGGATCCGGCCGTGCCAGCAGCCGCGGGCTCTCGCGTCCCCGGCCGGCAGCGGAACCCCCAGTGCTACCTTTTGTCATGGCAAAATGTAACTTAATTAAATCGGTAATGATGAACTAAACCCCGAGGTTGGATCTATTGTATAAGCGTGTTACCTGCTTTGTACTTGGCACGTCGGTGTGGCCGGGGCGGTGCGGGGCGGCGCGGGGCGAGGTGAAAGCCGCGCTTCGTACGATCGGACTTGGATGGTGGAAAAAACAGCATCGACTTCAGGTCTAGGATTAATTCCCATGCCTACAATTTTTTACTTAATCTTTTAATATTTTTGCTACTCCACTCTGGCTTTTTATTTAAAACACATTCTTTTGTACCACTTACTGTATCAAATTGTATAAAAGATCACTGTCCCATTCTTGGTCATACCAAGAGCAAATAAAAGCTTTTATAAACTTGCACTGGTTACTTCCTGGGCCCCTTACCGGCGCCTTCCCCCTGTCCCCGTGGGGCTCTGGGTGCGCAGAGCTTCGCAACCCGTGCTGGCTGCGGCCACTCGGCTGCGTTAACGAACCGATCAGAGCTGGTCCCTGCTGTAAGGAACCGCGTTTTGACACAGCCATTACTTGGTTTTTCACGTAGAAAGCGTCAGCTGCTTCTCAAGGCTGGGGGCGGGCTGGTGGGGCTGTCCTGGGGGCAAGCCTGCGGCCCCCAACTCCTCAGCGAGGTGGTGGGGAGCTTTTGGAAACCCGTGGAACGGGGGCAGCCTCCCTGCCTGCCCCTGTGGCTGCGGCCGTGCGGGTGGGTTTCCACCTTGCGGGAGCTGCACGTGCCTCCCAGGAGCTGCTTGCTGCAGCTTCTCCGTGCTCCATGTCGCCACTAACCCACGTCCCCTGTCCTGGTGGAGGCACCTGGCCATGCTCATCGTCTAAAATTTTGGGTAGACCTACGTGGTGCCAGGAGTTGGACTCGATGATCCTTGTGGGTCCCTTCCAACTCGGGATATTCTGTGATTCTATGATTCTTTGTGTTCGCCAGCCCCATCTCTGCCAGCAGATACCAGCTCTGTGTCCCCAGAGCTGCGGGGAGCAGGTGCCCCAAGCCCCCTGCAGGCTTAGGGCCGTGCCCAGGTTGGGGACATTGCCTGTCCCCGTCCCCATCCCCCTGGCGCAGCGGGGCCGCACTTGGCCTTGTTGCTTCCCGCTGCCGTGGTGTCGGTAACCGGAGGGGGTTTTGTGCTGCTGCCGAGGCCGTCACAGCCAGGGCCGCAGCCTCGGGTGCCCGTCGGTGCCACCATCACCGTGCCACCCACAGGGAGGTGGCAGCTCCCAGCCCGGCCCCTCGTGTCCCAGTGGGGCCAGATGTGATGAGTGGGGACATGTGGTGGCAGAGCCCAGCGCGCGGTGGCGTGGCCGCAGCACCGGGCATCGACCCGTCTGTGCTCGCTGCTCCCTCTGCTCCTCCGGGCTCCCCGTCCCAAATCCCCAAGGGTAAGGGCTGGGGGAGCGGCGCCTTGAGCCCCGAGGTGCTGTAGGAGCCCCCCCGCCCCACGTTGGCCATGAGCACGTCGCCAGCGCCCGGGGACCTTCCCCTGGTGTCCCCAGCTGGGGTGGCCACGAGCCACCACTTGGTGTCGGTGCCGTCCACACGTGTCCCCGGGGGAGAGGGGCCCGGGGGTGGGGGGGGACAGGACCGGGGGGTGCTCCTGTGGCTTTTGGGGTCCTCTGGGACATCCCCAGCCGGACTCGGGAGGATGCAGCACCCCCAGGCACCCCAAAACTGCCCTGTGGGTGCCCAAGGCCGGGCTGGATGGGGCTGGGGGCAGCCTGGGCTGGGGGCAGGGGTCGTGCCCATGGCAGGGGTGGCACCGGGGGGGCTGTGAGGACCCCGCCCGCCCAAACCCTTCTGTGAGCCCCCCCTGCAGCTGCATCCCACGGCTGCGGGGGCACCGGGGGGGTGCTGACCTGACTCCCCCCGCCCGGCCCGGACCCTGCATGCACCTCCCCCCCCCAGTAAATAAAATAAATATCCGAACCTCATTCCTCCCACACCTTCTCACCCAGCTCGGGGCGGGGGGGGGGGCTTCACCCCACATCCCCCCCCCCCCCCTCAAATCCGGGGGGGAACCGCGCCGGGGCGGGGGGGGGAATCCGCAGCCCCCCGGGAGCCCTCAGGGGCCGGGCAAAGGCTGAGCCCCGCCGCGGGGGCGGCTCCCGGCTGCCCCCCCCCCCCCCCCCCCCCCCCCCCTTCTTCCCCCCCCCCTTTTCCCCTTCCCCCTGCCCCGGCTCCGGTGCCGGTGGCGGCGGCGATGGAGCCCGGCGCTGCCGCCGCCCCCCCCCGCGGCCCGGGGCCGGCCTGAGGCGGCGGCGATGCGGCGGCGATGGAGAAGCTGGCGGCGGGGCTGGCCCGGCTCCGCTGGAGCCCCGCGGCGCTGCCCCTGGACGCGATCGTCAGCAAGTGCCGGCTGCCCACGTTGGTCTGCCTGGGGCAGGGTGAGCGCGGGGGGCGCGGGGGGGCAGCGGTGGGGATGGGGATGGGGGCAGAGGGACAGGGACCGAGGGGTGGGGACAGACGGATGGGGGCAGAGGGACGGGGGCAGAGGGACAGGGAGGGGGACAGGGCCGGGGGCCGGGGGGGGCAGGGGATGGGGACAGGGACGGGGACGGAGGGACAGGGACAGAGGGATGGGGGCAGAGGGATGGGGGCAGAAGGACAGAAGGACAGGGACAGGGGCCGGGGGGGGCAGGGGATGGGGACAGGGACGGGGACGGAGGGACAGGGACAGAGGGATGGGGATGGGGACAGGGGATGGGGACAGGGACAGAGGGACGGGGACAGAGGGACATGGACAGGGAGAGGGGCTGGGGGGGCAGGGGATGGAGGCAGAGGGATGGGGACAGAGGGATGGGGATGGAGACAGGGACAGGGACAGAGGGACAGGGACAGAGGGACAGGGACAGGGATCAGGAAAGGGATGGGAAGAGTGGGGGGGTGCAGGGGACAGGGATGGGGACAGAGGGACAGGGACAGAGGAAAGGGACTGGGATGGGAAGCATGGGGGGATGAAGAGGGCAGGGACACAGAAAGAGGGACAGGGAAAGAGGGATGGGGACGGGGATGGGAAACATGAGGGGTGCAGGGGACAGGGACAGAGGGATGGGGACAGGGACAGAGGGACAGGATCGGGGTGGGAGTGAGGCAGGGCTGGAGGGGCTGGGGATGGACGGGGGGACAGGGACAGAGGGAGGAGGGACGGAGCGGTGGAAGGAGGTGAGGCAGGGATGGAGGGGATGGGGAGCAGGGGAGGGCTGGGAGAGGGGGGTCGGGGGGAGCGACAGAGGGGGGCAGGGAGAGCGGGATGGGGAGCTGGGGGGGCTGGGGGGGGGCTGGAGAAAGAGGGGCTGGGAGGGAGGAAGGGCTGCAGCGGATGGGGACGGACAGAGGGACTGGGACAGACAGGGACAGGGATGGAGCAGACCGGGTGATGGAGGGGCTGAGGAGGAGGCGAGGGCAGGGGGCTGGGGGGGGCTGGGGGGGGGGGAAGGCTGGGAGGGATGGGACAGGGACGGGGCCGAAGGGCACGAGGGGAGATGAAGGCCGGAGGCTTGAGGAGGAGGAGGGCGGCTGGAGGCCGGGTGGCCTGGGGCTGTGAGGGTCCCCTGCTGGGGGGGGGGGTGGTGCCAGGTGTCACCCCTGTCCCCTGCAGGACACGTGTGTGTGTGTGTGTGTGTGTGTGTGTGTGTCTGTCCGTCCTTCTGTCCACCCGTCCGTCTGTCCGTCCACGCTGGGCTGCCACCAGCCGCCCCCTCCCCATCAGTGGCAGTGGGGATCCCGCGCTGCACCCCCAGATTCCCTCCTCCCCTGCAGCCCCACGGTTTGGGGGGCTCCCACCTTTTGGGGTGCCCGGGGGGGGGGGGGGGGGGGCGGTCCCAGCAGTGCCTCCCCCCCTCCCCAGGCACAGGCCGGGGGGGGGGCACAAAGGGGCCGCCTGTGCGGTGCTGCCGGGCCAGCGCCGGCCTTTGCCCATTTCCCTGGTAACTGTTGCTGAGATTTCGGGATGGAGGCGCCCGGCACGGCCACAGACTGCCCCCCCCCCCCCCCCCGCCTGCACCCCCTGCTTGGGGATGGAGGCACAGAGCCCCTCAGCACCCCCCCCCCCCCCCCCCCCCGCCCCAGCCCATCCCTGGTGGTCCCCAGACACGGAACAGGCTCAGACCCGGACCCCCCCCACCCCCCAACCTTGCCCTGGGGTGCTGGCGATGGCCCCAGCTTGGGCTTGCATTTTCAGATGCTTTCCTCGCCCCTCGGTCTGGCCCTGCTGGCCTGCGAGTTGGGGAGGGGGCTCTAAGGGGTGAAGGTGGCCGGGGGTCTCCGGGGAGGGTCTCTGGGGGGGTGCCCAGGGGTGCCCAGGGGTTGACGCAGCGGGGCTGTGGCTCAGGAGGGCAGCTTCTGCCGGCCCGATGCTCAGGTCAGCGCCTCGGGACGTGCGGGTGCGAGGTGCTGAAAGTGAGCGGGGGGGGGGGGGGGGGGGGGAAGGGGGGGGGCCTGGCTGTGCTGACCCCAACCAGGGACAGGGACGGGGACACCTGGGTGTGAGCACGGTGGTGCAGGGCTGTGCACAGCTGCGGGTGTGCGCAGGGAGCCACATTGGGCATGCGGCCGGTGGGGGGGGGGGCACAGCCGGGAGCACCCTGCCCTGTTGCACGGTGTAGGGGCAGAGCAGGGTGTCAGGGGGACAGGCTGAGCCCCCCCCGGAACAGGACGCGTCCCCCCAGGACTCGCTGCGCCCCTCCGGAGCCGGCTGCAGCCTGGGGGTGCCGGGGCCCCCCCCCCCCCCCCCCCGCCCCGAGCCGCCTCGCCCCGGCCTGCAGCCCGGACCCCGTGTCAATAAACTTCTTGTTCGGCCGCTGCTGCAGCCTTTCAGGAGGGACAAAGAAATTGTTTCCAGGGCAACTGGCGGCTCTTGGCAGCGGGCACCTGCTCGCCCATCGCCCGGCACCCGGGGCTCCCCCCGCACCCCCCCCCGCACCCCCTCGGGGCTCCCCCCGCGGCCGTCCCCAAGCCCGGGGCTCGCCGTCCCCGTGGCCGTGCTGTCCCCTGGCCCCCCGGCCCCCGAAGCGGAGCTGAGCAAAAGGGGGGGGGGGGGGGGGGCCCTGAGCGTGTTTTAGCCCTTGGCATTGCCGCTCTCTCTTTTGGGGGGCCGTGTTGCGTGCCTGGGGGGGGGGGGGCGGATTTGAGAGCAGCCCGCAGGGGCCGGGGGCTCGGCCCCCAGCTTTGGGACAGGCGCTCCCCACCCAGGCCCTGGCAGGGAGGGAGGTGGTGGCTGGCGGGGGGCGGGGGGGGGGCACACAGGGGCTGGGGGCTGGAAAGGGCCCTGGGGAGCCTGGGGGGAGGCCGCAGGCAAAGGGGAGAGCTGGGTCCTGGCAGCCTCACCCCCCCCCCCCCCCCCCGGGGCTGGTGGCACATGGGGTGTGGGGGACACCAGCGGGACCTGGCTGGGGACCGGTGCTGGGTGCTGCAAAGCAAGGGGGGTGCTGCTGTCCTGGGGGGGGCTGGCACCCACGGGTGGGCTCCCCAGAGCTGTGTCCCCCACCGGCTCCCCCCCCCCCCCCCCCCTTCCCTGGGGCTCAGCCCGTCCCCGTCCCCCCGCAGGGGAGTCGGTGGAGGGGGTGAGCGCCCAGGACGTGCTCCTGATCCACTCCTGCCGCCAGTGGACGACGGTGACGGCCCACAGCCTGGAGGAAGGGCACTACGTCGTCGGCCCCAAAATCGACATCCCCCTGCAGTACCCAGGTGGGGACAGGGGCCGCGAGGCAGGGGGCTGGGTGGGCTGAGCCCCCGCCGGGAGGAACTGGGGCTGAGGGCGGGGGGGGGGGGGGGGGGGGGGGGCCTACAGTTGGGGTCCCCACGGCGTGGGGGTGACGTGAACCAGTGGGGGCGAGGAGCTGCTCTGCTGGGGCTGCCGACGGTGCGGGGGGCACCCAGCCCGGCACGGGGGGGAGGAGGGATGGGGGGAGGGACTGGGGGGGGGGGGGGGGGGGAGATGGAGACAGGGACGTGGATGGGGATGGGAAGGGGGATGGGACACAGAAGGGAATGGAGACAGGGATGGGATGAGTTGAGATTGGAGACAGGGATGGGATGGGATGGGATGGGATGGGATGGGATGGGATAGGGACGGGGATGGAGGCAGGGATGGGATGGGGACAGGGATGGGATGGGGACAGGGATGCAGATGACGATGAGGATGGGGATGGAGACAGGGACGGGTTGGGGTGGGGACAGGGACAGGGATAGGATGGGGACTGGTGAGGGTCGGGGACGGGACGGGGATGGGGGACAGGCCGGGGCTGCTGTAGCAGATGAAGGTGCTGAGCTCACCGCGGCCGCCGTAGCGGGGGCCTTAATGACCACTCTTAAGTGCTCGCCATGGCGGCAACGAGTCCTGCTAATAAATAAATAATGGGAAGTGGAGCGGGGGAGGGGCAGATCACCCATCCCAAGGGGGTCGGGGGGGGGTGGTGGTGGTGGTGGTGGGGTGCACGCAGCATGTTAACCGGCTCGGTGGGGCACAGGGCAGCTCCTGCCACGGTCCCTGTCCCTCTGCTCGGGTGCCACGTCCCCGTCCTCCCCCAGCTTTTTGTGTCCCCTCTGTGCTAGCCCGGAGCAGAGCAGCCCCGCGCCGTGGCGCCGAGTTAATATTCCCATCAGGTCCCGTCCCCGCCACGCTCGTGCTAATGAAGGCAGAGTTTTGCTCCTGAATGCAGCCCTGCGGCTCCCTGGCTGCGCCTGGCCCCCCGCACACCGCTGTCTGTGGGGCTGGGGGAAGCTGAGGCGGGGGGGGGGGGGGGCCGGGAAGCCTCCGGGAGCCGCTCCCTCCATCCTTGGGGCATTTTTGTGGTCGCTTTGGGGGTGTTCTCTGCCCCTATGGGGGTGCTGCAGGGGCACCGCTGGGGAACTTGGTGCCCCCGGAGGTTTGCTTTGGAAGGAGAGAGCTCGGGATGGGCCCCAAATGGGATGGGGACTCCAGGCTGGGCTCATCAGCAGCTGCCCCGATGAACCGTGCCAGGGTGGCTGCGGCTCACCAGGGCCGGGGGGGGGGGGGGGGGACGCCCTGTGGGCCCCTCTGACTGCTCTGGGGCTGGGTGTCCCCTGCAGGGAAGTTCAAGCTGCTGGACCAGGACCGGGACATCCGGGAGCCCGTGCAATATTTCAACAGCGTAGAGGAGGTGGCCAGCATCTTCCCCGACCGCGTCTTCGTCATGGAGGCCATCACCTTCAGCGTGAAGGTTGGCGTGGTCACTGCGGGGTGGGGTGGGGGGACAGCAGGGAATGGTAGGGGGACGTTGGGGGCATCAGGAGACCGTGGTGGGGCAGCAGCTGAACATCAGAGCGTGGTGGTGAGGCAGCAGGGGTGGGGGTGGGACAGGAGGTGGCGGTGGGACATCAGCAGATGGCAGTGGGACACCAGGAGGTGATGGTGGAACACTACAGGATGGTGGTGGGACCTCAGGGTTGGCGGTGGGAGGTAAGGGGAAGGCAGCGGGACACCAGGGGGTGGCTGGTGGTGGGACACCAGGGGACGGTGACGGGGCACTGGGCGCCTGCTCAGCCACCGTCCGTCCCTGTGCAGGTGGTGTCGGGGGAGTTCAGCGAGGACAGCGAGGTGTACAACTTCACGCTGCACGCCGGGGACGAGCTGACGCTGATGGGCCAGGCGGAGATCCTCTGCGCCAAGACGGTGAAGGAGAAGTCGCGCTTCAACACCCTCCTGCGGAAGCTGGGCAAGGCGGCGCCGGCGGCGGGGGCCAAGCAGGTGAAGGGCAAGATGCCCTGCCTGATCTGCATGAACCACCGCACCAACGAGAGCCTCAGCCTGCCCTTCCAGTGCAAGGGCCGCTTCAGCACCCGCAGCCCCCTCGAGCTGCGGCTCCAGGAGGGCGAGCACACCATCCGCAGCATCATCGAGAAGGTGCGGCTGCCCGTCAACGTGGCCGTGCCCAGCCGCCCGGCGCGCAACCCCTACGACCTGCACGCCATCCGTGAGGGGCACTGCTACAAGCTGGTCAGCATCATCTCCAAGACGGTGGTGCTGTGCTGCATCCTCCGCCGGGACCAGCTGGTCCCCTTCCACTTCCTCCTGCTGGCCGACATGCCGCGCTTCCAGCTGCCCGAGGGGCTGCTCGGGGGGGACCCCCAGCTGGAGAAGCTGCTGCGGGACAGCGCCGCGTACTGCCACGAGCGCTTCAACCCCGACGAGTACTCGCGGGCGGTGCGGGAGGCCAAGCCCGACTTTTCGGAGGAGTGCGCCAGCCCCCGGCGCTTGAGGCTCTGCCTGCCGGGCTGCGCCCGCGAGGAGCTCAGCCAGCCCCTGCAGCGCCTCTCGCTCTGCTTCTACGGCGGGGGGCTGCCCCGCGCCCCCCAGGACGCGGCCGCCCGCTGCCAGGACCCGCCGGGTGCCGGTACGGGGACACCGCGCCAGCAGCCGCCGCTGCCCGACTTCGCCGACCCCGAGAGGGAATACATGACGCCCGACTGGGCCGAGCCCGAGTTCAGGACTCAGGAGCCGCTGGAGATCCCCTACGAGGAGCTCTGGAGCAACCAGGGCCTGGAGAGCTTCTCCTCGCCCGGCGGCACGGGGCGGCCGGACCTCGTCGCCTTCGGGGCCGCGTCCCCGCTGGGCTCCCCGCGCCGCCCCGGCGTGCCCAGGGACGAGCCCCTGGGGGATGCGCCACCCCCGGTGCCACCCAAATCGGAGGCGGTAAGAGCTGTGGGATGCCCCGGGGCTGGGGGGACCCAGCGGTGTCCCCACACTGGGGGCACGGGTGCACCCACCGCGACCTGCTGTTGGGTTGGGGGGTCCCGGGGCAGTGTCGGCCCCGCCACGACGGGGCCCTGACGGTGCTCGCCCCGTTGCAGGTGAAGGAGGAGTGCCGGCTGCTGAACGCGCCCCCCGTGCCGCCCCGGGGCGGCCGCCCCCCAGCACCCCGCAGCCCCCCAGCCCCCCTGCGCTTCCCGAAGCTGGCTCCGGCTCCCTCGCCCAGCCCCAGCCTCTCCTACTACTCCTCGGGGCTCCACGACGGGTGAGTGGCTCGGCGACGCGGGGTGCCCCCCCCGGGGCGGGATGTCCCCCGCACCACGAGGTTTGGGGGGGGACACGGCGTGGCCCTGGGGTGACGCTCGCCTTCCTCCATCAGGGCGGTCCCGCGGAGCGGCAGCGGCTCGCCCTCGCCCGACGCCTACTCCCTGTACTGCTACCCCTGCGCCTGGGGCGACTGCAAAGCCGGGGACGCCCCCGGGCGCCCGCTGCCCCCCGCCGCCCAGCCCGGCCCCACCGCCTGGTCGGACCCCTGGGCCTACGCCGAGGCGGGGGCCGGGGGGGGCAGCGGCCGCTCCACCCCGCTGCCGGCGGCCGAGCCCCCCATGAAACCTTTCCGCAGCTGCCCGCGCCTCAAGCCCCCGCACCCCCAAAAACGCTTCGCACCCTTCGGGGCGCTCAATCCCTTCGCCGGCCCGGCTGAGTGGCCGGAGAGCCCGGAGTGGCCCAAACCGCCTTCGGCCCCGGCTGCTCCCTCTTCCTCCTCCTCACCCGAACCCTTCGCCCCCTTCGAGGGGCCGGATCCGACGGCCCCCCCCCGCCCCCCCAAGGGTTTTGAGGGGGACAGCATCGTCATCCGCGGGGCGGCCCCGCTCTCGCCCGCCGTCCTGCGCGGGGCCGAAGGCGGCATCGCCCGCCTCTACCTGGCGCAGGGCGTCATCGAGGTGCCACCGGCGGCGCGGGGTGAGGGGGGGGGCCCCGCCGGCTGCCCCCCGGCCCAGCGGGGACGGCTCGCCCTGGCTGCCCCCCTCCGACCTCTCGGCCCTCTCGGTGGAGGAGGTCTCCAAGTGCCTGCGCTTCATCGGCCTCTCCGAGGACGTCGTCAGCTTCTTCGCGCGGGAGCGCATCGACGGCAGCATCTTCGTGCAGCTCAGCGAGGAGATCCTGGCCGACGACTTCCGCCTCACCAAGCTCCAGGTGAAGAAAATCATGCAGTTCATCAAGGGCTGGCGCCCCAAGATCTAGCCAGGTGATGGGGTACCCCCAGCCCCAGCCGCGCAGTGCCTCTCCCCGCTTTGGCTGCGGGGTTTCCTCCTCCCCGGGAGCTCGGCCCCACTGCCTGGGGCTCCCCCCTTTCTGTTTTAACACTGGACAGTAATTTTGGCCTCAACAGGCTGGAAAATATCGGCGTTTGCATTGACTGCTTTAACTTAATCCTTGTGGATTAGTGTAATAAACATCCGGGAGAGAACAAGCTGTCGGAGAAGCCCCTTGCTCGGGGAGGAGGGGGACAGGGGCTTGGTGTGGGGACCAGCGGGGTGGCACAGGGAAAGCAGAGCCGCTCCGGGCAAGGCTCAGAGCCCACGCACACAGCTCCTGTGCAGCCCCCAGAGCAGGGCACAGGTCCTGGGGGCCGCTGCCTCCCCCCCAGGGAGGGCTGAAGGCTGCTCACCAGCCCTGCAAGCAGGACAGCAGAGGCAGGCTGAGAGGACGTCTCGGCCAAGTTTTGCACTGCTGGCTTTGAGAAACGAGCACAAACGCAACATGGAAAGAGCAGCATCGCCGCGCGAGCACCCTGCTGGTGCTGGGGGACAGGCAGGGCACCGCAGCGAGGCAGGGAGGTGGAGGCCAGGCTGGCTCTGAAATTAGCGACAGGTGCGCAGAGATTTAAAGCCTTTTAGTTTAAATTGAGCTCTCCCCACGGGGGGACCCTTCTGGCCTTTGGCTGCTTGATTTGCAATTACAGGCGGGTCCATCTGCCAGGATAACCCCGGCGGCGGCGCTCAGGGCCAGACAAAAGAGCCGGAGGCTCCTCGCAGGCACTGACTGATGGCGGAGGTGACAGAGCAGGGCTTTGTTCTGCACTGCCGCCCTCCCCTGCCTCTCCCCACCAGTGCCCCCCCCCCACTTTGTCAGTCTCACAGCTCAGCAGGCTGCCAGCAAGCGTGGGCGGCCCCCCGACACACCGAGAGGACCCTGGAGGATTGCCTGAACGCTTTATTTCCACCCTGAGCGGCTCCGTTCCTCGGTGCCAAGCGGCTGCGCCCCAGCGAGACAGGATGAGAAGCAGGCATGGAGTCCGAACCCGGGAGACGGGGATTTATTGGTGCTTTATGGAAAGGCAAGGCCGCAGGGCCAGCCGCGTGGATGCTGCTGCCTGCCAGGCCCCAGGAGCACTGGTGGTTGCGATACGAAAGCCGATACAGAAGAAATGCTCTCTGTCAGCAAGGAGCCACCAGGCCCACGCTGGCCCAGGACGGATGTGCCCGACACACGGTAGCTGATAAGGCACTTGAAATGACTGCAAGCCACAAGGCAATCTGCTGTCACCCTCCTTCCTCTCCCTGCCTCTCCCCCGGGTGCTTTGCAGATTAACCTATAGAGAATTGGGTGTTGCTGGAGCGCCGGTGCCCCCGGCTCAGGCTGTTGGTGCGTCTCGGGCAGGCGTCACGGGCCCCGCTCACTGGTGGAACTTCTTGCCCGGGCTGTTGGCGTAGTCCAGCAGCAGCTGGCAGGGCGTGAACTGGCTGCCGTAGACGGCCTCGTACTTCCGCAGCTTGTCCACCAGCTGCTTGGCTCCGTAGGAGTCTGCGTACCTGAAGGGACCTGCGGGGCACAGGGGGAAAGTGGGACAGGTGCTGAAGAAGGGAAAAACACCACACCGAGGCTCCCGGAAGGGTGACAGCACTGGGTATGGCAGATCTGTCCTTCTCCAGAAGAGAGCCCTGGCTGCTGCCATGTGGAGCCAGCACCCGACCTTCCCCTGTGCGAGCCCAGCTCAGAGGGGAGCAGGAAGGTGCTGCCGCCTTTGTGCCTTGTGTCAGCCCTCGCTGGTGCTTTTGCTTGGTCTGAAATACCCATCCTAAAACTGGCAGCGAAGCTGTGAGGGTCCCCGGATGCCACAGAATATGCTGGGGGTAATGCAGGCTGGGACAAGCCGAGCACAAGCTGGGACAAATTATTTTCATTCCTCTCCTAGTCTGAGCTTGCTGCAAGGAGGGAACTACTAGGGACCCTGCAGAAGCACTACCACGTGGCTTAGAGCCCTCACTGTCTTTCAGTTGTGACCCGAGCCTCAGCTCATGCCTTGCCCAGTGCCTTGGCCGTGGCCACGACCACCCAGCCAGGCTGCGGATGGGTCCAAGAGGACTTTGCCCACACTCTTGGCTAGGACCAGGCCAATGTACTCGCTGGAAACCTCAGCCATGGTGCACTGCACTCATCAGCTCATCTTTATCTGCGAGGTGGGTCCTTGGACACCGTTTCCCAGTCCCGCATGCAGCGGGAAACCATTTCCAGCAATGCTGCAAGAAGCCTGCCTGCCTGCCCAGGCCAGTCACGGTGGCAAGAGAGGAGATACGTGGTTGGACCAGATGATCCTGAAGGTCTTTTCCAACCTTAATGATTCTCTGATTCTATATCAGAGCCTCATTTTTCACTGAAGGCCATACAGCTGCACAAAAGCCAGGGACTTAAAAATGCAGGACCTTTGCAAAGCTCCCAGTCCACCTGCCCCCATGACTATCAGGCAGAAAAGCTCTTTTGAGTGATGGGAAGCGCTGATGAGGCTGGAGCCAGCAAGGCTCTGCCTTCTTGCTCAAACCTGAAGACAGCAAGCGGCCTGGTTCCTGTCCCCTGATCCTCCCCACCTCTGTGAAACAACTGTACCAGCAAAGGAACTCCCCAGGGCCACGGCAGAAATGCCCCACACTGCTTCAAGCAGCTCTCAGGCCCGCTGCCAGCTCTCAGGTGGGAACGCTGAAGCAACGTCCCTGGCTCAGGCTTCACATGGGAGAGCAACACTCATGCCGCAGCTGAGACCTGGCCTCAGAGCCCACCAGAAATGCCCCCTACGAAGTGCTCGAGCCAAGTCAGGCAGGCCTCACACCACTCCGCAGCTCCCACGCTCACCTCCCAGGCACGGCGGGAAGCCCAGGCCAAACACAGCACCAATGTCTCCCTCCACGGGGTTGCTGAGGATCCCTTCCTGCAGGCACATGGCCGCCTCGTTCACAAACCTCGTCACCAGGCGCATCTGGATGTCCTCCTCGGTGCAGCTACCAGGAGAGAAGAGTCTGTAAGGGCTGTGCGGCTTACACAGCAGCTGGATGGAGGAGTACGTGAGACCAGCAGAGGTGGGGGGCAGGGACAGGCCTTGAGGGGGGTGAGGAACTCATTGGAAAGGTCCCCAGCCTTGTGAGGCTAAGAGCTGCCAAGTTCTGCGTTGTGACTCCAGGCAGGCATGTGAGGATGGCAAGGAGTCCATCTGGCCAGATGGGAACTGCTCCAGGAGACATTTCAGCGTCAGGCTCTGCAACAGGTCTGCCCCATGAAGGTCAGGGAGGGCAGCTGCTCAAACCAACCCTCCCGCTGTGTCAAACCCCACCTTGGGAAAGCTTCCTGCAGGAGGTGCTAAAGCAAGGTGCTAAACCCACAGGTGTTCCACTCCTGCTAGCACGGGCTCTCCAGAGCCAACAGCCTGCCCCCTGCACGCTGGTTGGGAACCCAAATGCCACCTAGAGTGACTCCACGTTCAACGGTGTCTTCCTGGGCTCCTGGAGCTGGGAGCCAGGAGGAGCTGGGCAGGGGCTGAGCCAGCCCACGCCACCACAGGTACTTACACTTCAGGTTTGGCTGGCACCTTGAACCGTGCCAAGATCTCATCCATGCCAGAATTCACACTCCTGTTCTTCACCCCCTCCTGGTAAACGTAAAAGCCCTTCCCCGCCTTGCGGCCTGCCGGGGGAAAAAAAAGCAGAGTCAGATCCTGCCACGCGTCTCCTGTGTTGGTGACACCTTTGCCTCTGATCTCGTGACTGCCCCTTCTGTTAGTGTGAGCAATCCTCCCAGCACAGGCAGCTTCCCTGCACTTCAGATCGAGCCCATTTCCTGCCTCATGAAGCAGGGAGGGAAGGGGCCCACGTCCAGCTGGCTCCTTGGCAAAATGCTGCCGCCCGTGCCAGGCCCCAGTGCCTTCGCTAGGTCCAGAGGACAGTCAATGTCACAATCCACGGCTACAGCAGCAAAAAGACACAGCCTTTGGCCATGGGAGCAAGGGAGAGAGACGACAACAGCTAAGTAACCCTCGCTGCCAGCCTCTGGTCACAGCAAGTGGTGTTTGGAGGGTGAACTGACCAAGCACAGGGCCCCCTGGGGCACACCGCTCCGTCCTGGCATGCTCGGAGGCAACAGCACCTCTTGTACTCAGTGCCACCAGTGAGCAGCTCCTGCCACACGGACAGAGCCGTCATCCTCCCTCGCGTGGAGCTTCTAAACCTCAGTTCGGGCCTTGCTCCACTTCAGCACATTCATTTCCAGCCTCTTGCTCCCTACCTCCCAGAGTGCACGTGCAGGTTTAATGGAGGGGCTAGAGAGAACTTCGTGATCCCCTGCCTGCTGCCTTTGCTCTGCACAGCACCCCTGCCTGCTGCAGCCGTTTCTGCAGAGGAAGGTCCAGCTGCATCCGAGGGTTTATCTTCTGACTGCTCTCACCTGAGGCAGAAGGGGCTGATGGCTGTTATTACTTGCCCTCGAACAAAGGGGAAACATTGGATTAGAACAGCCCGGTGTCTCACCTAAGAAGCCTTTTTCCACCATGAGTTTGAACAACTCGATGCTGCCGCCTCCAAAGCGCTCGCCAAAGGCCTTGCCGAGGTCCTCGGCCACGTGCGTGGCCACATCCACACCCACCTCGTCGATCAGCGTGGCAGCACCCACCGGAAAGCCGAAGGCTGTAGAGATGGCATCTATTTTCTTTGGGTCAACGCCCTCCTGCAGGAACAGAAGGGGGAAGCAGGGAGATCTCTGGGCGAGGGCCCCGGGAACCCAGCATGGGGGCAGAAAGGCTCATCGGGGGCCGCAGGCTGCGACCAGCCCCACTGGCTGCTTGAGAACAGGCAGGAGCAGCGTAATTGTGCTTGTACCACTCCTCACTCTCCCCTGCCACTATGCAAAGAGGGCGAACCCTCAGCACTGCCTGCACCAGGTCTCATCAGACCACAGCGCAGCCAAGAACAGGCTGTAGGTAACCACAGGCACCGGGGCTGGGGCCTCGCTTCCACTTACTGACACAGTGCGATGCAAATTCCTTATGACTGACACCAAGTCCCGTGCAGGACAGGGCTTTCTTCTGCGAGGTGCCTTCAGCAGGGCAAAAACCTGCACACCTCAAAGACTGAGCAGGGCAGGGGTTCCTGCCCTTGGCGGCAGATTTGCTCACGGTCCACCTGCCACCGTGTGCTGTGTCAAACCCCGATGAGGACGGCCTGACTCCTAGCCCAGAAAGGCTCTCTCAAGCCTGCTCTGCTCAGCCGCAGATCCAAGAGAAACCTGCCTGTGCACCCCTGCCTCGCTCCCAGCCTCTGTTTTGAATGCAGCACGGGCAACACTGCCCTCTGCTCTGCAGCCCTGGGTGGCTGATCCAGGGGGAGCAGGTCGCCGCTTTGGGAGAGCTGCCTTGCAGGTGATGCAGGAATCTCCATCTTGCTCGTCACGGCACCGAGCAGAGCACAGCGCAGATAAAAGGGCATCTACGATGCACACCCTGCCTCACGTGTACCTTACATGCTTTGAAATCTAGGTCCAGTACCACAACAGCTGTCCAAATGAGCTTCCCAACAGCTCTGGGTGAGAGGACACACACCCAGTCATAGCCTGAGTGCAGGGGCTAGGCCAAGGGTTTGGAACTTGGGGCAGCTAGTCACCAGGCTTCAGTGGGCTTTTACACTTGGCGAGCATCTTCAAGCCAGGATCTAGGGAGAAACCTGTCCTAGCAGACACCGGGAAAGATCTGGCCTCATGCAGTTTAACGTGCAGCTCCCCAGCTTCAGCTGCGCATGGGGATGCAGTGGGAAGGCGGCCACTCTGCAGGTGTAACTTACACCAGCATTTCCACGAGCTGCCTGAGCTGCACCCTCAGGCTGCTTCCTTACCCGCTTCCCTCCTCGGCCAGGGCTAGGGCCAGCCTGGTTCGGGGCAAGGAAGCAGCAGAGCTGGGGGACACCCTGTAGCCGACGGGATACACACCTGGAGAACTCGGACCACTTCTGCCAGCATCGGCCCCAGGCACCTGGTGGTGTAGAAACCAGGTCCATCCTACGGGAGAAGAGTGCGACAGGAGGCAGGTGAGAACAAACTGCGGGAACACGGCCCCTGTCAGCAGCACAAGAACCGAGTCTCACAGCCCAGCCCGCAGTTCAGACACACGCAACTCCATTTTTAATGGTATGCAGTCAACTCCTAGAACAGCTTTTACCTGTAGGGCTCAGCAGAGTTTGAAGACTTAAGAATTTACTGCCTGGAAATCCCCACGAGAGTGTTTTTATTTAGAATAGTGCCTGAAGGTCCCAAGCAGGCTGCAGAAGACCCCTGGCTTCACCAAGCCCAACAGGCTGACAGGGTGAAAGGGTGCTAAGCACAAGTGAAACAGGCATTAAGCTGTTGTTTCACCTCTGATAGCGCTCGCAACGTCAGGAAGCAGCAGACTGGCTACAAACTGCCATCTGATGTGGCGGTGAGGGTTACGGAAGCAGCACTGTCTCCCCCTGGCCTGCAGGGATGCCTAGAGCACCTTTAGACCATCCAGTTTTCCCAGCACCGCCTGAGACCAGCTGTGCAGTGCTGGCAGCCTCACACATCAGTGAAAAGTCCGGCCCAAAGTGACACTTATTAACACTTACTGACACTTATCAAACTGCCCCGAGCCTACAGGGTGAACCCCCCACGCAGCAACACAGCATCACCGACACTTTCTACTTCACGAGCACGAGACCTGTTCTGAGGGCTGTGCACGCAGCAGCTATCAGCCTAATGAGCAACTGAAACCTTGTGGCGTTTTGAGGCTCTCCTCCTAGAGATCACAGCTGTCTGTCCTCGGCCCCTGCCTCTCTTCTCCCTCTGCTTTGCACAACTCTTCCCCTACATTTGCACACGTATTTGTACCCTCCCTCTCGCACAAGATTTAAATCCAGAAAGGGGACAGTTACAGCTCACAGGCCCCGCTGTCCTTGCATTTCCCCAGGGAGAAGAGGCTGTGGGAGTCCTGCCAAGACTGTTCCATCTTGGATGCCACTACAGACTGCAGCCTCCTGAAAGCGGCTTAGAGCAGGGACGCCAGCACCTGGGCCTTTTGACCCTTTGTGGCTGCTCCAAGGGACACCTGAAGCATCACCTGGGCACCTGCCCTTTTCTAATCTCCATTTCTACTCCTCAGCATGAGTAGCTAATTCCATCTCATCCACAGCCAAGTTTCAGCCTCCTCTCAGCGCACAAGCCCACCCTTTCCTTTATTATCCCAGCTTGTGTTTTGTGCAGTGTTCCCTCACCTTTACCACGATGACGACCTTGCCCTGTTTGAGGCCAACAGCAACAGCAGAGGCAGCCGTGTCCTGGGATGTTTTGTCTGTGGTGATGATTTCCAGCAGCTGCATTTTGTCAACGGGGGAGAAGTAGTGCATCCCGATCACCTAGGCAGAAGAAGAGCTCAGGGTTAAGACAAATTCTGGCTCCCATGGTAAACTACCGGGAAAATCAAGTCCCAGCTGCAGAAGGAAGCAGGCCAGCCCAGGCTGCAAGACCCACCACCATACGGCATTGTCATCCAGCCATGTACTCCACGGCATCCCTCTCCAACTTCTCCTCTCTCTCCTTGGCTTTCCCCAGGAAGCAGCCCCTGTCCCACAGCTCTTGCCTCAGTGCGCATGTAACTACGCTTGCGGGACCAAGAGCGCTGCTCAGCTCTCTGTACTTGTTAATGATATGGCAGCAAAACTTGTCCGGGAATCTTAGCTGGGGTCAGTCCCCAGGTGGATGACGTGCACGGTGTGATGTGCAGGTGCTAGCTGAGCGGGGGGAGCAACCGCCTGCCTGGGTGGTGCTTCTTCTGGACGCTCAAGGTGGAGCAGCAAAGAGACAGATGTTGAGCAGAATCCCTGTGCTCTGCTTGTATTTTTTTTTTTTGGGGGGTGATGAAGTGAATCTAAGGACAAGAAGGCATGTTTCCAGAACCTAATTACAGAGGTAAGCACAGCCTCCCTCTGGGAGCAACACTGAAGCGGAGATTATTCGTCTGTGCCCCTCATCCTGCTAACACGGCCATGTAATCAGGATGTCACCTTCATGCCTCCTGGAAGCTACACTTGGCACTAAGCTCTGCCTAAGTCAGAGGCACCTTGAAGGGCATCTACAGTCTGCAAAACTAATTAAAGAAAATACATTAATTAGTTAACTGATTTCCTATTAGTTTCCCCATAGAGAGTCATTACACAGGCAATTTATTCAGCAAGAGGATGTTATTTGCAAGTATGTACAAGTAAGACACAATTTGCATTTCTGATGCAACTGAGGCCTGAACAGCAAAGCAGGAAGAGGCTCTCCAGGGTCACAGGAACCTCCAGCAGCAGGGAGGCACAGCAGTACACGACTTGTGCTGTAAGACAAGCAGCAGGGGCAAGGCACTGCCCTGGGCAGATCTGAGAAACTTGTAGGAGTTAAGGAAACCAGCCATGGGCACTTCTGCCTTTGCATTTGTGTAACAATTCCCAGATGAGCTCTAGAGCTTCCGTTTCCTTGGGGGCTACTGCCTCCACATTCCACCTATCTCAGAGAACCTGGCTCTTGCCACGGTGTTATTACCCTGCAGGGGAACTGCTTGCTCCACCCTGCGTTTTCTGCAGCCCCACGTAGGCAGAGCAAACGCCTCAAGTAAGGGGAAAACACTTCTCCCTTCTCCTATCAACGCCGCCCTAGACTGAGGCTTAGCCCACAGGAGGTGACTCCACCTGGTTACAGATTCCTCACGCTACTTCAGATGCTGCCGTGTCATTGTCATGTCTGCTCTCCTGCTGCTGCTCCTCCCTGAAGGGTGCAGGTCTCCTGCAGGGCCGCTGTCAGATCTGCCAGTCTCGTGCTAACAGAATCACAGGTACCCTTGGAAATCAAGAGGGCACTGAAAAAAGTGCATAGCGGACTCCTTCCAGAGCAGTGCATTCACACACCTCAGAGGGTCGCTCCATCAAACAAGGCGCTCAGGACAGGCTGCTCCATGGGAACTGGTGTTCGCAGAATGGTTTGGGTTGGAAGGGACCTTGAAGATCATCCAGTTCCACCCCCCTGCCATGGGCAGGGACACCTCCCACTAGACTGGGTGGCTCAAAGCCCCATCCAGCCTGGCCTTCCAGAGATGGGGCATCCACAGTTTCTATGGGCAGCCTGTTCAGTGCCTCACCACTCTCACAGTAAACAATTTCCTCCTTACATCTAATCTAAATCTCCCCTCCTTTAGTTTAAAGCCATTCCCCCTTGTCCCATCCCTATGCTCCCTGATAAAGAGCCGCTCCCCAGCTCCTACCTGGCTGCACTTGCCTGGGCTAAGGGATGAGGATGCAGCTATTATACAGATACAGCTGTTTAGACTTCAAGCGAACTGATGGAGTCCTCTGTTCCAAACGCTCTGCTACAAGCTGAATCGCTGCACTCAGTGCTCTGTTCACATGGACAACTTGGAGCCAGGCAGAAAACCCACCACGCCCCTCAGGAGTTTGATTCTATGGCTGACTGTGGCTTCAGTTTCAGCGCTTCTGAGTTCAGCTTCCAGCCACCAACTTTTCCTCCCTTTTTGCTGCTAGACTAGTGCCTTCTCCCTGAGAAGGCAAGTTCCCATCGTGGTAAGTCACTCCTATGTCTAACCATCTTATCAAAATGAACGAAATCTCCCTGGCTGGAATTTTCTTAGCTTGAGTCCTTCCATAGCTTCCCGGCCCCCCTGTATGCATCAGTGTTTCCTGAAGCACGCCGACCTCCCTAACGCACACTGCCTTGCCAATATCACACTTGATGGGAATCCACCTTCATCCCCTTCCTACCTGCCCAAAGATCACAAGCTCTTTGTTCAAAGCTGGCTCTGGGGGCAGAGGCTGAGCTGTTTCATGATCTGAGGAAGAAGCAGAAGATCCCAACGCTCACCTACAGCAAAGTCATTTTGCCACTAACAGGCAGCTCAGCACACTCACAAGCTCTCTGGCACTGGGTACTCACCTTCTCTGGCCTCTTGCTAACAGCAGCGATTTGGTTGATCGGGAGGGCAGACGTGTTACTGGCGAAGATACAGTGAGGAGGGATCACCTGTGGCAGGGGGTGGAAGAGGCAGTTTAAATGCACAGGCTCCAAAGTCAGACGTGATGTACAGGACCTGAGAGCAGTGCTAGCACAGAGCATTCCCAGCACCTACTTGAGAACAAGGCAAACCTGATCTTCTCCATTAGAGCAGTGTTAGAAATTTATCCTAAAGCAGCAGCGCAAGTCAGCCAGGCACAACTTCTACTGATCCCCCCTCTAGGTCGGCAGTATCAGACAGTCTCGGAGCCCTGATTCTGCCAGTCCACTGCAACCACATCAGATACTGCAGCAAGGGACATCAGAAAGAAGCACAGGCCAGCTGCTTTACCAGTTACTTCCTCACGTGTTCTCTTGAACAGAAAAGAGCAGAGGCAGCAAGCCAGGGATGGCAAGTACAGGATATGTTGTGGAGATACATTACTGTCGTAGCAATGTGCTCAGAAAAATGGAAAGTTTCCTGTGTGGCTCCCAGGAGTCAGGGAGTGTTGAAAGTGCCCCTGTTCAGCTAAGAACTAGCGACTCCTTAATCGCGGAACAGGCAGGCTGCCCTGGACGCTCACACGTACGGAAATGAATGATTTGCACCAAGCATCAAACTACTGCATAAGGAAACGTGAGAAACCCAGCGGGGCAGGACACCCCGAGTCTCCATCGTACAGCGATCTTGTCTAGCATAGCTGACCAGAACTGATACTCACGGCCTCCACTTCCTTCAGCACTTTGTGCTTGATGTTAATGTCCTCGAACACAGCCTCGATCACCATGTCTGCTTTATCAAAGCCCTTGTAGTCCAGCTGGCTCGTCATGTTGCTGAGAATAGAGTCCCTCTCAAACGATGTCAGACTCTTCTTCTTCACCTTGCCATTCAGCCTAGGGAAGAAATCTCTGTCAGAGCGCCTGCACAGGCCAGCCCAGACTGCTGGAGGAGCACCACGACACCAGGGATATCCCCCCCTCCTGGAACAGGGACCCAAAACACCATCTGCGATTCAGCAGGACTATCACTGGCCCATCCTGCCATCTGGAAAAACGAGAGCCCTGTTCACACAACTCGGTGCATCAGTCTGAAGGTCCATCATAGACACGAGCACTGTTACTGCTGAGCCAAGGAGGAAGAGGACAGAAATCCAACTTTTCAGAAGTCTGACCCAATGCTTCCCCTGACATGGGCCTCTAGGCAGCCAAGATTACTTCCTCCCCTTAGCTCTATAAGCTACTGCTAAATCTAAAGATGAAGCAATCATCTGTGATGCTCTACCCACCTAAGGAGCTAAGGCTGAATACACTGCGCCTATTTCATAGCAATAGCCTGGCACACTGCACAGGGCAACCTCAAAGAATACTCCAGAGAAACTACGGTGTCACGAGTTCCTGACTGCCTGCAAGCAAAAGATTATTTTGATGGAAGCTCCATCCCATCCCAAGTGAATTCCTGTAAACTCACGTACCCCTTGAAGACCTGCTGCTGTCCTCTGTCCAAGCCTTGCTGCGTCGTGTCCTTCAGAATGGTCTTCAGCCCCTTATCCACGGAAACCTGTGCAATCCCAGCTCCCATGAGCCCTGCTCCCAGCACTGCCAGGGTCCTGCACAGAAAGTGGTGAGGGGGGAAGACAATCAGAGCTCGAAATAGCTGAATTGCCATTGTTGTTATCAGACTCGCACAGATCCTGTCCATCCAGGCACTATTTTTAGTGAGGTCATGCAAAAAGATTTCATTTGTGGGTGGAACCTCCAAGCTGCAGAGGATTAGCATTCCCAAGGCAGGAAATCTCTCTGCTCTGCCACACTGCAGGACTCTAGGCCACAAAGTTCCAAGAATCTGTCAGCAGAGGTCCTCCAACTGCTCCTTCAGACATCTCACACTCGTACTTACTTGACCTCTCGCTGAGGTGTTCCAAACTTGTTCTTCTTGCAGCGCACCTGCCCGTGGTAAAGTCCTATCAGTGCCTTGGATTCCTTAGTCATTGCGAGGTGGCCGAAGCTCTGCAAAAAGGGAAGAGGGAGGGAGACAGTTTGGCCTTTAACAGCTGTCACAGTTCCAGCATGCACAGATCAAAGATGTGGCACAGGGACAGCAGAGCCACCCGTGCAGCTACACAGACTAGGCATCCGGGAAGAAGTGGAAGAAAAGACGGGGGGACATGTGTGTCCTCTTTGCACAAGGGGCACCCTCTGTGCTAGGCACAGCCTACTTTGCACTATTACCTCCCGTATGGGCAGCCAGAAGCAGTAAAGAATTGCCTGTTCGACATCCTTTTCCATAAAAAAATATAATTTAAAGCATCTGAAAGAGTATATACCTCTAACACACTACAGTGTCTGCAGGGATAGAGGTCTACCAGGGAACAAGAGTAGCCACCATATTTGTGTGTCCATCTCTTTCCTTCCCACTACCACACCCTTTGCTCATTTCCACTCATCCTGGGACCCTCCCAGCTCAGCCCTGGGGAGGAGCACTCACTGGCAGCTCCCTGGTGTGCTGGTCACCCAGAGGTGACCCTGCTGCCTCAGTCAACCAGCAGCTGTGGGGTCCTACAGACCAAAGCAGGAGCCGCTTCTGCTTCCCCAGTGACAGGAGCGCAGCCCACCGACATTGGACTTCAGCGAGGAGTGACCCTTCTCTCCCGCGAGCGTCCTGCTCCAGCCACGGCCATCGCCCCACCTGCTTCCAAGTGAAAGAGCCCTGCACCCAACTTTGTGAAAATCTTTAAACAGGCCAATTCTCACTGCCAGCAGTGCTCTGATGCTATTTTCAGAGGATCACGGAGAGGCCACAAAATTAAAGGCCTGTCAAACCCCTCAGCATTTGGCAAGAAATGGGAAAGAAGACAGGATGATAAAAGACAGCACAGGGCGATAGCAAACTATTGATGTTGTCTGAGCCAAATCAGCTAGGAAAAGCCACTAATATAATGTAGTGTAGAGCAGGCGGTATCTTCCTTCACCGCTGTCCTGTGAGTTAGAGGCTTGTTAAAATATCAGAAACACGAAGACTGGAAGAGAATCTGCAAGTCTCCTATTCTAGGGGAAGAAATGAGGCGTTAGAAAAGGCATGACACAGGCACTTATTCTTTAGGGGGTCCTGGTAAGATCTCCATTACGCTGCTATTCTCAGGAAACGAAAATAATTCTTTTCTGCAAGGAACAGAGCATCCTGAGTCTTTCATTTGACATCAGATCAAATGGGGGTGGAATGAATAACTAGAACAGGCAGGGTGTATCCAGGTCGCTGTTAAGGTTAGGGGCAGACAGCTCTATCTCAGACCAGGACCTCATCACTGGATGAGAACAAAATGATCTACAAGACATGGCAAGAGAAACTGCTGGACGTGACAGACAGTGCGAGAAGGTGGTGAAGGCTGCAGACAGTGCTATGAGAGGTGGCTGGATTTCACCGGTGGCTAAGGGGCAGTGATGGGACAGACGTCCCAAACAGACGAACAGATGGGAGTGTTGTGGATAATATGGGGATTCGGGTCATGCAAAGCCAGCAGGGCTCAGGTAACCACATACTTCCTCTTTATCAGAAATACCAAGACCGAGGACAGATACAGCAAAATTGAGATCAAGAGGAAAAACTAATTAAGGACAAGTTGTTTAGTACAGAGGAGACAAGGGTAGAGAACAGGAGGGATCAAGATGCCTGGGGGAAGAACAAGCACTGGAAGATGAAGTGGAATAAAAGGGTCACACAAACAAGCCACTGGCCAGTATGCTCGTCTGCTCGAGCTCTGCACCTACCCAGTATGTCCTACCTCCATATAAAACTCAATTCTTATTTTTCTGCATGTCTCTCTAGTAACCTGAAAACTTCAAGTAAGACTGGACAATGTTTAGGACATGAGGTCTAGGTGCCAGCAACTGGAGACAGTGGGCCTGAGGGGCCAGCTGCTTGGTAGAACGAACACCTACGGGCCAGCTACTGAAGCTGTGTGTGTGAGCACGCACGTACAACCACAACTGAACCTCAGTTTGGACCAGCCAAACAGGAGCAACAACCCTGACTGTCCCAGCTGGTCACGTCAGTGCGAACGGTTTGTGTTTACGTGGGTGTCACCAGTAAAGGCACTGCGCTGTCCATGCAGCAGCCGTGTGCATACTACGTGTTTGTGAACGTGTGTGCACATCATCGACATCTTTGCAACATCTGCTCAGCCTCCCACAAGCTAGACCTATGAACGGAAAAAAGCAGCAGCATACCAAGAAGCGAAACCTCCCAGGCCTCAAACAGCTAAAGATTTAACTTCCCTTAACAGTCCTTATTGGCCTTAAACTCAACCTATGTACCAGGGAACTAAAGAACCAAAGGCAAAGGAAGAACTATATAGAGGCTTATGTCACGGAATCAAAGGAAGACAGAACGGCTGAGGTCAGAAGAGACCTGAGGAGATTGTCTTGTCCAACCCCACTGCTCAAAGCAGGGTTACCTGGAGCAGGCTGCTGTGTCCAGCTGGGTTCTGAATATCGCCATGGAGGGAGACTCCACAGCCTCTCTTGCCAACTTGTGCCAGTGTTCAGTCACTTTTACGAGTAACAAAGTTTTTTTTTCCATGTTTAAGTTTAATGTCTCAGGTTTCAGTTTGTGCCCTTCACCTCCTATCCTGCCACTGGATACCACCAAGCGGAATGTAGCTACGCCTTCCTTACTGCTTCCCTTCGGGTATTTATATACACCGATAAGATCCCCCTCAGCCTTCTCTTCTCCAGGCTGAAGAGTTCCAGCTCGCCCAGCCTCCCCTCACGTGTCAGATGCTCTAGGCCTTCAATCATTTTTGTGGCCCTGTGCTGGACTCAGTCCAGGCAGCTGCCCCTCTGCCTGTTCTAGTGCCTGGAGTTGTTCCTCCCATGGGGCAGGACTTGGCGTTTCCCTTCATGAGGTTCCTGTCTGCCCCGTTCTCCAGCCTGTTGAGGGGTCCCGTCTGAATGGCCAGCACTAGCAAGTACTCTGACTGCAGTGGTTACCAAACAGGTCACTTTCACTGAGGGATAAGGAGAGAGAAGTCCTGTTCTGGGTAAGAAACCACTGCTGAAAACAAACAACCAAAAAACAAACCCCAAACCATCACCACAAAACAAACATCACAACAAAAACATCTAATTTTCATGAGTACTGAAAGTTACCTATCAGCAAAAAAAAACCTGCACTACCTGCAAACTACCTGCACTAGAAAACTGGACAAATGGCAAAATGAGTAATGGACAATCAATACCCTCGACAAAAACGATGGTGAAAAAAGGTGCCAGAGTAAACCGAAATGGAAGTTTGTTCATGGAAGAAATTACTTGTTTGCACCAAACCACCTGGAGACACCCACGAGACCGACAGCACTATACCTACACCTCCAGGTTACCTGTCCCATGGGACAATCAGAAAAAACAAACGGGGCTCAGACACACAGAGAAATCAAATACAAAGTCCTGTTATGTGAAACCCAGATCAGTGAACCCGGTCTGGTCATTCCCAACTCAAAAAGCCTAAATAGACAGGAATGAGAAAAGGCACAAACTGTTTTCACAGATGAAGAACCTTGAAAAAAAACACAACAGTTCTGTTGCTCAAGATAGGCCTTTTCTACAGCCCCACTCCCAGAAGAGCAGGCAAGGATCCAGGCACTGTTCAGAGCAGCCCGTGAAGAATATTATCCATTGTGCACGGTTAAACTCATTTAGCACACAACTATACAGCTTATTTCTTGCTACCAGGGATCTAACCTGCTTACCTGGGATTCGGTGAGGTATCCAGTATCACGTCCCTGATCAAGACCAGCCTTTACAACCTAGTCAAAGAACAGCAATAAAGATAGCCCACTGTTAAAGGCATGTCCGTCAACAGCCGTGCTTTAAAGAGACTGCTTGTTTAGCTGCACCTCCTGTTTCCACCAGTGACCCCTCCCCAATATTCAAGGGAGACTTCAGACTCGCTGGGTCCCGTCCATGCTGCTCAAAGCAGAGCTATGAATCGCCTTGTCCTTCTAACACAGAGCAGCGACCATGACAGTGAGTTTTCTGTCAGGTTAATTTTCACACATACCTTGTGGTTTCAGGAATTGTTTCAGTAGGACTGTGCTCCTGTAATGTCACTGCTCTCAGTCAGAGGGGGGCATTCACAGGTTTTAGGGAAGTCTCGACAACAACTTAAATAGTGAAAAATCATTTGAAAAAATCCAACCATGGACAACGTCTGAAAGTAATACAATGCCTGAGCTACTTACAGAACTAAGTTTTAAGGTTTTGTGGGGTTAGTGCTATGAACACAGCAATTGATATTTTCCTGGCTTCAAACAGGTTAATCTATCTCATTAAAAACCGTACAGGGAACTGAAGACTGAAAATTTTAAGACAAACTATTTCAGCTAAACCTTCCCTCAGTTGGGATTCTTGATCTCCCCCTCACAGTACAACATAAACTGGTGACCAAGCTCTGGGAAGCTATTCTGCATTTTAACACGCTTCCTTGACAGACCACATGGCTAGCCCTCATCAAGACCGATCTTCTGTAAAGATCATTACGCGTGGCTCGACTCAGAGGAAGGAAACAGCATCCCCCGTCTGTCGCCCTGTTATCCCACATATCCTCCTTCTCTGCAGTTTCTGATGCCTCACAGCAGGCATTACCTCAATGATTTTCAGTGGAGCAGGGTACAGTCCTTTGGTTTGCTTCTGAACTTTGCTCTCCACTGTCTTGTAGACTTGCTGCCTCACAAATGGAAGAGCCATAGCATAGTCTGTTATCTCTGTAAGACGTGACAAAACATGTCTCAGTGCAGTGCTATATGCACAACCAGCCTTTAAATAACTAAGCCGACAGGTGAAGAGTATAGCTGTGAATGTTACATATTTGCAATGGAAACAAGCACCTGAAGTTCAGCTAGCCACAGGTAGCACGGTCTGGTCAGGAGAATATCGATGGCTTGTTCCATGAACAAGCCCCTTTTGGGCTAAGGTGTCCTCCTAATACAATTGGTATCAGACCAGCTCTGCAGTGCAGAACTCAGAGAGAGATATCATAACTCCTGGGCTCTGTTAACTGCAGAAGGTCACTGTTAAAGAGGATTAGTGCAGAGCAGACCCACGTGCCTCTCCCTGCTTGATTACACAAGCTTTGTACAGAGCTTGCTGCTAGAACTTTGAGGCTGGACAGTCCTCTGGAGGTAGCTGCTCCTGTCTTCCCACAGGCCTGAATCCCTTCTACTACACTTCAGAAGCCTCCACGTAGAGCTCTGGCCATGCCTCTTGAAGATCAGATCTGCAGAGCAACGTTTGAACTACCAGCTCACCCAGCTCAAGAGACAACTGCACCATCATATAACTTTGTGTTGAAGATGGAGTTAAGTAGGAGCATGACCATACCCCTGAGAAGCACAGCTGGATTATACCCACTACAGTCCCTTGGGATTTGGCTGTGGTGCCCACAGACTTACTCTGTACTAGCCCTTTTGATCTTTTGGCAGACACAGTCCTGTTGGCTAGTCCTCTGGCAAAGCCAATTGCTACCTCCTCCAAGTACTCAATTGTTCGTGCTTCTGGGGTCTTCACACCTGGCCCTGTGAACAGAAGAAAAGTCTTGAGGAAACGCAGCAGAAGTTATCGCTGGTGGATATAGCTCACGTAGAGAAGCAAGGGTGAGTCAGCAACAGGGCACTCCTTTGAACTGCCCCCCCCCCCCTTGACTTTTCTTGATGCTGGTGAACAAGACATTTAACATCCATGGTGTTATACAGAAATACCAAGATGCCAAACGCGTAACTGACAGTGCCACCTCTAACTAAAGTGCTCTGCCACCCCTCCCTCTTGTTGCACCTTTATGTCCCTGCATAGTATAAAAAGCCTGCACAACTGAGATGTGACAACACCGTTGCTATTAAACATACAGACACAGTTACCCAACACCATGTCCTTGAAAATTACCTGTAGTGTAGATAATGGTCAATAAAACCTCAACCTATGACCTCAGGTACAAGAAATCTCTCACTTGCTTTACCTAGTAGCACCTAGCCAGACTCAGCATCGTAACTGCTGAAGTAACCTAACCAGGGGAGCTTCCAGCTGTCTACTAATATCTGGCATAAAATAAAGCAGAATCAGATCTGGGCACACCATTAAATGAAACGAGAATGTTGTGGAAACCCTTACTGAAAGAAAACCGCTTGCACCTCATGAAACTGCCTCCTGATTAATGCTGTCTCTTTCCTTCAAAGCTTTCCATAATGAGCTAAATTACCACCTCAATTAAAGCTGCTTTCACCCAGACATTGAGAACGAACATGAGAATATGGAGCAGAAATCCTTCTGGCACTGGGTTCCGTCTGAATGAACAAGAGATGCCTCTAATGCTTGCATATCATTTGTTTTTTGAGTTTCTTCCATGTCCTCATCTGGTTTGAGTCAGGATTTGTAACACATCGACCACATCAGGTTTCCTTTAGGCAAGCCAAAGTAATCATTGATATAAAAAGTCAAATTTGCTGGCTCTTAAAAGGCAATTCAGGCCCTGGTGAGGGATCTGGACAGGTTGGGCTGATGGGCAGAGGCCAATGGGATGAGGTTCAACATGGCTCAGTGCTGGGTCCTACACTTTGGCCACAACAACCCCACACAGAGCTACAGGCTTGGGGCAGAGTGGCTGGAAGCTATGCAGAGGAAAAGGATCTGGGGGTGCTGATTGATGCTCGCCTGAACATGAGCCAGCAGTGTGCCCACGTGGCCAGGAAGGCCAATGGCATCCTGGCCTGTATCAGGAACAGTGCAGCCAGCAGGACCAGGGAGGCGATCGTCCCCCTGTGCTCTGCTCTGCTGAGGCCGCACCTCGAGTGCTGGGTTCAGCTTTGGGCCCCTCACTACAAGAAGGACATCGGGGCCCTGGAGCGTGTCCAGAGAAGGGCTACGAAGCTGGTGAAGGGCCTGGAACACAAGTCCTGTGAGGAGCGGCTGAGGAAGCTGGGGTTGTTTAGTCTGGAGAAGAGGAGGCTCAGGGGAGACCTCATTGCTCTCTCCAACTCCTTGAAAGGAAGGTGTGGGGAGCTGTGGGTCGGCCTCTTCTCACAGATAACCAGTGATAGGACTAGAGGGAATGGCCTCAAGTTGTGCCAGGGGAGGTTCAGGTTGGAAATGAGGAGACATTTCTGCTCAGAAAGAGCAGTCAGGCACTGGGACGGGTTTCCCAGGGAGGTGGTGGAGTCACCGTCCCTGGGGGTGTTTAAGGAGAGGTTGGACGTGGTGCCTGGGGACACGGTGCAATGGGTGACATTGGTGGTAGGGGGGGTGGTTGGACCAGGTGACCTTGGAGGGCTTTTCCAACCTTCATGATTCCATGAACTCACAATTAAGCAAGTATACAGCAGTAAAGTTTACTCAGCAGATTTTAACTCAAGCCTGGGTACCACGGATCCATTTTATAAGCAAGAATAGAGCTAAGAATACATCCTACTCTAAAAACATCTTGCCCAACTGAACACTGGCCTGTGAGACAACACACACAGGAGCTTGCCTTGCATTTCTCAGCACAGACAGCAGCACTTTTTTAAAAAATAATTTTCTTCAAATTCATGTGCACTTGCAAGGGCAATTTGGTTTGCAATCTGCAAGGAATTTCTCCATCCAACTGAAAGTCAGTTACAGCTATTCAGAGAGCCTAAAGCCGTGGGGGTTGGCTTCTTTTCAAGATCTTGTCACTGAGATTAACATCTGCAGGCTGCGTAATTGTAGGCATTGGTCATCTATTCTTTCATTATGGGTCGCAATCTGTCCCTCTGACATGATAAATGAGGAATGCAGGTTCTGATCTGTATAATTAGCTTATGCAAGAGAGCCAACAGGCCCGCCGCCTCTGCGCTAACCTTTCCCTGTTCGCCTAGCTTCAGCCTGACATTTCAAGGTCCCTGCGCACATGCTTCTGAGGTGGGAACGGAGGTTACCCTGCAGAGCACGGCAAGGACTTCACAGCCCATATGCTCTGCCCTGCCTAGACTGCGGGTGGCATCAACGGCTTCTCCACCCATCAAGGTGGAGAGGTTAACCAACAGGCAGTCGATCGGCTTCCTAAGCAACGGAGGGGCATCATGTCTGACCTAGCGGGTCCACCAGCTGGTCAACCAGACCCATCTTCTTTGCTCTGTCAGCGCGGATGTTCCTCCCAGTCAGCATCATATCAAAGGCAGCAGGAAGTCCTACCTGGAAGGGCAGAAAGGGGATTTTAAACAAACGAGTATGCCATGAGCACAAGGGACTACTGAGTAAGTTTTTTCTCCTACTTACCATCTTTGGCAGCCGCTGAGTACCCCCTGCTCCCGGCAGGAGTCCCAGTAAGACTTCAGGTGTTCCCAAGATTGTTTTCTTGTCCTTTGTTGCTATTCTGTAGTGGCAGGCAATGGCAACCTTAAAAAAGGGAGGGAAAACTAAAGGTTTCCCTGTGAAAGACCACAGAAGAATAGGGCTTCCATTACAAAAGTCTCTTGTACGCACTGCTTCAGCTTTCCTCCTAATCCTACCCCAAGTCTCCAATTCAGCTGCCCAAATTCCCTCTGTGCTCGTTCAAAGCTTCTTCTAGCAAGAGGCACGCACGCAGGGCCGATGGCAACAAGCAGCTACTGATGTGAATGTGAAACCAGCAATCTGAACCAAGCTATTTTCAAACCTTATCTAGTCCATTAATTTAAACCTCATCTAGACTAAGGGCTAAAGTCATTCGCTGCATGGATAGCATGGTCCCATTTACAACTGTGACACTGTTTTATCACTGGATCACCAAGTCCAGATCAATCACCACTGTGATTTTAAAAGGCTGTGACTGATTGAGAAATAAGCATGCAACTGGAGAGACTATTCCCATAAAGTTATTCTATTTTAACAACAACTTTGCTCCAGGAATTACCACAGAGCCTTTCAGTTTACAAAACACCGAGTGGAGATTACGAAGCAGACGCTGCACGCAGCTGAAGGGGCAAGTGATGGAGCAGGGTACGCAGGCCAGGGTGGAGCCTGGCCAGGTTCCCCACACTCATCCCTCTCCCAAGAGCCTTTAAAAGAACAGAAACCACTGGGATGTGAGACTCATTTCACTTGAAAAGAAATAGTTTCCAGCACGTACTCTGCCAGCAGCCCTATGCAGATTCAACGCCTGCTGGAAACAGCCTGTCTCTCCCTGGGATGCTCTCACCTAAGCATTAGCCTGGCCCACACGGATTCATACGTGACTAGCTCTTTCAACAGAAGCAGAAAAATCAGCATTGCAGAGCTCCGAAGCACAACCAAACCATTAACTTGCCACAAACTCATTTGAATGGATGTAATGAATCCACGTCAGGTCTCAAATCCCTCTCACAGTACTCCTCTGGGCATCACGTGGATAGTTCAGAGAACCAGTGCTACCAACTCTCCCTGCTGCTTGGCAGACCCAGAATTGCTCAATACCTCCAGTCCGCCTCCCAGGCAGGAGCCACTGATGGCAGCAACTACGGGCTTTGGAGACTGCTCAATTTTTTCTAGCATCTTCTGTCCATCCTGAGAGAGCTGAGTCACTTCCTGAGAAGTCTTGCAGGCTTCAATCATGCTGCAGTGAGGCAGAAAGGCTGATCAGAACTGGAAAAGCACTGAGAAAACGGCAGTAAAACGGAGAGTGCTTTAAGGAGTTTGCTCCCCTTTCCCACAAAGCTCCAGCGACTGACAGACAGGCGAGAGCTATTTAGTCCCACAGCCTGACACTAACGAACGACACAGGAAGACTACTAAATTCAGTGGGTTAAGTCACTGCACGCCGACACTGGTCTGTGCCTGCAGGCAGTGAATGAGCTTCCTTGTGTCCGAGCTCTGAAAGCCTTTGGGGGAGAGGAGGAAGGGTCATAGGAAGCCTCAAAGCATTTGCCAGGAGGGGTGGAGGGGGAACCCAGGATCACTTTGTAGAGAAGCAGATGGCCGAGGCTCTGACGCTGCACTCTGCCAGTTAGATACTCCCTCCGCCAGTTATTCCCATGGAGGCTGACGGTGTTTGCCAGGCAGGCACAATTCAGCAGGCTTGCAGCACTGAGACCGGCCGGCACCTCTCAAACGCAGCCTGTCCTTTTGCTCTGCTATTGCTACCACCTCCTTCCCACCTGCATCAAGTGTCTGGCCTTTTTTGGGGCAGAGGAAGAGGTAGTAAGTTTTTGAAAAGTCGATTTGTAATTTGCCTTGCTGAAAACTTAGAGCTTTCTGGCTTTTTGTGTCTTTAAACTACTTTTCTGCCCTGCCCGAGGTCAGGACTAGCAGCCAGTGGCACTCCGGGTCCCAGGGAGAGCACCCACACGGGTCCCCAACGCCCTGCGTGAGTTACCCACGCTGAACGGCCCCGGAGGCCGCTCAGATACTCGGCGTGGCAGAAAGCCAAATCCTGCCTAATCAAGGGGCCGTGCCGGCAGGCTGCCAGGCACTCAAACCCGGCTTAAATGAAGTTCTGCACGTAAATTATCTGCTCTTGTTGTCCCCCAGACCGAAGCACAATGCTAACCCTGGAGCCAGGAAGGGAACTTTCCTTGGCTGCACCCCAGCACGCAGGAAGGAGCGACCCAGTGCTACGACCAAATCGAGTTTCTGACCAGCCATGCTCCGCTTTGTCAAGGCCCTGACCTCATCTGAGCAAGCTGCACATGCCGTGCGCACGGATTTCATGCTCGGCCTCACGCCGGGGAGATGGCCGTGACAAGCTGCTCGGTGTGCACAGCTCGCCAGGCCACTGCCCCCAGGTTTCGGGCTTCAGAGGGAGCTCCATCGGCATAACCTGTAACGCCCGCAAACTTACTCGATATCTGCTCCAGCAATGAAAGAGCCTGGCTTTGAAGAGATGAGGACAGCACTTTTGACAGCTTCATTGGCCCAGATCTCATTCATTACTTCAGTAAACTCCGCGCTCAGCTGTTTGGACAGAGTGTTCACCTGAAGGTAGCAAACACACGCTGTAAATAGGGAGCCCGTGGTGGAGTTTAATCTCTGATTAAGCACTGGAATCAAGCAACCTATCATCAGAAAACTTGCACGGAAGACAGACCGACAACAAAAAGCCAAAGCCAACGGCAAGTCTGAATGCACATTCCAATGTGTCTGAAGCTAGGAGGAACAGCAGCTCCACAGCCTTTTTTCCCTTTTTGCCTTCTGCAGAAGGAAGGAACAGCCCACCCAGGAGTTCCCCCAACAGCCAGACCATTGCTTGGCACAGTTATGACGCTGCCGGGGCACTCGCACTGAGCCCAGATTTGACAGAAAAGTTGGTTCATCCCGTGTCAAAATAAGGGCAGGAAAAACCTCCGAGATGAAACCCTGAAGCAGGTCCTCAAGTAACCTCACTTTCCTCCTTAACCTCACCAGCAGTGGGTTTGCGTCCTCAAACACAGGTCCTATAAGCTTCTGGTCTTTTATTTTCTTCTGTGTAACAGACACTCTCCTTAACCACCTCGAGTCCAAGAACTTAATTAGATTCAGGGCTACCTTTTGCTGCTAAGACAATTCATCTCGGTACGTGCAACGTCTTTCCATCAGGTATTTTCAGGTACCTCTTTAAACACCCAAACGCTCACGCTCCAATTTCTTTGTTCACAACTTTTGACGGCTGCAGGTTAGGAACGTCCTTAATCTGAAACCGGCGTTTTCAGGGCCTCCTCCGCACTGCCACTACTCCTGCCACTTCTGCTGATCACCAATTAACCACAGCCAATTCAAACAGTACCTTGGAATTCGGCGTGTTGAAGCGTACAACAGCGACATCTCCTTTGATATCGTAGTTAACGTGGGTTCTAGCTGGAAACAAATGGGAACGTGTTATCGGCTGGTGGCCAGCTGCCTTTAGGGAAGGGGATGGGCTCGCACAGAAGAGCTTCGTGCTTACCCTGAAGAGCGGTGGAGGTGGAAATGTTGCGGCAAGCATAACCTGAAGAAAAGACGTTGCAGATGTTAAAGGAATTCTCAGCGATATCAGCGTACGTGGCCTTTGTTAACGTCCCCTCCGGCCTCCCCTCGTCTGCCAAGGAACGTGCTACAGAAAATCCTGACCGGCAGCCAGCTCCCTCTGAAGGCTCGACCCGTGCCACCACCAGAGTTCAGCAGACTCCACGCTGTTGAAGTGACCTTCAGAGCACAGCCTCCACGCTGCAGTTTCCCAATACCAGGAATGCCAAACTGAGGCCAAAAGTCAAAGCTTTCTCCCCCAAGAGCCGACAAGAGATGAAGCGGGCGGCACACGGGGGTGTTCTGCCACCAGTACCCGCGGTTCGGCACAACGAAGTAGCGACCCTGCTGCACTTGGGGGAGTTTCAAGTCTACAAGTTAAGTTCACCGCAAACCAAACGTAATTGCTGTACAATCCCTCTGCAAACACACGCTCCTGTGGCAGCGACCGGTGCCACCCCAGGCACTGACACCCCAGATGGCAGGGAGCAGGTGGTAAGGAACAAAGGAGGAGCACACAAAATATTTATTCTCTCCTCTGCTGCCTATCAGCTGGATGCTAAATCCACCTCCGCTAATCACGGACGGAAGCATCCGGACAAACTCGTCCTGTTTCAGAGCACTCAGGGATCTCAGACCACAGGACGAGCAAGTCCTGTCTGCAAGTGAAACCCGAACTCACAAATCCCAAACCTCCTCGTTCTGCTGAGTTCTGTTTCGCCCGGTGACCTCTCACTACACAAACGGATCACGAGCGTCAGCTCTGTTCAAGTGACCTTGGTCCTGCCCGAGAGGATCCTCTAACACCGACCTAGGCTGAAGCACTGCCAGGGCTGCATGAAACATGAAATGCAGCAGGAGCGCTGCTCCGCCACCAGCGTACGGCTCCTCTGCCAACTGGAACCCAGCTGTTAGCTGGCAGAGGCTCGCTGCTCGGCGCTGATAACACTCGGGAATAAACCCACCCTGTCCCAGCAAGGCAGAAAGTCCAGCAGAGGGGAAAAAAAAGCCTGCAACGCCTCACCAGCAGGCACCTTCCCTCCCCGCGGCCCCGGGGCCGGCTCCTCTGCACTTCGACCCTCCTTCCACTCGTCTCCAGCGCTGGCAGCGGGGAGCGACCTTTGCGCTCCATTCCCCCAGCCCGGCAGACGCGGCGCCACGCCTCGGGGACTGGAAACTGCGCGCCGGTCGGTCCCAGCAGGTGGGCTGGGGTGGCACGTGCCCAAATACCGCCGTACAAACAAAGAGCGAGCTGGGCTCCGCTCCGAAGCCGCTCTCGAGCAGTCGCAGGCTGCAGCCAGGCCCGGGCTGCAGCCCCCGTGCTCAGCACTCACCTCCCTGAGCTTCGCGTGCGCTCAAGCCACGCGCTTCTGAACCCAGGCGCTCCTTTTCCCCAGAGGTGAGGGTGGTCTGACAACAGTTCCTCTGCTGAGAGATGCTCCCCAGCAGAATTCGATGCACCTTTAACTCAACGGCAGCGTTTTAACCCAATAAAAGCCACACGGCTCCACCGCTTCGAGGAGAACACAAGCACGTGACTTCTTACCGAGCTCACTCGCTTTAATCCTGCGTTGCTGCACGCTGCAGCAGAAGGAGAAGGAGATCAGCCAAAGCTCAGTTGCAAAGAGGTGATCACGTTCTCCTTCCACACGCAGGATCCGGCAAAGCTGGGACGAGGAAGGGAAGCAGCGACAGCTTTCCCCAACGCCCACCGAGAGCAGGGTGCTTACTGCGTCCAGAATGACGTGTACAAAGTGATCCCAGCTCAAAACAAGAAAAGTGAACGGATGAATTAAACTCCTCCTTCTGTGCTCTAACACGCTCTCCTCTTCCAAGTCACTTCTGAACAGACTGCTCCCAAGAAGGCCTTAAACCTTGAATTCCCCTCTGCTTTCAGGTTTAGCAAAACGGAAGATATAAGGCAGGAAAAAAGAAAATAAGGGTGAGACTGAGACAAATCTCACTACATTTTAGACACAAGCTCTTCTGGGAACAGCAGTGGCAGTAGGGTAACAGCAGCTCACTATTCGAGTGACAATGTTTTATTTTCGGTCCCAGAACACTTGGGGAAAGCATCTTCCAAACCCCGAACTAACACCTTCCCCATCCCAAACTAAAAGCACGTTCACTTGGTACGGTCACAGCCCATCCAGCAGCACTGCTAACCTGCCAGGACCAGAAACCCTCCCTGGTAATCGTGAGGCGAACGGCACAGCAGCGGGCCAGATGCACGCTTCTGCCCTTTCACTGACGTTTACTCTAGGACTAAAACCCATGAATAAAGGTCTGATTTTTGCTACTTCGTTCACTCCGCCTGAAAGGCTGTCTAGAGAAAGGGACACGCAACGCTCCAGAAAATCCCTCGCGGCATCAGCAGAGACCTTCAGACGCAGCACAGAGCGAAAACCAGCCCCTTCCCAGCAGCTAAGAGCCGGGGCCTCTTTCTTTCCACCTCCTCGCCCAGCCCTCCCCCCTGCGCCCCTGCACTCACCGGGAGGCGTTACGCCGCTCGAAGTGGGAACGGCGTCCATGGGCGGTGGGGAGGAAACGCCCCGTGCAGCCGGGGCCACGCCGAGCCCTGCAGAGCCGCCGAGCTGGGGCCTGGGATGACGACTGCCCGCACCGAGCGCCCAGCCGGGAGCTGTGGATGGGACCCTCCCGACACGCTGAGCTTCTTTCCCCCCCGGGAAGCTGTCAGCACGCGGCCCGGCAGGTACGGCTGGCTCCTGAGCCTCGCCTGCCTCCTGCCCACCCACTGCCGTTCGCGTGTTTTCAGCCTGCCCTGGCCAGGTCTGCATCCAGCCTCCTTGCTTTGTTAGGGCAGAACAAGGCGCGAGAAAAACACCGTTAATTACGGTGAGCGACGTTAATTACAGGGGGCCTCGCGGTAGCCCCAGGACTGTTTGTAAGGAAGCGCTTTGCAGACACGACCAGGCTGCTGGGGACAGCCCCCGGAGCTCCACGGCCCTGCTCATTAGCAGCTCCTGCAGCACCCGGGGCACGCACACGTCTCCAGGACAAGCTTTAGGCTCCCCGCACCACTGCTGGATTTCAGCTCCACACCCATACAAGGCCCCCGAGGCCTTCGGGGCACAGAAATAAATCGGCTGTTTGCAACCAGGCCGAGCCCTCCCCGGCAGGAATCACGTCCCAGCTCCCAGAGTGAACGCAGCGCAGCATCGGTCACTGGCGGAGACGCCCGTACACCAACGTGAAGGCAGCTCGCGGGGCCCCGGGACCTGTCCCCAGCCACGCGGGGCCACCTTGCCCTCAGGTGCAGAGAAAGGGGCCCCGAGGATGAAGATCTCCCCCAGGGGTGGAGAAACCCAAGGTGGGGGCAGGCGCACGGCCCCCTCCCACGGCCACGCCTGGAGGGCAGCACCAGGAGCCAGATGCCCAAGGACACGGGGACACCCCCACGGGGACACCCCCACGCACACCGGGAAGGACACGGGGACAGCCTCCCCCCGTGGATCAGCTCAGGGGCTGCGGACAATCCCACCCGCAGCCCCCCCCCACTGGGGTCGGAACTGGATGATCCCGGAGGTCCCTTCCAACCACAGCTCTGTGGTTCTGTGGCTGCTCCCAAGTACAGGGCCTCCCCCCCCCGCAACCACGCAGGGATCCCCAAAACACGCGGGGCAGCAGCCCCTGCCCCGCGGGGACACCACAGCGCCCCAGGAGAAACTGAGGGTGGGTGGGGACATGCGAAAGACCCTCCCTGGGGGGAACCCGGAGCCCACACCCTCGTGCGGGACACGACCACGAGTGGGGACACGGCCGCGGGTGGGGGGTGCCACACGCAACCATGGGGTCCCCGCCAGCTCCCCAGGCAAACCCTGCTCCACCTTTCTCAGACCCCTGTGCCTTGCAGCCCCCCACCCCCCCGGCGACACATCCACGCGTGGACAGCCCCCCCACGTCCCCTCGTGCCCCTCCCCCGCGTGGGCACCCCCCCCATCCGCAACCCCCCCCCATGGGGGCACATCCCCGCGTCTCCCCTGTGTCCCCTTCCCCCATGGGGACACAGCTCCCCTCGTATCACCCCCCTGTGTGCATACACCGCCCCCCGTGCCGCCCCCCGTGCTCACACCCCCCCCCTTCCCCTCACGGCTCTCCCGAGACCACCCCACGCGTGCCTCACCCCCCCACGCGCCCCTCACAGCCCCCCCCCAGCCCCTCACAACCCCCCCCCCACGCCCCTCGCAGCCCCCCCCCACGCCCGTCACGTCTCCCCCCAGACCCTCACGGCCCTCACGGTCCCTCACGGCCCCCCCGGCCCCCTCACGGCCCCCCTCACGCTCCCCCTGACCCCTCACGGCTCCCCCCACGCTCTCCCTGACCCCCCACGCTCCCCCTGACCCCTCACGGCTCCCCTCACGGCTCCCCCCACGCTCCCCCCGTCCCCCCGCGGGTCCCCCCCTGACCGTCGGGGGGCGGTCTCCGGGCCGGGCAGTGCTTGGCGGCGGCCGCGAAACGCCCGAGGCTGCCGATGGCCCGCACCGCCGCCGCCATCTTCGTGCGCGCGAGGTCGAATGAGGGAGAGGCCGCGCGGGGGCCTCGCGCCCGGCGCCCCGCCCCTCCCCTCCTCTGAGGCTGCCCCCGCTGCTGCCCGTCCCCGGGCTTGCAGAACCGCCGCCTCCCGCCGCCCCCGCTCCGCCCCCGCGCCTCGCCGCGCCTCGATCGTCGTCGGAGCTACCGAGAAGGGCGGCGAGAGGGGAGCGGGGGCGGCGGGAGAGGGGCGGGGTGGAGCGCGTTGATCAGGCGGGCGGAGGGGCAGCCCCGGGGGCGGGGCGGGAGCGGGGGCCTGCGTGAGGGGAGGTGGTGGCGGCGCTGGGGTGAGTGGGCTCAGGTGGGGGCGGTGGGGCCGGGAGGGGGGGGTTGCGGGGCTGCTGAGGGGAGGGGGCGGCCCTGTGAGCGGGTTTCGGGTACGTGAGGGGGCTCTGGGATCCCTGAGGGGGTACGCGAGGGGGTACCGAGGGGTTTGGTGGCGGGTAGGGCCGGGCCAGACCGTGGGGGGGTTCCTTAGGGGGCGCCCTGGGGGTTGTGGGGAGCTGGGGGGGGAAATGGGGGGTCTGTGAGGGGTCTAAGGGAGGCCTCTGGGGCAGGGGTGTTATGGGGAGGGAGCGGTGCTGCCCTGCTGAGAGCGTGAGGGAATGGGGCAGCAGGGGTAGGGAGCTGGGGGTCGGCCTCTTCTCACAGATAAATAGGGATAGGACCAGAGGGAATGGGCTCGAGTTGTGCCAGAGGAGGTTCGGGTTGGAAATGAGGAGACATTTCTGCTCAGAAAGAGCAGTCAGGCGTTGGGACGGGTTGCCCGGGGAAGTGGTGGTGTCACCGTCCCTGGGGGTGTTCAAGGAGAGGCTGGATGTGGTGCTTGGGGACGTGGTTTAGTGGTGACATTGGTGGTTGGGGGGTGGTTGGACCAGGTGATCTCGGAGGTCTCTTCCAGCCTGAATGATTCTGGGATTCACTCTGGGGAGGAAAAGCTGCAGACGAGGCTTTGTCAGTGGGGAAGGCTGGGGATCCCGTTTCGGGATGGGCTGCAGGTGAAGCCTGGGGTGCTGGATCCCAGCTCGTTCTGCTCCCCAGGGAGAACACCGCAGGAGTTACTGGGTTAGCACCAGCAGTTAAAATTAGGGGCAGCGGTGTGAAATGGTGCCAAGGAGAGGGCGTCTGGCGAGTCACGCAGACAGTGATACTGGCTGGGCGCTGGGACAATTTTCCAGGGGGAAGTGGTGGAACAGTTATTGAGGGGGGAGCCTGAAGCTGCCCTGGCTGCTGGTAGTACCGGGCTGGGTCATCGGGGAGAGCGATGTTTATTTGCAGAGCGTTACAGCAGGCCACAGTTACAACCCAGTCTGCTTGTCTGTTAGATGCTGCTTGAAAAGTAACAGCAAGTAGTTCTCTGTGCCGCTGCTCTCAGCTGCCCTTGGATCACCTTCCCTTTCTTGGCTTTTTTGGCTGCGTGAAACAGGCAGATTGCTTCTTCTGAAGTTGTTCTGAAGAGGTCAGATTGGACTAATAGCGGTCTTTGCCTCCTCTAGATATCAAAATGACTTCCATGCTGACCCATACCATCCGAAACCTCCCTGCTTCTTCAGCATGGGCTGCCAGGGTCTGTAAGTATCTTTGCATTTATTAAAAGCTTGAACTGGGAGGTCACAAAGTTCCGTTTTCTGTGTTAGGGTTGGAGTAGGTGCTTGTAGCTGAATCTTTGTTCCGTTGTCATCTGTTTTTTAAACAACTGATTCCATTGCTGACATGTTTGTCCTTCCCACGTCTTCTAGTGTGGGAGGAATCTTGTGTTACCCTGGCAGTATGAACTACGCCACTTTTTTGAACAGAGTGAAATAAAAAATATCTCACAGATGTGTAGGTGCATGCAGTTGTCTTACTGTGATGTTATCTTTTTTTTAACTTTTTATATTTCTTACAGAAGCTGGAAATGTTTTTAACACTTAAGATTTGACAGATCCTCTTTTCCTTTCCTTGTTTTTCAGTCGCTCGGTCGCTCAGCTGCTCTCCACAGTTGCAGGCTGCAGGTAAGGTGATGGCACCAGGCATCGCAGTGGGTCTGTGCTAACAGGCAGGTCGTGAAGCTGCCTCCCTGTTCCAGACGTGTCTCATCCTGCACAGATATCAGAAGCACAGTGCAGTCAGCAGTAGATCAAGAGTGCCCCCCGGAAGGTGCCAACAAGTAAAACTACAGGCAGAGCACTGCAGTGGAGTTCCCCCAAACACGTGAATGACCCTCGCCCCCAGCAGCTGTGCCCATTGCAGAGCTCACAGTGTCCTCACCTGATGGATTATGATTTCTGGTGTCTAAACCGAACAGCTAAGCCAGGACGTTACAGGCTGTCGAGGGGTAACCACATCTCTTGCCCAGGATGGGACGGGGTTGTCCCTGACTAGGGGAAGCTTGTGAGATTAGCTCTGATGTCCAGTGAGACCAGTAAGAGGCTCGGGTCTTAGTGGATCCACTGACTGCGCCGTTACACGGGCTATTAGCTCTGTCTTTCTCTGGGCAGTTGGGGTGATCTGGGGCTCTAGGAGTCACCATGGGCTGGCTCAGGTGGCTGTAATGCTTTGAGCTGCCTGGATTTTGGAAAGGAACCTGAACAGTAGCTCCCCCTTACCTCCTTGGCTTTGTACAGAGAGCCTTGTAAAACCCATGAACAGTGCCGGAGCTTCATACTTGTGCCTTTGCTTGCTTGAGCACGGTGTTTAGCTGGATTTAATCCACTTTTTTTAAAAAGTATCTTTGTGCTTTAATGGACTGTAAACGGAGCTGCCCCATGTTGTAAATGCTTGCTAAGATTTGCAGGCCTGATTGTGTTAGGAAATTGTCATTGAACTCTTAATCGTCGCTTCGGAAGAGCTCTGGCAGCGGCCTGTTGAATGGTACTGCATCGGGACACTGCTTTTATCTTGACCCTGGAATCATGGGAGGCCTTAAAGAAAAGTAGCAAGTTACCTGCAGTAACTGTACGCGCTCTTTGCCACTGCTTTCCCAGGGAAGTGCAAGTTGGTTAGTTCCTGAGCTGTGCTGACTGACCATGAAGTATCTCCCCGTCACCGTGCAGTAAGAGCACATCTGCAAGCAGTTGTGGATCGTTGTTTGTGCTCCTTGCTGCACTGCAGTGAGAGACTGCGTGAGGCCTTATTCTGGCTGCAGGGCTTTGTGGTCTGCCTCGCTCATTTCAGAAGCCGTGCAGCGTTTTTAGAGGTGTCTATTCTTGCACTGCTCTTGCCGATGGTAACGGAGACTACGAGTTTGTGCCATGATTCTCTGCTGTGCTGTTGCCTCGGTGTAGCTGTAGATGAGTCTCTCGACTGACGAGGGAAATACTGAGTTGTTAAAGCACTTTCACAGATCATATAATTAACCAGACAGAGACAAGATCACAGCCCAGGGGTCCTACCTACAGCGCTTTTGACTTATGCACTAAAAGACGACATTTTCCATACTTTTCTATTAATTTTAACAGCTTTAGGCTTGATCGTGTTCTCGTTAACAGTTAGGTATGCCTCTCTTTTAGCTGTCCAGCCTAAGAGTAAGAAGACCTTGGCCAAAAGTGGTGTGAAGAACATTGTTGTGGTGGAGGGCGTCCGTATTCCCTTTTTGCAGTCTGGCACCTCGTAAGTACAAAATAAGAAAATGCCCGCTCACTTGGTTAACAGTAGAGTCATTTTTTGAAAAAAGTTGCCTTACTTGTCATCTTAATGTAATTATTTTTTATGCCTGCAAGCCCAGAAATGACAGATTGCTGACGGTTATCCCGTCTTTATGGAAAAAGTACGGTTTGAAGAAGATTGCCCTTAATTTTCTGCTTTTCTTCTTTATCTTCCAGATACGCGGATCTTATGCCCCATGACTTAGCCAGAGCAGCACTGCAGTAAGTACGCGGAATGCTAAAAGAGCCCAGAAAACTCTCGTAGAACTGCTGGGGTCCTGGTGTTGGCTCAGTGGCACGCACAGAGCTGACTGGTCTCGTCTCTGAGCAGTACTTCATTTTTCTTGGTCAGCTGCTGCCGTAGTAGGTGGCTGGAGCAGCAGGATTTGCAATGGGCACGAGTAAAGGTGTGGTGACAGGGAGTTTCGTTGTTGTCTCACTTGAACAACTAGTTAATTTGAATTCTGACTGCGTAGTTTTCTAAATACAGGGGCTACTCTTGAGGTGTGCTTAAAATTCAAAGGAAAAACCATCTGCAATTGAGAGAAAACTGGCAATGAGAGCAGCCAGCTAATTCCGCCACCTTCCTGTCCCTTGCATTCTGTAGCGATTTGACAAGAGCTGCGTGTCCTTAGCAGTGGGATTTTTGTTGTTCAGGCGCAGGGCAAAGTGCTGTTGAGAAGAAAGAAGGCATTACCGCGGAGGAAAGGAGATTTCAAAGCCCGAGGAAGGGTTGGGAGGCTGGGTGCAGTCACGTCGAATCTGAGTGCTGCGTTTGGCCAGGGCGGGCTACTGTGGTTGGCAGGCAGGGTGCTAATGCTGCCTGGGGGCTGTGTCCTGGGCGTTGGGGTGGGGGGAGGCTAGAGTGCTGCTGGAGAGAAATTCTTGATGGAAGTGCCTGTATTTTCATTTTTATTTGATGGTTTGCAGTGCGTGAAGCTGTCTGAATCCCACTGTCCTTAATCACTACAACGGAATTTCCTGTGTTGCCATATTTGCCAGGATGTTGTAGCAAATAATGCAGTATATTTCCTAGTGAGCTGGGAAAATGCACTGCTCGTTTTCTGCATCTCTATGGAAGCTTTACATGTGCCTACACCAATGTAATGGGCTTTGGTTTCTCTGGGGCCTTCTTCCTACAATTTGGATGCCCCAATTCTCCAAACTGGGGAGGATACTGACAGCCACTTCTGGAGGGAGATAGTGACTGGTTTCATGAAATTAAGTAATAAAGCGTCGTGATACCGCTACGATTATTTGCAGTCTGTGGTCAGTTGCACTTGTCCTTAAGTACCCCCCACACAAGATTTCCTTTGGACCTCTGGCAGCTACAGCCCCGTCGTTGCTGTGTTCTCCAGCCAAGCTAGTGGCAGGTAGATGTTTGAGGGCTTGTGGCAACGCCGTTGCTTGCACGGTACAAATTCTCCTTGTTTCTGTCTTCTCCCTAGGGGCTTGCTGAACCGGACCAGTGTCCCAAAAGATGTTGTTGATTACATTGTTTACGGCACGGTGATCCAGGAAGTGAAAACGAGCAACGTTGCCAGAGAGGTGGGTTACATGCACTGTTTCTTCTGTTTCTTCATTCTTCTAGAATGAAGATAGCAAGCCCTTGCGAAAAAAGTCCAGTGTAACTTGGCTTTAGGAATATAAGCTAGTTGGGCCAGTATTGGCAGACAAGTAACTGTATGGGGCTCTGCCCCTTGTTGAAATCTGCCCAATATCAAGCACGTTTTAATGCTCTGAAGCCTCTGCTTGATTCTTGCCTGAAAGGGAAGCTTTTGTTGATGACTGCTGATCACTCAGCTCTAATTACCGATCGGGCTCAAAGGCTGGTATGTCCAAAGTAGTTGGGAGGACCAGAGCATGCTGTGATGGATTGCTTTGTATCTATTTACTTCAGTTGCCTGGTCAGATGCAGAGTTTGAACGATTTGAAATGCAGTAGCTTAGTTGCCCTTTCTTCTGGCAGGCAGAACACCCAATTCGCGCGTTATACACGCAAAGAGGTTGGTCTGCTACAGGAATGTGATGCGGGTGGCATGTGATTTTCTGTTATTCTCTGCAACCCGGCAAAACGATTACGTAACGTGCTGGAAAGGCTTAGGAGATTATGAGGCTCTCCAGTTCCATCGGCAGCTTTAGCCTTGTGTATGCAAATACTTGCTTTGGTCACCTGCCAGTCAGATGAGGCCGCGGTTTAATTTTAACTTGGGAACAAGTGGTGAACTTTAAACCAGTTGGCCACGTCTCAACTAGGGAAGGTCTTGTTGTGAGCAGTTTTCCTGTGCTGGGTCAAACGAGACTGCTTGCTGAACTGCAGATGTTCTCTGTTCTGGTTGAAGCAACTCACAGCGCCTTGTCCTAAGGGCTCTAAATAACTCTTTTCACGTGCCACCTTTGCAAATAATGTGAAGCAAAGACAACGTCAGGTGCTTGAAAGCTCTCTTGAAGTGATGAGGCATGCAATTAGTTTGTACCTGGTGATTGCACAGCCTGACTGAGAGCCCTGAGAGGGGGGCAGCTGCCTTCTCCAGTTCCCAGAGTCCAGGGAGGGGAATCGCTGCTGCAGTAGTTGGCTGAGTGGGAACTCAGAATCACAGAATCATCTAGGTTGGTAGAGACCTCCAAGATCACCTAGTCCAACCTCTGACCTAACACTAACAAGTCCTCTAGGTGCTTGTTTTCAACTTAGTCTGCAAAGGCGTGTTGCTGGGCAGGAGGCAGATCTGGCCCCGTGGAGCAAAAGGTGCAGGTTTTAACAGTCGTTCTTTGTCGCTCGTAGGCTGCCTTGGGAGCTGGCTTCTCTGACAAAACTCCAGCCCATACAGTCACCATGGCGTGCATTTCTTCAAACCAGGCTATGACCACAGGTACGTTGGCTGGAAGAACAAGCTGTGGTTTGAAACCGAGCTTGGCAATTCCTCTCCGTCCCTCAGCTGGCTCATGCTGCTTAGTGAACATAACTAAGCAGGCGAAGAAATTCTGGAACAGAAGAAAGACTGTGAACTAACAAAATACACTGCAAATTGAGCACCTGTGATAGGCCTGCCAGCAGCTTGGCTCTGTTTGCATTCAGCCACAGCCTCTGCTCAGTATCCGTGTTAGCTTGGGAGGTAAAGACTAAATCTTGATAAGGAAGTCGCTGCCTTTCAGGCTACTGTCATCTTTGGTTAAGCCTGGGCAGAGGAGAAAAAAATTGGTATCCTGCATCACTGGGAATGCTCTTCTCCCACACTGTGTGTGACAAAGGAAGCAAAATTACAAAGCTAGTGTGCTTCATAAAATGTCTGTTTGTCCTGCTCTGTCTCAGTTAAACACGTGCTGTGTCACTTGGCCAAAGCTGGAGGCTGGAGAAGGACATAAAATATAGTGTTCTAGGCACTAATGAGGTAAGCGTTGCTTCTCCCTGCAGCCCTCATGGCAAACTGTCTCTTTCTGCAGGCGTGGGCTTGATTGCAGCTGGACAGTGCGATGTCGTCGTAGCAGGGGGTGTGGAGTTAATGTCGGATGTTCCCATTCGTCACAGCAGGAAGATGAGGAAGACTATGCTCACTCTAAACCGAGCCAAGACCTTGGGCCAAAAGCTCGCTCTGATTTCCAAAATTCGCCCTGACTACTTTGCTCCTGAGGTATTTTTTTCTTGCAGGCATTTAGACGCTATTAAAAACTATTAAAACTTACTAATCTAAAAACTGAACGGTTTTATAAGGAGGTGTGAAACAAGTTGGCTCAGGTTATTTTTTAGCTTCACTGGAGAGCATACATGGATTTAAAAAGGGCTAAGGTAGCTTCCCATGGCTCTCCTTTATTGGATCTCTGCGATTTACGTTAAAGCTACAGTTGTCTGATGCAGCTTGTAGCATTTGTGACTCTCCGCTGTGTTTTGACTTTGTCTTCTTACATGTTGGTCTTCAGGAAACCTAATGTACTTCAACATTTCAAACCTCCTCCCTCTTCCTGCGGCTCCTGGCCAAACTGTGTGCTGGAGACTAAAAAATGGAAGCTTTTTTCCATCAATTCATAGCTCATGCCATTGTCATAAAGCATCAGAGGAATTCTTGTTTCCTAAATAATGAAGTGACATGCTCAGGACAGGCGCATCCTTAGTATAATAATGTAGTTACTGTTTGATTAATGCCTCTTAAATATTGCTTTATGATTGCTGTTCCCAGCCGCGTCGTGCCAGGTGCCGAATGTGTTCAGTTCCCGTGTTTGGGCCCCGATGAGAACGGGTAGCCTGCTGGTTAATGTCAGGAGCCTGCTGTAGAGGGGGCCACTCTTGCCTCTCTCTGAGAGCATGAGGGAGGTGAACTACGGCATGATGGAGGTTGGAAGGAAGAGCACTTCTCTCCAACGCCACCAAACTCTTCACAAGAAAACTGCGTGTCTCTCCTGCTGGTCACCTTTAACTGGAGTGCAGGGAAGCTCAGTGTACATGTAGCAGAGATGAGATCCAAAGTCTAAATAATATATTAAAATTGCAGACTTAAATGCATGCAGGGATTTCCTGGGTGCTGCTGTAAGAATAAAAGCTAAGCTGAACTCACCTGCTGTCTCTGGCTTTGCTTGTGGAGGTGTTTAGCAGAAGCTTTTAAGGTCCCAGGATAGGTTGTTTAATCTTGGCCCAAAAAGTCCAGTCACCCCTCCTGGGGATCCCTTGTTACATTCACAGAGCACCGTGTGCATATCCAGAGTGGTTCTCGAACCCCTGGATTTAGCAGCAGCCTGGATCTCACTTTATCCATTTTTTCTGAAATCATACGCTTTGAAAGTGACGATTCTTCTCATACCAGAACTGACTCAGTCAAATGTACGGTACCGCCTGTTATTTGCATAGCTCTAATATTGACAGCTCAGCTGAAGGAGTGGAAGGGTCTCGTTCACTGAGTGCGGGGCTTAACCAGTGTCTGAACTTAGTGGTGTTTTGTAAACCACCTGTAACTGCTACAGGGAGAGGCATTTCTGTGTGCTGACTTTATTTTATTTTTTTGTAGCTCCCAGCTGTGGCCGAGTTCTCCACCAGCGAGACCATGGGGCACTCTGCTGATCGCTTGGCTGCTGCCTTTGCAGTTTCCCGTGTGGAGCAAGATGAGTATGCCCTCCGCTCTCACACGCTAGCCAAGAAAGCCCAGGACGGAGGCTTGCTTCTCGATGTGGTACCCTTCAAAGTGCCAGGTAAAAGTGCACGTATTTCACTGCTAGCACACACCAGTTAAATAAGGAAGTGCTTTATTAAGAAGAGGAGAGGAAGCACTGGGGACCAATTCATAACATTCCGTGTATGTTACAGATTTTAACTCTTTGGTACGCCCTCTCTGGCTCCCTGGAAGACTACTAAAAGAGCTTGTTTCTAAATACGCATATCTGAATATATGAACATATCCTTGCATATCTGAATTTTGTAGTATCCATCTTGTATCCTTGCTAATGTGACGATAGAACAAGGAAAATCAGGACTGATTTTTATATCCCAAGCTATCAACAACAAATAGAAATAAGCAACAAATTCATCCTGGTCTGATGAATCAGGTGCTGGGTAGGAACACCGAAAATATGATCCACTTGGTAGATCCCAGTTCACCAGGCCTCACGGTCATTGCTCGGATGTGAAACGGTCTGGGCGCTTTAATTTGGGGCACTTTTACTCTGTACTTAGTTTCCTAATGAGACCTTGGTTTTACAGTTCTGCAGTTTCATGCTGTCTTTATACTAGAATTGGTGCTTTTTGTTAGCTGGTGTGTTTAAGCAGTCAGTATAGCTGAAGATGCATGTATTTGGTTCTTGCCAGCACTCTCACTTCCTCAAAACTTGGCACATAAGCATATACTGATTTAGATTCAGCTCTCCAATTTAGGCTTTATAATCTCTATTTAAAGTCTTTTTATCAACTGGGCTTTCTGTGTGGTATTTTTTCCTTATTGTAAATAGACTGTAGCACTTCATTTTTTTTTGGTCTTTAAAGAGAAAGTAAAGCAGCTTCAATTTTTAAGTGATATTTTTGGCCATGTTAAATAGCTTGATACTGCAAATGGATGTTCCCTTTTTCTTCCTCCAATCTGTCATAAAAAGCATAATTTTCTGACTTTTTTTTTCTGAAGTCCTGATGTACAAATTCATGTTTGCTGAACTTTATTTTTAATCGTCAACAGGCAGAGATACGGTTACCAAAGATAATGGGATCCGTCCTTCCTCTATGGAGCAGATGGGCAAGCTGAAGCCAGCTTTTGTCAAACCGTATGGAACTGTCACAGCTGCCAACTCATCCTTCCTGGTAAGGTGTTCGTGAGCCAGCCGGGGAAACTGTCTGGTTCGCCCTCTGCCTCCACAGGCATGTAGACTCAGCTGGTGTAATCTGTGGGAATGAGTTGTCTCCTTTGTGGTATCACCTGCTATAAGATTTTTTTTTTTTGTAGTGAACTTGGGGACTGGATTGTTTTGTTTTCAAGTCAAGAATTAAGCCCCTGAAATTGTTTCTTTTTACATGTTTGCCTTTCCATAGCTGTCTCTCTTGAAAAAGCAACCTGGGGTTGATTTGTAGAAATTCTGTTCCAGGATGAGATCAATCACATTGTAAGTCTAGAAGTTGGTAGTTTTGGACTAAGCTCGTCACGTTAAGGCTTACCCTGTAACGCACAGAGTGGAAGAGGAGATTTCTCTAGCACATCTGTGATGGAGCCCTCTTCCACGTATGCTCCTTGTCTTCTCTCTAAGGCTTTTAAGCTAAGCTCTTTTCATAGAATCATTTAGGTTGGAAAAGACCTTCAAGATGACATCAAGTCCAACCATCAACCATGCTGAAATCTAAAGTAGTTTTTTTGTGAATTAGGTGAGGTGTGTCTGGGTCCCAGTTCCTGAGACTCGACATAAGGTGATTGCCACTGGCAGTCTCCCACAAAGAGCTTGAAGGCACAGTCTTGTTTCTGCGTGCAGCCCTGACAGTTTCTCGTGTGTTTAAAAGGCTGTCCCACAGATTGCGATGAGCACAACTGCTGCTGGGGCTCCTAAAGCAGCAGTGATACCAACTCCTTAAGGTTCGTGGGGACTTGCAGAGGCCTGATAATGCCATAGCCTTGGTATTAGGAACACTTGAAACGCTGCTGGTGTGCTGCACGCAGCAGAGCTGTAGGCCAGGCTGGACTATTATCCCAGAAAGGAGTGATCATGTTGCCAAGGCCATGATGTTCCTTTTTGCAGTGTGTTGAGCCTGTGGCTTTTGGCATCCCAGAATTATACCCCAGTTTTGGGATGGGGCTGAATGAACAGGTGTGTTTGGTCCTAAGGACCGATAGTGCAGCTGGGCACCTCTGTCCTGCTTGAAACCAGAGGGAGTCGTGGACTGTAAGGAGGTGCTCCAGCAGGGTGTGCTTGCATCATTCGGAGGTTGTTTGTCCATCCGCTCAGTCAGGCAGACTTGTCCTGTATCACAGGGCTCCTGCACACGCTGGAAGATAAATAATTCCTCATAAAATCCTCGTCGTGCGTGAGGCCTGTGGGTGTAGCTCGGGCAAACAGGAGTGCAACCTGGGGATTCAGTTCGGCAAGGCAAGCAATGGGGACGCAGTGGCCTGGATGTTTTCCTGCTCAACCTGCTGTTGGGAACCCGCTGTTAGCGGGGGGGTTGGACTCGATGATCTCCAGAGGTCCCTTCCAACCCCTACAACTCTGCGATTCTGTAACAGCAAAGCCAGCTTTGCAAATCTTGGAGCGCTGTGGCAGAGCCTGGCGGCCCTGGCTATGTTTGGGTCTCTCTTAGGGGCTGCTCCGCGGGGTTGTCAGGCTCCTTTTGTGCCTGGTGTGCGCCCGCTCGTCGGGCAGCGACCTCACTGGGTTCTTCTGCCTGTTGCAGACAGACGGCGCCTCGGCAATGCTGATCATGTCTGAAGAGAAGGCTCTGGCGATGGGGTACAAGCCGAAGGCCTACCTAAGGTAACAGGGGGGCTGCTGTATGTGGGGTCTGAAGCCCGCTCTCGTTTCCTTCTCCTCCATCCGTTACTAACAGCATTTCTCCTCTGCAGGGACTTTGTGTATGTGTCCCAGGACCCAAAGGACCAACTGCTGCTGGGGTAGGTGGCGACGACGAATAGCCTCCCCTAGCAGCCCGAACTTGTACAACGGCCTTGACTTGCCATTGCATGTTTGGTTCTGTTTTTTCTCTTTGTGCCTTCTCACGAAGGTGTGAGAGCTGGTGTGGTAGGTGTGACTTGGCAGGGCGGGTGGCTAACGTGGGAGAGCAGCAGTGGCAGAAATATCCACCCTGGTTTCCTGGAGGGAGTCGCAGCACGTTGGTGCTGGTGGTAGTTCCTGGGGCTGTTTCAGCCAGAGTGGGAAAGGCAGAGAGCCGTACCGTGCATCCTAGGGAGGCGGAATGTAATGTGGCTTCCTGCGGAAAAATGGGAATGATAATGGGAGGAAATGTATTCACGTGCGACTCCTGGTTCTTAACTCTTCTTCAGTCCAACATATGCAACGCCCAAAGTGCTGGAGAAGGCTGGTCTAACCATGGCTGATATCGATGTGTTTGAATTCCATGAAGCCTTTGCTGTAAGTATCTCTGAACACCAAGGCTCCCTCTAGCTGTAAAATGCCGTTCTGTAGACAGACTCTTGTTTTTTCACTTCTGTGTTGGTGAAAGCACTTGTTAAGGTCTTCCCTGAATGTAGATATGTAAGTGGAGTATATATATAGTTAATAACCAACATTTTATGCGCTGACACAATCCATTGGAAGGATGGCTTATGTTGCTTGAGGTCACCAAGGGAGTACAGGTTCTTCAAGAAACCGTGTTAAAAAAAAAAAAAAAATCTTAAGTCACCAAGATCCTTGTATGAAGGAAACCACTTCTGCAGGTCATCTACTAACAGGTTAGGATGTGTTAATTTGGTGACATGGCTTGTTAATTGGACAGTGTCTTTTTCTAGCTAAATGACACCAAGTTTTGTGGTGCAGTCCACACGCTGGAGGGAAGTGATGCCATCCAGAGGGACCTGGACGGGCTGAGAGGTGTGCCTGAGTGAACCTCATGAGGGTCAACAAGGCCAAGTGCAAGGTCCTGCACCTGGGCCGGGGCAATCCCAAGCACAAATCCAGGCTGGGTGACGAACGGATTGAGAGTAGCCCTGAGGAGAAGGACCTGGAGATGCCGGTTGACAAGAAGCTCAATGTGAGCCGGCAACGTGCGCTTGCAGCCCAGAAAGCCATCCGTACCCTGGGCTGCACCAAAAGCAGCGTGGCCAGCAGGGCGAGGGCGGGGATTGTCCCCCTCTGCTCTGCTCTTGTGAGACCCCACCTGGAGTCCTGCGCTCAGCTCTGGGGCCCCCAGCACAAGAAGGACATGGAAGTATTAGAACAAGTCCAGAGGAGGCCAGGGAGATGATCCAGGGGCTGGAGCACCTCTCCTGAGGGAGACCAGGGCTCCAACTGAGGGAGCTGGGGTTGTTCAGCCTGGAGAAGAGAAGGCTCTGGGGAGACCTTACAGCGGCCTGCCAGTACCTAAAGGGGGCTGCAGGAGAGCTGGGGAGGGACTCTGTCATGGGGTGGGGTGATGGGACAAGGGGGAATGGCTTTACACTAAAAAAAAGGTAGGTTTATATTATGTATAAGGAGGAAATCCTTCCCTCTGAGGACGGCGAGGCCTGGCGCAGGCTGCCCGAGGAGCTGTGGGTGCCCCATCCCTGGCAGTGCCCAAGGCCAGGCTGGATGGGGCTGGGGGCAGCCTGGGCTGGGGGCAGGGGTCGTGCCCATGGCAGGGGGCTGGAACTGGGTGATCTTTAAGGTCTGTGATTCTAAGGTTGAGTTAATGTTGGCTAACAGAGTTGCTCCTGTAAAATGCTTTTTCAGTTGGCTGTATTAGTTTTGTGGCTGGAGCTGATCTTGGGGTATCTCCTGTTTGCTAGCACTGTCTGTAGGCTTTCCTTAAAGTCTGCCCTCCCTTCCCTTTCAGGGGCAGATACTGGCTAACTTGAAAGCTATGGATTCAGACTGGTTTGCACAAAACTACATGGGCAGGAAGTCAAAGGTAAGCACACAGCCAGGATGTCTCTGTATTTCGTTTATACTCAGCATTGTTGGATTCCACGTCGTGGCTAGAGCTGCTGTAATGTTCTGTGAGGGGCAGTAACGTTTCTTGAGCTCTGGGCCAGTGAATCCCAGCGTGAGAAGTTTCTGTGGGAGTGGAGGCGTCCCCATTGCCAGCAGGTGGAGACCTAGAGCCGCAGCAGCGATTGC